>NC_030431.2:24773082-25133082 GCF_001660625.3 Ictalurus punctatus
TTGTTATATTAAGTTTTTGTGTGTGTGTGTGTGTGTAGTTATAGCCCATAATATAATTTTCATCACGCTGGCGGGCAGTGGCGCTCGAACTGATCTCTTGTGAGAAAAATGTGCTTAAGTTCAAGGTTAGAATTGACGTGTTAACTGAGACATAATTCTGTTCTAGGCCAACTCCACCATGCGTGTATAACTCTCACATTACTTCTGAAGTCTGAGCTCTGAATACAGCATGCTTTCAAACCCACTGATCACCAGTTAGTGTAAAGTTGATGTAGACATGAATAAAGTCTACATTAATCGTGTATATCGATGGTACTATAGTGTAGATAGTGTAGTGTGGGGTCCGAGTCCACCTTTGTCAAGATCGAGTCGAGACCAAGTCCTTAACCGATCGAGTCCGAATCCAAAAGGGGCCGAGTCGGACTCGAGTCCGAGTCGAGTCCGGCCGAGTCCGGAAAGTAATTCAATCGATAAAAAGATTCGAAATTGCGATCGTAAACGCGACACTGAGCTGTTAAATGAATATTTTAACCTTCGCAAACCAATGGCAATATAGACGTAACAAAAAATACCACTATCTCGCCATCGCCGTTTAATATTTTTATTTCATGTCACAGCACCTCGAGTAGTTTCCTCTCAAAAAACAGTTTCAATGTAAAAAAAAAAAAAAAAAAAGAAAGTAATATAGAGGTATCTGTAAAACCTTTATTATATTACAAGTGTATGAAAATACAAACGAACCTGTTTTGTTATTGTATCACACTATATTGTGTCCTCCAGGGTTTCAATGATTTGATGCGTCTCCCCTACAGTTATATAGTCTGAGAGAGAGAGAGAGAGAGAGAGAGAGAGAGTACAGAGTAGACTTACATTCAACAGCAGCTCATAACAACGAGCTTCATGCTCTGTTACTTAGTTTTATGTCGTTATTTATTTTTTTATCTTTCTTTTTACGTTAGACATGACACCTACTCGACTGGACTCGGAAACATTTCCAAAACGTCCGAGTCTGTGTCAAGTTCGAATACGAATTTACCGAGTCTGAGTTCGTGCATAAGCGGACTCGGGTACCCCAACTCTACTATCTATCCATCCATCCATCCATCTTCTATACCGCTTATCCTTTTCAGGGTCACGGGGAAACCTGGAGACTATCCCAGGGAGCGTGGGGCACAAGGCGGGGTACACCCTGGACAGGGTGCTAATCCATCGCAGGGCACAATCACATACACACTCACACACCCATTCATACACTACAGACACTTTAGACACGCCCATCAGCCTACCGTGCATGTCTTTGGACTGGGGGAGGAAATCGGAGTACCCGGAGGAAACCCCTGCAGCACGAGGAGAACACACAGGGCCACGGTTGGAATCGAACCCCCGACCCTGGAGGTGTGAGGCTAACCACTAAGCCTGTATTAGCAATCCAGCTACTGCAGGAGTTCCATCTTAAGTCAGCTAAATGATGAAATAAGTCTCTACTTATTGTTTTAATACAGTGCAGCTCCTTAAGACAGACACAGAGGAATTTAAGCTGCTTGTGATGAGCTCTGCTAAAAGCCATGTATCGGTCTGCATCGCTCTCTCTCTCTCTCTCTCTCTCTCTCTCTCTGTCTGTCTCTGCGAGCTGGAATTATGGTGTGCACTGGAGTGTTCTAGCAGTTTGGGGTCAGACCAGAAGTAGAATAATAACTCTAAACAATTTATGTGCAAAAGACGATTTGCCTCAACGTACAGCAAAACACCGTGTGCGAAAACAGCGAAGAGAATTCTCACTGGACGAGACTTGAAAATGCTCTAAAAAGCTGTATCCTGTCCTCTAAGCTGCCGGTTTATTAGGCATATCGATCTCACCGCGAATCAACAAGCAACTGATGCTAAGATTGCGCATAAAGAGGCTAATTTGCAGGTGTAATCTGACGAGTTTCACGTGCAGTCAGTGGATGCATTGCAGGTGGTTTACAGAAGGAAAAAAACAAAAAAAAAAAACAAAACAGAAATAATGACCTGAATTGCACCTTGTGCAAAGTATGTCATGAAGTAAACAATATGTAAATGAGTTTTTATTTAAGTGATTATTGTTCTCAGTAGCCGTGATGAATTCAGTGCTAAGAGTAAAATTTAATCTTTGTGAAAAGGAAAGAAGGAAAGACTTGTTACAAATGTGTTTTTTTTTTTGTTTTTTTTTTAAATGAGGAAAAAGCCTTTTCACAGGCGCTCTATATGCCATACACCACTCATCTTTCACAGCTTGCCATTCCAGTGTGCTTTTCCGAGTATTGTTTTCTCTGTTTGGGTTTTGATTGCCTTGTATTGCTCTGTTTGCCTGATTTTTGACCCCGGCCCGTTTCTCTGCTGGTTTGCATTGTTAATAAACGGCTCACTCTTAAGATACATTCACACACGGTCATTTTATTGCTGCGAAACGTCAGTCTCTGTACTATGTTGTCGCCAGTAGGCGTTCCTACTACTGGTTTCCATAGTAGCATTTACAGTGGGGGAAATAAGTACTGACTGCGTTAACATATATATTTTTTTTTTTTCAGTAAATATATTTCCAATGAGGGCGCACGGTGGCTTAGTGGTTAGCACGTTCGCCTCACACCTCCAGGCTCGGGGGTTCGATTACCACCGTGGCCCCGTGTGTGCGGAGTTTGCGTGTTCTCCCGTGCTGCGGGGGTTTCCTCCGGGTACTCCGGTTTCCTCCCGCAGTCCAAAGACATGCACGGTAGGCTGATTGGCGTGTCCGAATTGTCCGTAGTGTAAGAATGTGTATGTGATTGTTCCCTGTGATTGATGGGCACCCTGTCCAGGGTGTACCCCGCCTTGTGCCCGATGCTCCCTGGGATAAGCTCCAGGTTCCCCGTGATGTGTGCTGTTATCTCAAGGGCAGGAATCACAAAATATCGATTGTAAGGTTGCTAATTTCATGTTTTGTAAAACAATTCAAAATGTTTGAACCCTGTCATGCATGAATTATGAAATCCTGATCAAGGATTTATTTTTTTTTTCTCTCTGTGTGTGTTTTTACTCTTCTTTAGTCATAAAAAAATTAATTTTCCCTTCATTTTACTTTTACATACATTTTGTTTTTAAAGCTATTGGAGTGTCCACTCGAGTGGACTGCATGCCTTCAAACAAACAATTAGTGTCCACTCTAGTGTCTGGTATGCAGTTATTCTATTGAAAGCCTTGCAATAGCCAGAAAACAGCTTTTGAATAGCTGTCCACTGCAGTGACCACGACGCATGAAAGGGTTAATAAAACCATGCAAACTATTGGACTCAAAATATGGCATGCTACTCTTTTGAAATATTCATGTTTGCTTGTTTTCCTGTTGGATGCCAATAATTCTATTTTCTAATTTTATAAGGGACAACTAATCTGTATTTAATACTACTAACCAAGTTATGGGCTATTGTTGATTTTCTTTGTGTATATAATCTATTCGTTAGTAAAGTTGAGGATTTGACCTAACTCCATCACCAATGGGGGAAGAAAAAAAAAAAATAAATAAAATGATTTTTCCTCCAGAGTTTGGCAGAAACTTGTAGCTTAGCATCCTTTAACAATCACCTCAGCTATACAAAGTGTTATCTTTGACAGCAAAAGGCCAGGGACCAGTGTTAAAGCTTCACACACACACACACACACACACACATACAGACCACAGGCTTGCTCTATCTTTACACCCACACTGTTTGCTGCTGATTTTTTTTTTTTATTGCTGTCTCCTAAGCTCTAATTATGTAGCCATATCTTCAATGAGAAATTTGCTGTCTCTGTTTTTTTTTTTTTTTTTTTTCCCCTCCTAATTCACTGTCAAGTCATGTAGGCCCTGATGGAACCATTCTGCAGCATTCTGTTGCAGGAAATGGAGTGTTAGATGGATGATGTCTGATTGTAATTATGTTCCTTTGTTACAACAGCCTGGAGATAATCAGACGGCCAATTAGCACAGGTGTAGGAGAACAATCATGTTTTTACAAAAATACAATGAATATATATATATATATATATATATATATGTCAGATTCTAGCCTCTTCCAAGGGCAGGCTAAATTCTGTGTTTTATCCCGTCATTTCTGCCCTGCGACAAACATTGAAGATGTACAATGCAGAGCTTCTTAGCTTCAGAATATTCGTATCCATCTAAAACTTAATATAAAGTCTAGTTAAAAAAAAAAAAAGAAGAAGATTTATTTAGCTACATGCTTCAAAATGAAGTGTTATGGAAATCTCATTATTTCAAGATATATTTTCATAATTCTGACTACGTGACTCATTACGTCCAGATGTAGTTATTTTAATGTAATATATCGCAATTTGTTTAGAATACATATATAACTTAATAATGTATTATAGCAATATATGCTTTTATTTAAGTCATTCTATCCTTATTACCAGATATTATGTCACCATTTCTTTATTTCAAGATATTGCCATTATTTCTAGCACTACCTTGTTATGATATCTCGTCCCTCATTATTTCAAGATAGTCAAGATATTTCAAGATATCATCTGGTTAAATTCAAGATAGTGTTACTGCAATGTCTTAATTCAACTTAATTTGCAATTTCACTATATATATATATATATATATATATATATATATATATATATATATATATATATATATATATATATATATATATATATATATATATATAATATTTTTTTTTTACTTAATATATCAAGAATTGAGGTATTGTTTCAAATTTTCAAGATATTAATTCATTATTCTAATTATCTCATAGAATCTTTATTCATTTAAATATGCAGTATGTCGTGACTACAATTTCATGATAATATGTTGTTACTATTCCGACCTATTATCTCGTGCTTTCAAGATATGACGTATGTCATTATTTTCATTTTACATCATGTTATTTCAATATATTATCATTAATTTGACGTATTGCCATGTTACATTTTTAAATTTCGTCAATTTGATGTCTGCACTTCTGGTGATTTGAAGATATCCATTAAAAACAATGAGCTCCCTGGACCAAAAAAAAAGTGACATACTTTCTTGAAATAATGAGATATTAAGTTAAAATAATTTCAAAATAACAAATTGCTAAGTTGAAACAACTTTAAAATCCGCTCATTCACAACTTCATTTAGTTGCGGTTGTGGTCTGAACATGTCTCTTATTCACCAAAACTCAACCCACCATCCTACAGCCTACAATTGCCTTAAATTCTCTTCAATTTTCGGGATTATTTTTTCTTTTCATTTCCTTCAGGGATGACGGTTAATATCCTGCAAACCCTACCTTGCTTGTACGAGTCTCTATGAAGAAACTGGACTTAGTTTAACTTTAATTTACAATCACAAAGAAAAATGATGGCAGAATCAATAACATCTAATTAATAAGCGAACTGAAAAACTCAGCTGTGTATCTTCATCATATAATCAGAAGATTTAGTAGGTGTAGCTGTGACATTTAACTGACATTTCTGTAATGAGGACACGCACAAGATGCACTGAAATCCCCCGGGCATAACTTGAACTGATAAACAGGGCAGATGATTGCAATAATCACTATAACACCACGGCACTGTTGAATTCTGGATTCTGATTGGTCAGATGGTGTGGATTCATTTCCTATATCAGAGGAACCGGACTCGGAAGGGAACCCGTCCTCATCTGGGTCACGACGGAGAGTGTGAAAGTAAAGGAAAGTACATTATGGTTTAATATGAAGTCTGTGTGTTGAACTAGTCCACTGTTCACTAAAGGAGACCCGAGTGTAAAACTGCACGTGGTGATCGCAGTCCCGAGGCCATCGCAGCAACCGTAGTCCCAGCGACCACAGCGAGAACGTCCATGTGGAATTGAGGTCCAAAGTCATTTCCATGGTACTTCATGGTTCATGCTTCATACTTCCATGGTATCCTCAGCAATCTCCAGACTGCACCGCTTGGGGCCGTCCTCAGTAGCAGAATGTAGCTTCCAGTTAATGAGAACTCCATCCAGAAGTAGGGCATCAGGCTGGATCAGCCAGGTCCGGAGATCAGAAAGGGTCACGATCACTGGCATCTCAGGAGTATCATGTGTAGCTCGACAGAAGGAGAGAAGAAGACGTTTATTTAACATCTATGGAAGGAGTCTCCAGTGTCGGTAGAGTTGTACCTAAGATCTCCAGGACAGAGGAGTTTCAGCTTTGCAGTTTTTTTGTTTGTTTTTTTGTCTTATTAACTTCAAGACATAGAACGAAAGGACTGCTGATGGAATGGCTGTTTATAGCTGCTATAACACGTGACAACAGGAACCGACTCGTTCTACCGACGGTCCACAAAATTCAACGTAGCTACAAATGAATAAAAAAAACTATAACGTTTTATTCTTTAACAACCATAAAGTATCATTTTTGGCAAATTCTTGCGGTGTAAAACACTTCAGGATGTACCGCTATTGAAAACTAATCCACTCTCAGGATGCTAACAGCAATGTACTTCACGTCACACCGATCCATTGTTGTTTTATTTTTCTATAAAAGAACAACACTGAGTGTTTTATTCCTTACATAAAAGCAGTGCAGGAAAGTAGAGGCTCTGAATCACTCCTCGCCGTCCTCAACACCCATAAAAATAAACACACACGTATTACTTTTTACCAACACTGAAGTACATATAAGTCATAAACTCGCGAACTGGGGTCATCGGCCATCGAATTTAATGAAACATCGATTCCGCACAGCAAACACTTGAGGCCTGTTTTGCACTTTCGCCTATTATCAGTCTCTCATCTGGCACAAATCTATTTCATTCATGTTGCAGGACAGACAGAAATCAGCTATTGATCTGTTCAGCTTTCGGCGTCAATGTGTTTTGGTTACTTTTTCTACTAAAGGCAACTTATAAATATACGATCGAAACAGATGTACAATCCTGAAGCTTCGTTTTTTTTTTCTTGCACAGTTGATGTATTATAAATGCATGCAGTAGTGTGTATTGCAATATTCATGAAGTGTTTTGTAAATCAGAATCAGTCTGACTAAGATTTTGTATTGTTTTTTTTTTAATTGCTGAACATTGGTAGGCATCACCGACACAATCCCTGGACGTCACCTCAGGGAGTTTTTCCATTCTGAATGTTCACAGTACATACACCACACAACTCTACACATTTGATGTTACCATACTGTACATTTTCCTGTCTTAGGGCAATTAGTTAATTTAGTTTATTCCATAAGAGGTCATTTAAATAACAATAGCTAGAATGGAAGATTTATTTCAGCTTATATTCCATCCATCTTCTATACCGCTTATCCTTCCTTCAGGGTCACGGGGAACCTGGAGACTATCCCGGGGAGCGTGGGGCACGAGGCGGGGTACACCCTGGACAGGGTGCCAATCCATCGCAGGGCACACTCACATACACACTCACACACCCATTCATACACTACGGACACTTTAGACACGCCAATCAGCCTACCGTGCATGTCTATGGACTGGGGGAGGAAACCGGAGTACCCGGAGGAAACCCCCGCAGCACGGGGAGAACACGCAAACTCCGCACACACAGGGCCACGGTGGGAATCAAACCCCGGACCGTGGAGGTGTGAGGCGAACGTGCTAACCGCTAACCACCACGTGCGCTTCAGCTGTTGGTTACTGTATCAAATGTTCATTGGGTCAAAAGTTAAACAGACCTTTATTGTTTGGTCTCATTGCCTATTATTTGCTTGAACTTGAATTGAACACATGGTTTAGCCTTCCACAAGCTTCTTACGAGAAATCCTCCTGACAGAACTGGTGTAACTCAGTGAGGTTTGTTGGCCTCCTCCTCGACACTTTTTTTTTTTTTTTTTTCTACAGAATTCAGCTCAGGGCTTTGTGATGATCACGCCAATATTTTCACTCTGTTAACTTTAAGCCATTTTGTTCCAACGTTGGAGGTATGCACAAGATCATTGTCCTGCTGGAACACCCAGTTGTGACCAAATTTGTACTTTCTTGAGCTTTTGCTTCAGTATTCCTACATAATGCTCCATCCTCATGATGATGAATCTATTTTCTGAAGTGCAAAAGTCCTTTATCCAGCAAAGCAACCCCACATGATGATGCTGCCACCATCATGCGTCACAGTTGGAACGGTGTTCTTCAGATTAAAAGCCTAACCCTTTATCCTCCACACATAGCTCTGTATACATGACCTCCTCCAGAAGGCTGGTGATCTACAAACATCTTCTTGGAGTAGTGGCTTCTTCCTTGCACAACAACGTCGGGCTCTGTCGATGGTGGCTGTGCATACTTTGGTATCTGATGCCTCGAACATTTTCACCAGTTCTTTTGTTGTTGTCTTGTGGGCCAGTTGAACTTTTCAAACCAACGTTCCTTCATCCCTGGGAGTTACTTAGCGCCACTTCCTGAACGATACAGTGTCTGTGTATTCCCTAGATTTTTATATTTGCATACAATCGTTTGGTTCTCTCATGGTACCTTCAGTTGTTTGAAACTTGTCCCTAAGCTGGAAATGGACTTGTGTACATCCAGCTGGGTCGCTTGGATTCTCCCATGGTACCAAGAGCTAAAAGAAACTGGCGCTTAAATACAGCAACAGATGCACTCCCAATTAACTCCTAATTATGACAATTAGCCAAACAGAAGCTTCTAAAAGTCATTACATCAATTTGTAGAATCTTCCAGACTGTTTAAAGAGAGTCAATTTGGTGTAAATAAACGTCTGACCCACAGGGATTCTGATATAGTGAATTAAAGCTGACATAAATGTTTTTTAATCCACTTTTTTTTAAATAGCCTTTGATGTGAACAAAGTAGACGCCCTGATTGACTTGCCAAAATAAATATATGGTAAGATGAACTGTGTGGAGTTGTAAAAAAAAACTTTCAAACTGAACACCTTTGGCCTAGGTGTGTGTAAACTTTTGGTCTGAAGTGTAAATCTACATCCAGATTTCTGTAAAGCTGCTATAAAAGGTCGCGTGACACTGCGACCTGATTGACTGAGTAATACTAAGTAGGTTACTCATTTCAGTATCAGTGAGTACTTTTAAAAAAAACATGTACTCATACTTAGTAATAGTTTGGTCTGAAAATGGTATCAATGCATCCTTAGTTAAAACAGTCCTAATTGGTTAATGAGGACCGTCTAGATGATTGTGCGACGGAGTACTTGTATGAATAGTAATGGTTGATCTTTGTAGAATGGCATAATGACTGAGACAAAGACAGAAAGGTCATTGATGACATTTACCTTATGTGGTCCGGGAACAAATTAGAATTTGCAGACTAATGCTGCTCTCTCCCTTTAACGAGCACCTAAAGAAATGATGGATGGCGATAATCTGAGCAGCCAGCAGAGCACATCGGCCGCCTGTTCACCCGCACAGGCATGTTTAAACACACGGCGGGAGGAAGACGGGTGAAAATAAATGTCCAAAAATAACTCCGCTTGGCCAATTACTTCAGGGAGAAAAAAAAAAAAATCCAAAGAAAATTGGCTTGCTTTGCGAAAATAATTAGATGATGAACTTTAATGATGGTGCATATGAAGTAAGTCAGGCTGGCACTTTCGAAAGATGTGTCCAAAGACAATTTTGGTCTCTGGGGCCATTTGGGCAAGTGGTGTGGAAGCAATTTGGGCTGAAATGCCACACTTTAGAGTCTTTTCATCAGTGCTCATGGGAAATGAAATTTCATATTGGAATGTAGTCGAGATTTTGTTGCAGTCGTTTAAAACTTAAAAGGAAAGTGTGCCATCATTGGCGATGTCTAGAACAAATATGACAAACATCGGATGAGTTTACCTATAAAAAGCATTTTGCTATCCCTCTCTCTTTATGTCTCTCTCTCTATCTCTCTCACACACACATCCTGAGTGTCCCATTCTGAGCTAAACCTTGGATAAACCCCTCATCGAGTTCTGACTGAAGGATTATGGGCTTTGCTCCATTTCTCCTAACTAAATGCAAATGGAGATTGAATCATGCGTTGGGCGGGGGATAAATCCTTCATCACACTTGTCAATATTGGAATGAATCATTCACCCGGCTATTGTGGGAAGAGAATATTATACAACCTCTTTCATGCTTGCTTCGAGGCATCCAGCACCACACCAGCTACCAAGTTCACTGCTCCACCAACATGGCTCGTGACAGCAGCAGAACTCTGCCGGACCAGACAGCATTCCGAGTCAGCACTTAGGGATTATTCACATCACACATGCCCAGACCAAAGTATCTACATATTTTAAATCAGCTACCATCATCATCCTTGTTCCAAAGACAACAATTCAAAGTCGCACTCGCATCAGTATTAATAATGAAGTCACTTGAAAGGTTGGTCATGACACACATAAAGAAAACATTCTGGACATCCCTTAATGGGCAAACACACCAAGCTATTCACCTTAAACTCACTCATCTCACTAAACACTACGCATAAGAGTGATTGCCCAATTATCATGGCCATTCGGACATCGGGGTGAAAGTGAAATTATAGGGTTTCCCCTCTACAATGGCAGTTCGAATCGCCTCTTTGCAATTTCAGACAGTGTAATTTGTGGCACTAACATTAGTAACTGACACAGCTAAATGTCCCCAGTCTATAAATCTCTGTTTATTGGTGATGCCACCACTTACGCTATTTTTTTTTTCCCCTTACCTTGATCTCTGACTCAAGAAATCAATCTTGCAAACACTAAAATTTCTCTCCACCATTGTCACTATTATCTCTCAGTCAATAATAATCGGGAGACACTGAGTAATTTACGCAAGTTGTATGCAAGTATTGGCGTATCCTGATTTTGGTGTGCACGCATATATTTACTCTGGAATCTACATAAAGATTTTATATACGATTTTGGCTCAACCAAAGTGACTTATAGTTAAGCTGACCCGATGAGGGTTAAAGCCATGCCCAAGAACCCAATAGTAATAATAAATGAGTTCTACTTTTGAAGCGCACGGTGGTTTAGTGGTTAGCACGTTCACCGCACACCTCCAAGGTTGGGGGTTTGATTCCCACTGTGGCCCTGTGTGTGCGGAGTTTGCATGTTCTCCCCGTGTTACTCTGGTTTCCTCCCCCAGTCCAAAGACTGCATAGTAGGCTGATTGGTGTGTCCAAAGTGTCCGTAGTGTATGAATGGGAGTGTGTATGTGGTTGTGCCTTGTGATGGATTGGCACCCTGTCCAGGGTGTACCCTGCCTTGTGCCTGATGCTTCCTGGGATAGGTTCCCCGTGACCCTGAAAAGGATAAGTGGTATAGAAGATGGATGGAGTTCTACTTTTTTGAGGCAGCCAAAGTGAGCTAGGGCAGCACGATGGCTTCACAACTCAAGGGTTTACTCGGGTCAGGGTTGGATGACTGTTTCTGTGGATTTTTGCATGTTCTCATCATTTCTCGCTGGTTTTCTCTGGTGTCCTCCCACCACCCAAAAACCCCGGTTCGTAGACTCTCTACGCAAAAGTGCCGCTAGTCGTAAATGAATGTGTGCATTGGTGTCCTGCAAAAGACCGGCCTCCCATTCAAGATATCCCATTCTCAGTCATGTCCATTGGTGTCCTGTTTGACTGTGTTCAAAAAGGAATGCTATTGTTTTGTTTATGACCAACTGGGAACTTGTCTTGAAACAATCCATTTGGACTAACCTTTATGTTGGAGACTCTAAATCGCCCCTAGGCGTGAATGAGTATATGGGCTTTCTCTGGACGTTGGCCTGCAGTGGACCGCCAACCTATTCCAGGTTGTATTTCTGCTTTGTAAGTGTTAACCCTATAACACTTTATAAATCCACGTTTTGCCATACATTGCTGTTTTTTACACCTCTGTGGCATTAAAGCTAACACTACCAGAGTTGAGATCTATTTTTGTTTTCCCTCACAAGCCCATCAGGCTCACCAACACTGCTAAAATAATTGATGGTTTTGATTGCACATGACATATTAGCAACTACTAAATGACTGTAATAAAGAATATTTAGACTCCCAGCCAATACACGGAACAATGTGATGACTATGAATGTGAGAATAATAGATTAATTTCTTCAGACACTGATTTGTCTAAAATACACTGGATTTTAAATACTGTTTATTCTAGAGCTAGGTTCAGACTTTATATCAAAGCCAGTAAGCTAATCATTCTCAAGACCCGGGACACCCTGTATTAGTTATCTTTTATATTTTAAATTTATATTTACCTTGTCTAGCATACCTTCCTCACCTTCATGACAGGTTCCATAAATGTGTTGAATCAGATTTTCAGGGTCCAGAAATATTGCCCGGGTCTGATATTTCAGTTATATACACTCCATCAATAAGTGAAAAGACCTACGTGGTAAAATTTAGTTGAGTTAAGAACATTTCTACACACCAAAGGTGCACCTTGGAAAGTTGGTTCACTTTAGCAAATGCTAATTACTGCACGTAGCACTTTAAAAAAAATTTTTTGCTTCGAGAACTGAGCTTTAGCTGAATACATTTCAAAGGCAATAAAATTTGAAAGCCCTTTTTCTTCTTCTTTTTCTTCTTCTTCTTCTTAAACGTAACTATGACTAAAGTGTTAATTTGTCCAGAAATGCTAGCAGGGCAAGAAACTGCACATTTAGCACGGCCGGTTCGCCACATCAGCATTTTTTTGGCTGAAGTATTGCATCACTTCAGGGAAGTATTGCATTTCTTTATGGGAGACAGAAGGTGAATAGCTCATTGTAAAAAAAAATAAAATAAAATAAAATAAAGTAACCATTGTCACTACTCAGATGTACACACTGTTCAGTATGTACACACTCTTCTTGATCTAACAGCAGAACGACGGCCCACGAAGCAGGAGGCACGCCATCACTTAACTTTAGCACCAGATGGCAAGAATAAGTTCAGTTTGTGTAGGAGCAAGTAAGAGGAAAAAAAAAAGATGGAGATAAAGCATGCTCGCTCCAAATGTTCTACTGATTTTGTAAGAAAAAAATGGTCACCAAAAAGTCACCAAAAGAACTTGTGAATGGTTTGATTAGGTACGGTTAGGTGACTATTCTGACGAGAATCGACAAGGTGATGTAATCGGAATTTCTGCCAAGCATACAGTCCTGTTCTAATAGTGATTAACACGCCCATGTCACAGATATTCACAGAGAACTCACCAAGATAAGGTAATTCGGCCAGCATTATTTCAGAGTTATACCATGGTGCCCTCAGATCTGATCAGAAGGCGTATAATTGTCTATAACAGCTGCTCTGACAGTAGTGCAGCTGCAAATCACAGATGTACATTCATACCCTCAAGCTAATACATTGCGGTTTCTATAGTTACAGGTGGATTCTACATATAAACAGATTAGATATGTGTGTAGAAAAATAAATAGAGACTGCAGCTGTTATAATGTAAAGTCAGGGCAGGAACGAACTTGTTTTTCTTACGTTCTACAATGAAATGTAACTATAAATGGATAGAAAAGTGGCGTTCTTTAATTCTAAAAAAAAAAATAATAATAATTAGAAAGACTTCACTGCATGCAGATATTGGAGTACAATCAACTGATGGTAATGGATGGTAACAGTAATTCGCTTCATCACACCATTGTTGATCATTTTCCCATAACAGCATGCCTCCAAGTGTTTTATTCCTTAATTATCACTTCACAGTAGTCTCATAGCTGGTTAGCGAATTACCCAATAAGCACACTAACTAATTAGGGAGAGAGAGAGGGATTCATATTTCTTGATTCTTTCCTGACTCTGAGCTCAGATCAGCTCATTTAGCGCCATGTCGGAGCGTTGCGCCAGTCATGAACAGCAGGTCACGCTATGCTGCAGTGAAATCTCAGTATGAAGCCTTACTTGTAGTCTTGCATGCTTAGTCATGATCACCACAAGCTGGCATCACCCCCTGCCAAGTATTTCAATGAGTTGCCTTTTATTGTTCAGCTCCTGTCTCTCTCTCTCTCTCTCTTTGTCTCACTCTTTAATTCTAATGTAGTCGTACAAACAAAAGTTTTTCTCCTCAAATTTAGCTGCTAACACTGCAGTGTTGGGTTCGTTTGTTTTTTTTTGGCTTGAGAGCCATGATTTGATTCCATATGTTGACCTATTTCCTCTTGAAACAGGAAGTCAGAGTGACGGCATGTTGAAGTGATTGACTGATTTAAAAACCTGACTGTAGCTATAGGTAAGCTATAGGTACCTATAGACCTAGAGGTAAATCTAGAGAACAGTGAAGAGTTTAACAAGCCTGCTTCCTTTAATCAGGATGATATCCTAGACAAGATGCCTGTCTCGATATGTTCCCACGTATAAATGACCTAAAACCTTGTTATATATCGGGTAAGCGTTCACACTTTTAGTCAGACAGGACTTCACAGGAGACGAGTCGTGTGACAAGGCCGTAACAGAACTCTGACAACACGCGCGTATTTTTCCATCTGAGGAACTTCTACATATGAAATTCATCTGCTCTGAAGATCCTGTCCTCAGATTTATCCTTCCACCCTTTGCAGCTGACTGAAACATTATTCTGGTGTAAAAGACAACAACTGTTAACAAGCTGCAGCTGTAGAGCAAGACACGCCCCTGGTGGCAGGACATACACGTTCTGGAAAGCATTTAATTGGATGAGCGCAAGATGAGTACAGGATGACTCAGCAAAAAAAAAAGATAGTTTTCCCAAAAGTACTCTATTATTTTTATTTTTTTGGTATTCTTTCTAGATATATACCATCATACTAGTGTCCATTAAACCAAGGGACAGATATATACCATCATACTAGCGTCCAATAAACCAAGGGACAGATATATACCATCATACTAGCGTCCATTAAACCAAGGGACAGATATATACCATCATACTAGCGTCCATTAAACCAAGGGACAGATATATACCATCATACTAGAGTCCATTAAACCAAGGGACAGATATATACCATCATACTAGAGTCCATTAAACCAAGGGACAGATATATACCATCATACTAGCGTCCATTAAACCAAGGGACAGATATATACCATCATACTAGTGTCCATTAAACCAAGGGACAGATATATACCATCATACTAGTGTCCATTAAACCAAGGGACAGATATATACCATCATACTAGCGTCCATTAAACCAAGGGACAGATATATACCATCATACTAGCGTCCATTAAACCAAGGGACAGATATATACCATCATACTAGCGTCCATTAAACCAAGGGACAGATATATACCATCATACTAGCGTCCATTAAACCAAGGGACAGGTACAAAAAGTGTTGAGGGACCAAATTTGATTTCAGGAGCAGTCTCACATAGTTCTCGTATTACTTTTAAAGAGAATAAACTGCACTGACCTATGTATTATTATTGTTAATTATTCTTGGAACTGACAACGAGTCCTGATTTGCTCAGGAACATTCCTTACACAACTGATTCCTGGGCTTCTGAAAATGACTCTTTCAAATAGTTTTAGAAGTCTATCAGACTGAAAAACATTCTAAGTGAATGAAGTGAAGTGAAATATATATATATATATATATATATATATATATATATATATTACAGACAGCAACAGCACGATCTCTCAATATGAGCATGCTTAAATCTGAGCGAAGGACAAGTCAATGACCGTGAACTCGATGACCTGAGTTGGTGTGCGAGTGTGTAGTTTTGTATGTACATTTGGTCCTGCAATGCCCTTTTGACCCAAGAAATACGAAGAGAAATATTGTGCTGAAACAGGACGTGACCTCTGCGTGGGTGTCCCATGGGAAACCTTGCGGAGGTTTTGCACCTGGTGACGAGCAGCATTTAAATGCTCTATAGCGCCGACAGCGTAGTATAGTGTAGCACATAAAGGTAGATCAGTACGCGAGGAGCTGCAGCAATGAAGTCTGGAAATTGCTCAAGTTTGGAGATGATCATTCAAAAGTTCTGGAAAGTTCTGGAAAGGAATCCGAAGGATCTAGCAAGTAAAAAAATGTATCTGGATGTAGATAAAGAATATAAATATGTGAGGTTAAACTGCCATATAGGAGTGTTTTTGGGGGCATGGGGTGATGTATTCCATTAGCAGGAGATAAAATTAGTGAAATATCCAGTGTATATATACAGAATAAAACACTTAAAAATGCACTCAGAACGTGTTCTTATAAGAAAATAATAACAATAACGAGTCTTTATTGGTCACATTAGAGCACAGTGAAATTCTTTTCTTCGCATACCCCAGCATTTCAGGAAGTTGGGGTCAGAGCGCAGGGTCAGCCATGATACAGCGCCCCCTGGAGCAGAGAGGGTTAAGGGCCTTGCTCAAGGGCCCAACAGTGGCAGCTTGGCAGTGCTGGGGCTTGAACCCCCGACCTTCTGATCAGACCCAGAGCCTTAACCGCCAAACCACCCATGAAGCATTTCTATTTCCTGTCTCCCTCGTCTCTTGTTTTCTCTCTGGAATTTGAATATTGATGAAAAAACAAAAAAACACTGATCAATGAAATTTACCTATCTTTGGTATATCTGCAAAACAATTTCGTGAACCTTTTATCACAATAAAATATGTTCTGATCTTGACATGTTCTGAGTTTTGTCTGATCTTGACAGTTGTTTTGAGATTGTTTGAGAAGAAAAGTTATAATCAGATATCAGGGCGGAAAAAGAATAATGCTCGGACTTTCTGGAATTCCGTATGTATTACTATTGGTCACTGTTTTTATTTGTAAAACCCTCCTTTCTTCCAAGTATAACCTCTGCATGGATTACTTTCTGGGTTTTTCGTTCTACCCAGTGATAAGCTTCAGGGGAAAACGTGAACGTGCAAACCAAAACAAACTACAAAGACGAGAAAAAAAAAACAAAAAGCAGAAATAAAGCCGTCCTGTGGTGCTGAAGTGGAGAGTGAAAAGTAAAGATGAAGTGAATCAGACTGCAAATGAGTGATGGTCCAGTGATGGACTCATGATTTGGAAATGAATGTACATTTCTGTGTCAGTTCTTCATCACAACATTGTTCCATTTAGTCCACTTTAAACCGAGACTCGATTCAATTCCAATTCGATTCAATTTGTATAGCGCTTTTAACGACGGACGTCGTCTCAAAGCAGCTTTACAGAAACATATAAACACAGGATGGAGATTTTAAGGGTGTGAATTTATCCCTATTGGGCGAGACGGTGGTGACGGTGGTGAGGAAAAACTCCCTGAGATGATACGAGGAAGAAACCTTGAGAGGAACCGGACTCAGAAGGGAACCCGTCCTCATCTGGGTCACGACGGAGAGTGTGAAAGTAAAGGAAAGTACATTATGGTTTAATATGAAGTCTGTTTGTTGAACTAGTCCACTGATCACTAAAGGAGACCCGAGTGTAAAACTGCACGCGCTCATCGCAGTCCCGAGGCCATCGCTGCAACCGTAGTCCCGGCAACCACAGCGAGAACGTCCATGTGGAATTGAGGTCCAAATCCATTTCATGGTACTTCAAGCGGTACCATCGTCAGCGATCTCCATGCTGTAGCCTCCAGCTGATGAGAGCTCCATCCAGTAGTAGGCCATCAGGATGGATCAGGCAGGTCCGACTCTAAACTCTAGACTAAATGCTGTGAAAGTCATACATGCAGCTGCTTACAGCTGATTGTTCTTTCATGGATTCCCCCTTCACATCACACTTCCCGTAGTGACTCATGCTTGTTGATTTGTCCTCTCTCTACCTGCTTTGTATAAACTCTTGACTAATTGGTCATTTTCTACTCTGTTTTGTCTGTGTACTCTTGTGAAGTCGTGTTCATTGTTATTGTGTGTCTTCAAGCCATATGTTCTAGTTTCTCTTGTTTATTTGATTTATGTGTTTGGACATCTCCAGGATTTTTCCATAATGTAGTTTTCTATACATGATTCATTGATTCTTTTGTATAAAAATATGATTCTTTGATTTTTTTTTTTTTTTACACATGAATTCAGTTATTTCCTCACATCTATTATACCCATGATTCACTGATGTCAGTACAGTATGTGATATTTAATATGTGATTCGTTTATTTCCATATGTGATTTTTACACATTTATTTTCATCGGTGATTTTTTTTTTAAGCAAACGATTCATTTGTTGCTACACATGATTCACTTATTTTCACCTGTGATAATTTAAATAAGATTCATTTATTTACATATGTGATTTTAACCACATGATTCGTTTATTTTTACACCATTCGTTTATTTTCAAACATGTATTATACCCATGATTCACTTATTTTCACACGTGCCATTTTATATATGATTCATTTATTTCCATAAGTGATTTTTTACACATGATCCATTTGTTTTTACATCATTCATATTCATAGGTGATTTTCTTTACGCCATTCATTTATTTTCAACATTTTACCCTTTGTACCATTTTATTTGACCCATGATTCACTTGTTTTCATGTGTGATATTTTACGTACGATTCATTTATTTTCACATGTGATGTGCAATGGATTTTGAATATATCACATTTGAAATGTATTTTTAATGATGACAAAAATAACTGCAGGAGCACGCAGATGGCCAGAATTCCATCTAGACCAGGTGCGAGTGCGACGAAAAACTTCACGTAGAATGACATCGTCATTCTACGTCATCATCAACGTCATCTTCAAGTCCTAAAAGTCCTTTAAGGCGAAAGAATGTGCAGTAGAATTGGCTTCATCTAGTCTGAAATATTTCCAGATGAACAATCTAGATTTTGATGCTTTCTTTCTCCACGGCGATGACTATACAGTGAACGTATATAGGATATACATTGCATCGATATATATCTAATATTACTAAACATAAAGAAGACATCCAAGACAGCATTTCTATAAATCCTCCAGCATAGCCGAGACATTTGTATAGCTTTATATCTGTTTATCAGTTCCTCTGTGTGTCTCACAGCAACCCCTCACCCTGCTAATGTTCCTTTTCTCTCTGACAGTAAAAGCTCAGTGGTAGAAGAGCGCCTGCTGTTATTAGATGTCTCTTTCTGTCTGTTTCTCCGACAGAATCTTGTGCAGAAAGCTGTGGGACACACGAGGACGAGTCACATCAGCGGCGAACGAGACGTGCACTTACACAAACACACACGCTCCACTGACCGCGTGCCTGCCAGCGACGACAAGGAGAAAGCAAGGTGTTATCAGATGCTCCTTCTCAGCAAACATGAGGGTGAAACATTACGACGGGCAACACACACACACACACACACACATACACATATACAAGGATACACAATACCTATTCAAGATTTTGCATGAGTTGTATGAAAACAGTGGGAGGAGTTATCACAAACACATCCAGTCCGATCACTTTGTCCACAATTTCCCAAATTCGTACCTTTCTCATTCAACACAAACATCTTTATCTCTCTCACACACACGTGCATGCATATACATACACACAAGCTTAGCATAAGCTTTCCCCCGCTAATACACACTCTCTCATCAACCATCTACACGAGTTTAGGGATTTAGCACACAAAAAAAAATAGATATAATTCTGGCGTGAATTAGAGATGCAGGTTGGAGCTCTGGGAGCTGATCATGAAAGAGGTTTTAGTGTACTGATAAAACTGGATTAAAAATACGTAAAAGTCGCTTGTTGTACTGTGTGTGGTTTTAAAAGGAGACACTTTAAAGCTTTAAATGATTACAAAGTGGTTTCTGAAAAGAATCACACACTCGGGATGTAACGCATTGTGCCATGTTTAAAGACTGTATATAAATACATACATAAACTGAAATATTTTCACGTGAGTCTTTTTTTTTTTTTTAGATACGATTCATTGATTTGCACATGATTTTTTGTGCATGATTCATTTTCCCATTTTTTTTAAACATGATTCATTTTAAATCCATGTGATTCATTTTACATGATATGTTTTTTCAAGCTTTTTATTACACACGATTCACTGATTTTCACGTGTGATTCTTTTTACTCAGTTTGTTTCCACATGTCATTTATAGATGATTCATTTATTGTCACATGATTCTTTTTACCTGATTTGATTTGTTTAACCCACGATTCATTTATCACATGACTTTTTTTTTTTTTTTTTGCAGATGATTAATTTATTTTCACCTGATTCCTCACACCTGGTTTGTTTAACCTATGATTCATTTTTCTTTTTTTCTGATGATTCATCAGTTTTTTTGTGATTTGTGATTCTTTTTTCCTGATTTGTTTTCACATTCATTTTGTTTAACCCATATATAATTTTTCTTCTTATTATAATGTATTTCTTTTTACAGACAATTCATAATTTTTTCACATTTTATTATTATTATTATTATTATTATTATTATTATTACAAATGATTAGTTAATTTGGCACGTAATTCTTTTTACCTGATCTGTTTGCACATTCATTTTGTTTAACCCGCGATTCACGTGATTCTTTTTACAGATGATTCAATCATTCTTCACATGTGATATTTCAACATATGATTCGTTTGTCACGTCATTCTTTTTTACAGATGATTCTTCACGTGTGATATTTCAACATATGATTCACTTGTCACGCGATTCTTTTTGCGATTTGTTTTCACACCTGATTTTTTAACCTGAGATTCATTTTTCATGATTATTTTTACAGATTATTCATGGTTTTTGTTCATGTTTTAAAAACTTTTTTTTTTAACAAATGATCCATTCATATCACGTTATTTTATTTAAATATATGTTTCATTTTTCACATGCGATTCTTTTCACATGATTCATTTATCAAATGATTCTTTTCACATGATTCATTCATGTGGTGTTATTTCGCATGTATTCATTGGATGCCACGTGTTCACACCACTTCCCCACTTTAATCACGTGAAATACATATCTGTAAGTGGCACTTCACAATTGAATATATTTCAGCGTAAACCTAGTTTGTCAGGGTGAAGTTTAACACCTTTAACACGGACACTTGTGTAGACAGAACACACACTCACAGTCAGCGTAGCTCGTCGTGGTCCTCACTGCAGGGGGTCGCTTATGCTGAGCGGGAGGTCTGTATGGTGACCCCAAGGGTTTCACACTCCCTGCTGAAGAGATCAGAGAGCTCATTTATCAACTCCTACACACACATACACACACACACACACACACACACACACACACCACTCACATTCAGTAAATTATAACTGTGACTCAGTAAAGAAGATAATGAAGTTTGTGTGTGTGTGTGTGTGTGTGTGTGTGTGTGTGTGTGTGTGTGTGTGTGTGTGTGTGTATGTGTGTGTGGACTCCCTTTAAAAATCCTCAGACGCATTAAGTGTCTCCTCACTCGCTTTTAAATCCCTCCTCCTTCAAGCACTTTGGTTTTAAATAGATCATGAACTCCAAATGACACATAATGGCCGGATTGCTAAATTCAGCACTTTTTTTTTCTTTTTTCTTCTGCTTGAGAGATGGTTTTCCAGCAGCGACACACACACACACACACACACACACACACACACACACACACACACACACACACCTACACAATAGTGCAAGCACATAGCAATGATTCACAGCAATAATCTTCTATACTGATTATATGCCAAACATGGAAATTGCAGAGATTGAACATATTTACTCTTTAGAACTTTTTATGCTTCCCCTTATAGAAAAATCCCACATATTTCACACATGATAATATGGTTTGTGTATCACATCAAATTATGCGAGTCATATCTGATTGTATGTGATGTGTTTGTTTTGTTCTGAAAATAAAGAAATCATTTGAAAAGTAAGTGATAAGTAATAATGAAACTATAGTAAACAGACTTACACACACACACACACATTATATATATATATATATATATATATATATATATATATATATATATATATATATATATATAAACCACATGTGAAAGAATTACAAATATATCGTGTAATAAAAGAATCACGTTTGACAGTAAATGAATGAAGTGATGTGGTAATATATGAATAATTCATAAATATCTCATGTAAAATTAATGAAGTATATAGTAAAGAGTTTGTAAAAATATCAAATGTAAAAATAATGAGAAAATAAATGAACCATAAATACGTAACTGAATAAATAACTGGTATAAAAAATAACATGAAAATATGGGAAAAGTTCCCAACAATCACATGTGAACATAAACGAATCAATTTATGAATAAATAAATAAATGCATAAATAAATAAAAATCACATCAAAAAAATTGCATAAAAGTCACGTGAAAATAAATTGCATAAAATCACGTGAAAATAAATTGTGTGAAAATCACGTGGAAAAAAAGCATGAACATGTCATAAAAATCAAGTAAAATAATAATAATAATAAAAAAATGTTAAAATAAATAATCAAAAAATCTCGTAAAAATAAATAATCCAAAAAATCATGTGAAAATAAATTGCATAAAAATCACGTGGAAAAAAAAATAAACGCATGAACATGTAATAAAAATCAAGTAAAATATATTTTTTTAAAAAAGTAAAAATAAATAATCAAAAAAATCCTGAAAAAAAAAATAAATAAATAAATAATCACGTGAAAATAAATTGTGTAAAAGTCACTGTAACGTACTCTATCCAGAGGAATGTGTGTCGTGTGTGTGTGTATATATGTATATATGTATATATATATATATATATATATATATATATATATATATATATATATATATATATATATATATATATATATACATGTGTATGTGTGAGTAGTCTGTTTTGTGTGTGTTTCAGATTCCATTGGATCTCCAGCCTGTCATTCTTCATCCAGGAAGAAGACTTTTCTTTTCGACATTTTCTTTTGATAGTTAGTTCAGCTGACAAAATCTAGTTACCTACGTTTGGTTTTATTTATCTCTCGTGCTCGCCTTCCCACCTTGAGATTGTATCCTGATTGTATCGTGAGTGTATTGTTGGTTGTTCCTTTGTAAATATTGATTTCTTTTCACCTTTGGCACTGTACACTTCGGAAAAGAAACATTTCTGAGTGGAGTTTGGGTCTATAGCCTTTTCTTTTATTGGCCTACCTTCGTTTCAAGACACACACACACTTCTTTTAATCTTATACTCCTGTTTACCCCTAGCCAAATATCCACTAACATCTAATTGACGTAATATTTGTGTGGGTTAATCGAGCTGAATCTCCCCTCCCCCCTCCTGGGATGTTAATTTCATGTGTGTGGGTGTATATCTCTATGCTTTGTGCTGTAACAGAAAGGAAAAGCTTGTGAACTGTATCGGATATCAGATCAGAAGCAACTCGGGGTTCAGTGTCTTGCCCAAGGACACTTCGGCATGTGGAGTCACGTTGGCCAGGAATCGAATCACCAACCCTACGATTAGTGGACGACCCGCTCTACCACCTGATCCACAGCCACCTTTTATCTTTTTTCTCTGCCTTCCAGTGGGTCTGAGGGCGATGTGCGGCTCAAGGTTCGACTCGCCCGTGTGCAGATAGAAGCTCAGGAGTGGGCTCAGACACGTCACGTCGAAATGGAGCTGCGCCTCAAGGACCGCTGTTTAGAAATCGATGCTGATCAATTTGCTGATTTGATTTGTTTCACCCACGATTCATTTATCACATGACTTTTTTTTTTTTTTGCAGATGATTCATTTATTTTCACCAGATTATTCATACCTGATTTGTTTAACCTATGATTTTTTTTTTCTTTTACAGATGATTCATCAGTTTTTTTGTGATTCGTGATTCGTTTTTCCTGATTTGTTTTCACATTCATTTTATTTAACCCATATATAATTTTTCTTATTATTATAATGTATTTTTATTACAGATAATTCATAATTTTTCACATTATTATTATTATTATTATTATTATTATTATTATTATTATTATTATTATTATGACTCATTAATTTGGCACATGATTCTTTTTTTACCTGACCTGTTTCTACATTCATTTTGTTTAACCCACGATTCATGTGATTCTTTTTTTTTTTTTTTTTTTTTTTTTTACAGATGATTCATTCTTCACGTGATATTTCAACATATGATTCATTTTTCGCATGATTCTTTTTACGACGTGTTTCACGTCTGATTTTCTTAATCTGAGATTCATTTTTCACATGATTCTTTTTAGAGATGATTCATTCACATCATGTGGTTTTATTTAAATACATGCTTCACTTTTCACATGATCCATTCATTAATTCATCTGGTGTTATTTCGCACGTATTCATTGGATGCCACGTGTTCACATCACTTCCCCACTTTAATCACGTGAAACACATATCTGTAAGTGGCACTTCAGAACTGAATATGTTTCAGTTTGTCAGGGTGAAGTTTAACACCTTTAACACTGACACTTGTTTGTTAAGGTTGGGGTAAGGGGTTTGTTAAGCGGGTTATGTTTAATCCTTGGCAATGATTTGTCTGGAGGAAAAGTGACACCAGTTGTAGAGGTGGTTGGACAAGCCTGATTGTTTTGTTAATGCTGACAGCATTGCTGATAAGCATCCTGTTGCAGGTGTGGATAATGAGTTCGATGTTACCTGATGTTAATGAGTTGTGTTACCAACCGTTTACAGACAGCATGTATTAAGTTTGGCTCATGATCATGCACCTTCAGGTCATCTATAGGATTTACGAAAACATATTATCGTATCCTAAAGCATTTCTTTGTCAGGTATTTGTCAGGTATAAGATTCCACCTGCTCCATTGATTGCAAGCCTTTCGAGCATGTCGTTTTAGATCGTGTCGGCCCTTTAACCGAGACAAAAATCGGTTTTTGTTAACAATCATGTGGTCTGCAACTCGACTCCCAGAAGCAATTCCGCTGAGAAAAAAAAATGACTTCTGCTGCTGTGGTAAAATCACTTTTTCCACATTTGGACCGCCAAAAATGGTGCAGACGGACCCAGGAACGAATTTTCTCTCCAAACGGTTCAGGCAGATGTTAAAAACGTAAATAAATTGTGGGAAAATTCACGTGTGAAAATGAATGAATCATAAAGATAATTGTATTTTTTATATATTTAAATAATATTTATATGATCTAAATCATGTGAAAATATTTTTTAAAAATCACCAACATACCTAAACCATATTTTTTTTAAAAAAAGGATAAGGAAATAAATGAATCATAGGAAAAATTAATATGCAAAAACATCATTAATCAAATGAATCATTTGAAATGCAAAAATAATTACAAGAAAAGAAACGAATCACATGAAAAAAATCATAATATATATATATTTATATAAATAATATATATATATATATATATATATATATATATATATATATATATATATATATATATTTATATACATAATATAAATATATATATATTTTATTTATTTTTTTTAAATCACATGAAAATAAATTCATTGTGTAAAAATCAAACGTGAAAATAAACACACGTGCACTACTGTAATGCTGATGCCAGAATCAGCGTCGGGCTCTATTCCTCAGAGTACACCACGGCCTACAAACATGGCCGCCGCAGACTACAGCACCCACACACCTCACACATCGACTCACGCCCGCTCTTTATATTTTACACGTGAAGCTCGTGTGGCAGAATGTATTCACAATCTAGGGACCGTAAATAAATAATAAAGTCGTTATAAACCTACATACAGTGTTATAAACGCCTCTGTTCTAGGCGATATACATTGTGAGCTCCATTCAGGCTGAAGATCAGCTCTTATAATGGAGGTCCTCCTCATCCTCATTGCGGTGCAAATCCAGACCTGAATGTGTTTAGGGATCGGGATGTGTGTGGATTAGTGAAGAAAATTCATTATCATCCCGAGCCTGTAGAGTGGCTCTCAGATCTTGGCACCACTGTGAAATTTCCACGGGTTGCTAGCGTACTAGCGTTCAGCCTGGCTCGTATGCGTGTGTGTGTGTGTGTGTGTGTGTTCTCAGCTGATATGTTTCGGGATCATGCACTCACACAGGCTGAAAATGAAAAGTGCCTGAAGTGTGTTTTCACATGTAATAAATCGTAGTGAGCGCTGATACCGGTGCCGTTCGGTTCTGCTGAGAGTTCAGGCGGTTCATTTTCTCCATTACACCTGTGACTTCTATATGCATGTAAATATTAACTCCCTCCGGCGCTTCACCTGGTTTGCCCTTGCACTCGTTCACGTTAAGGTCTGAGGTTTCTTTTACGTTGATTCATTTTCCGTAACAGTAGTTCCAGTTGTAATTCAAACCCCCGTGTCCGTTCAAATACATCATTGTTTCTATAGTAACGGCTCGTACATAGCCACTTGTACGGTGGACTCTCTACACAGGGAGGTTTTCTCTGAAGAAGACGTTTATTTATTTATTTATTTACTTACTTACTTACTTATTTATTTATGGAAGGAGTCTCCAATGTCAGGAAAAGCTGTAACTTCAGGACAGAAGAGTTTAAAAAATTATGATTTCTTTGTAACATGAAAAGCTGTGTTGTTTGTGTCTTAGTACCATCGAGAGAGAGAAAGTACAGTAGATGAACCTCTCTCTATCAGAACCGTTTTGCAACAAGCAGCAGAGCGCATGAAACATTGTCGAGCCTGGGAAAAAAAAAAAAAAAATGGAATGTGCGGTCGGTTAGATTTAAGAAAAAATATTACGTATGGTTTACATAAAAACATTACATTTCTCATCAAAAGTCATCAAAAGTTTCTAATTACAAGACTGAATAGCATAAAGTGAGCGTGATCGTAATCAGAAACTTGTTTATCGTAGGTTTCGACGAGAAACGTAATATTTTTTATCTGAACCGTCCGACCACGCGTTCCATTTATTATTGTACTGTGTTCAGCTACAGTAGCTTGTTCCATGCGCCACCTGGTGGTTATTGTGTGAAGCACAACAAATGAATTTACATTCTGGAGAAGCGTGCCCGCAGGGTACCGCATGATCACACGTGACGAATCGCATGAAAAAACGTGCATTCTAAAAGGCCACATCTGTACATTTATACATACATACATACGTACATACGTCATACTTGTTTTAAAAAAATTATGACGTGACGTTGTAACTATTCTATTCACTGTTGTTACATTGTAATGACGCATGTAGCCTTTGTATTTTCAGAATGTAGGGACCACTGCATTATAACGCTATTACAGCTTTACCTTTAGTGGCTATTAATGAAAGCTCCCAGCATCAACATCTTTATGAAGGTCTACTCTTCAAAAAAATACATACAAAAAAATAAATAGATAAAAGATCTAGAAAATGTCCCTGTTGTCACGAATTCCCTCAGGTCACTGTGACTTTAGCTGAGCTCTTATTTTTATTTTTACCTCCTGGTCATTCTAATTGTGTCCACCTGTTTCCTGTTTAGTTCCCTAATTATTTTGTCTATTTATACCTCCTTGTTTCTGAGAGTCTTTGCAGAGTTTCGTTTCAGTTCATGTGCTTTACCGATCCTCCACCGCATTTTTGTTTCCAGCTCCTTAGCTTCTATCTGGCTTACCCGTTTTTGACCTGTTGCCTGTTTCTCTAGTTTATGAATATGGATTATCCTTTTCTGATACTGACTGCCTGCTTTTCGACCTCTGCCACGGACTGTGATGATACGATTATGATTTCTGCTTTGCCCGTACTAAACACATGGATTTTATGCACATATACTACGTCCCAACCGTGGCAAGCAAGAACCTCATTCCGATCGATGAAAGTGTATGAAAATGTGCACGTTTAATAAAAGAGTAAATCCAATTTTTAAAATCTAGATTGGCTCTTGGGTTCTTCTTCTGGGGCAACGTCTTAATGGTTCTAGGGCAGAGTGTTTTCCTGTCAGAAAGTTTCTTGCCGGTTGCTGAGAATTCCTTAGCTGTACAAAACCCAGTTGAAAATAATGCTAAGCCATTAGCAAGAAAACACAAAACTATCAGGCTAGCATAATTTAGCAAACTTAACGCTAACTGATTCGACTTGCTTCTTTAGATTTTCTGGTGACTCTATAAAGGATGATAGTGCATTGTTACATGGGAGGCAAAGGATCTTACTTAGGTATCGGTACAGATGTTCATGTTGCTGATTGTTGACGTGAGTCAAGCGTTACTCTGGTTTATCCCTTTTTTTGTGACAAAACAACCTATTAAAAAGGAACAGATCCATAGGAATAGGTCTGTGCTGTGCCAACTAATGTTCGGTGGCAGTTTTTGCTCAAAGACCAGTTAGCACAGTTGATTTGAATTTGAATTTGATTGGATGTCTTTTAAAAAACAACGACGACGACAAAAAAGCTCATTTAAATAACCTGAGAACTGATTGGCACAGCAGCTTAGCAAGAGGAAAAACATATTTTCTGTGACTATTACGTTCCTAGGTTCCTCACAACCTGCCACAAAATACATGCTGTTCTTCTCTCTTGATAAACCGGTCATGGAATGTAAATATTAACTTCATCTGAAAGAGCGCAAGAGTTTGAGGTGGAGACCTTTTACCATCTGGTCTCCAGACAGAATCTGTGATTTGATCTTGCTGGTGAGATGAGTCCCTTCATTCCACTCCGTTATACGTTTTCTACGTGAAGCACGAGTATTTTAAACTTAGTCCTTCCATAGAAAACCCCAAATGTTCTTCGTGGCTCCTTTTTCTCCTCTCGTCACTGTCGATCAGACCTCCACGCAACGCCGTTGTTTGCAGTGGTGTGCGTTTCCATGTTGTTATAGTATAAATGTAGTGAGATGAGACGAGGCTGGAAGCGTTCATGACTGTTTCTCTGGTTAGAACGTTGTATTTTCTTTTTTAATGAATAGAGAGCAGCAGCATAAACATCTATCTTCTTTAAATGGTAGAGGGAGCATCACACTAAACACTCTCTCTCTCGCTCTCTCTCTCAGTTAAGAGATCTTTTAACTTTGTGATGCGTTTGGAAAACTCAGCCCCGGTAAGTTAAGGATTACAGCCGTTATGGACCGTTAAGACACTGATTCAACGAATCAATCAATGTGCTCGAGTCTTTTGTTTTGGGTTTTGGAGAATGAGACTACCTCGACAACTTGTAAAAACGGACTATAACTAATTACTCGCCCTCGATCTAAAATTCCTATTTTTATCTGTGTGGGCTCGGGTTGACGAGTCGTTCCTCACCTAGTCACACCTCTGCGATTATTAGATGAAAATAACACGATTGGCATTTAACCTCTTCCCCTTCACGTCTCACTTTATCCGTATCTCAACATTTCCACCTGTAGGGTTAATTAGAGTTCATACAAGTTTAGCACATGTGCTCGTATTAACGTCTACAAATATACACCGCACCCCGCGACACCACCTTCGGATCTCGCTAATTAGATCCCTGTTCTTTTCTTAAAGAAACCGAGCTAATTAGTGAAATCAGGAGGGTGTTGTGTAGGGAACGGCTACCTGCAGACCCGCACTGCATGGACGTCAGGGAAACACTGCTGCTACCGGACTCTGGTGCTTTAACAAGCCTTCTCATTGTGTTCATTAATTATGAAGTGGCTTTGGTTTTGTGTGTTTTATTTTTTTATTTTTCGCACAGTGAAATCTTGGAACGCACTCATTACACCAGTGTCCCCACCGGCTTATTAAAAAATTACCCCAGGACTGAAGAGAGTGCACTTTAGTGGCAAAGTAAACAAAGTAGACAGATTGTAGTGGATGGACTGCTCACTTATTATTCAGCCACTGGAATATGCAGCATAATAATAATTTTAAAAAATTATAATAATAATAAAAATGTGCTGTGTTGTATGTTTTTTATGAAAAAAAAAGTTGTTTTTTTTATTATTTTTTTTTTTTTTGCAGTTATTTGGATGGTTAATGATTCAAGCTTCCTGAGGAGGATCTGCTCGGACTTTTTCCCTTTAATTTACCCCTTTAATTTTTATCCTAGAAGAACATTTTTTTCCCCCACTAGATCGCTCAAGGATCTTTAATAAACAACTTATATATATATTTTTAAATTTATTTGTTTATTTATTTATTTATTTATTTATTTATTTGGGGTGGGGGGGTTAATGAAACAGTGGGCTAATTTTATATACTCTGATAAATAAATAAAAAGATAAATAGATTAATTTTTGAATGTTTTTAGAAACATTCAAGATATTTAGGTAAAAGGTCACGGAAAACGTAAAGAATTCTAGCAAATAATATAAAATAAATACGCATAAATATCACACCGAAACATGTAATAAAACCCAAAATACCAAAATATGCCTTTTGCATCCTGTTTAATTTTGGGATGTTATTTATTTATTTATTTATTTATTTATTTATATGTTTGTTTGCTGGAAATTTGTATATTACTTTGGACTTACATTTTTTTTTTTTTTTTTTTTTTTTTAAGTCTGGAAAATATCATCATCAACATCATACATAAAGTTTTCAGAAATAAGTCAGGATTCGCACAAAAACTTCATATTTTTGCTTTTTATTTTCCATCCACACAATACACAGTGTACTAACGTACCTAACAAACTGGCAGCTCATTGTATTACGATATATTTCTTTTCCATTTCAGAGGACTGTGATAAGATCTTCTGGAAGAAGCGACGCCAGCGTTTGACAGCAAAGACTCCCTAGAATGTTCTCCAAAGTGTAACCGAGGACAAAACGAGATTCCCTCCGAACCGCCACGGATACGTCTCTCTAATCGACGAGCGAGTTATTTATTTATCTAAAGATATTCAAAAAAAAAAAAAAAAAAAAAAAAGCAGAGCCGTATAAACGCAGTCAGCTCTTACTATATTTCAAGTTGTACTAGAACACAATGCCAGCCGACTCGCTCCGGTCTTCACACACTTCTTTAATCAACTGCTATCTCGGCACCAAGCTCGGGACTGCTTTATATCTTCTCTTAGCGCTCCTGTTTCAATAGAGGAAGGAATAAATTGGCTGAAATAAATGAATTCGCCGCTGTCGAACTCATAGCAGTGATTAATAAACATTTAAATGCTTGAATTTTTCCTACATGAAGACTGACATCATGTTTTTCGTTACAGTTTGAATAAGCTATTTACCGATTCAAGAATGATGCGGGACGAACCCAGTGACCTTACAAGATCTGGATCTTACATGAAGAGATCCATTACATGAACAGAACCTGTGGTCTGTGTGCGGCCTAATTAAAAATCCCCCATTGGCCCTTATCTGTCATGGCCCCCTAATTATCTCAAACCCTGAATTGGCTACATCACTCTCCTCTCCGCCAATAGCTGGTGTGTGGTGGGCGTTCTGGTGCAATATGGCTGCCGTCGCATCATCCATGTGGATGCTACACATTAGTGGCGGTTGAGAAGGTTCCCCCATACATTTTAAAGCACTTCTAGAAAAGTGCTATATAACTGTAAGTGTAACCACAGCATCGAGTATGTCCCTGTCTTCGTGTGTGTCTTAAGACAATATATGAACAATATATCAAAACATTATTTCATCAAATTAATTATACTCAATTATACACCCCAGCTAGACGTCTGGCTTGCATCAGGGGTTTAATTCAGCCTGTACTTCTTCACCGAGCCTTTTCATCAAGCTTCTCCTCTTGTCATTTCTCGCATCCTCTATTGTTGTGTGGTTTGGCTACAGCGCTCGCAGTACATAATTAAATGCACTCAGAAAGTCGCTTGATGGAACTTTTTCATCCAGAGAAATACACAGAGTATTGAATCAAGCCAAAGATAAATTAAAAACTGTATACATCTTTTTATTAAAAAAAAAAAAATCATTATGAAGACTTTAGAGGCGTCAGAGACGCTATGAAGAAAAATGAAGCTCGGAAGAAAGTAGCAGCGGAGATGTTTGGTGTTCCTGGTAAGTGTTCATACGTAGTTGCTACAGTTAGCTTGCGTTGCTATTCTAATCCGAATAAAAATGGAATTAAAGAACAACACGAAGCTAGCACAAAGCTGAGCATCGAACTTTTTGCACACGGATTAGCGCATTAAATAAGAAAAAGCTATATAACTTAGTGCATTGCATAAAGCTGTGGAAAATAAAACAAAAAGTAAAATAGTTCAATAATAAATGATGAATGAATAAATAGTAATGATAAAAAAAATATATAATTTTTTTTTAAATGTAAAAAATTAAGTAGTATTAATAGCAATAAAAAATATATATGTAATAAAAAATGTGTAAGAATTATTTAAATAATATGAAAGTTATATTATAAGGTAACAGCTTGTTAAATGCTAAAGTAAAATAAAATATTATAGTTTGTTTGTGATAAATAAATAAATAAATAAATAAATAATAATAAAAAAAAATGTTTCATCACTTTTCTTTTCTTTCTTTTTCTTTTTTCTTTTCTTTTTTTTTTTTTTAAATTAAGAGGAATATGGAGAAAGCTAGCACTAGATAATATCTTAAGACCCAGTTTGGAACTGAGTTTATCAGAGATACAGTGATGTTTAATGTGTCATAGCGTAATACATTTGTATAGTCAGTTCGAAACGAGACAGGAAGCGAATGGAGTGATGCCACACTGTGAACCAAATGACAGTGTGCGATATCGGCACTATTATAACGTTATAAAGAACAACATTGTCTTTATTGTGTCATGCAGCATTATCAGAATTATCATATTCTGGAGAATTGCCATTAGGTAATTATGCCAAGCAGATGCTGGGATACAGAAAATGTTGGAGAATATCAGATATGATGCATCACACCTGAGGACAAATTAAACGCTGCATCATTCTCCACTGATTAGATCAACATCTGAATTTTTTCTCTGATTAATTCCTGCTTTTGTCACCGATTACAGACCCATTTAGTAACGACTCATTGTAAGCTTTATTATAACCTCATGAAGCTCTAATGTGCTGTAAGTAATTCCTTGATAACTTTGTGATGGCCAACATGACCGATGATACTGGCAGACATTACTACGATGATGTGTATCGATGTTCTTTTTGGAGAGCAGGGGCTTTCTCCTTGCGGTCCTGCCATGCACACCATTGTTCTTCAGTGTTCTCCTGATGGTGGACTCATGAACATTAACATTAGCCAATGTGAAAGTGGTTTGGTGGAGTCGAAACTCTTTAGAGATGGTTTTGTGACCTTTTCCCACCTACATGGGCATCAACAGCTCTTTTTTTTTTTTTTTTTGAGGTCTTCGGAAATCTGCATTGTTCATGCCACGATACACTTCCACAAACAAGTGTCGTGAAGACCGGACTTATAGACAGATCCCCGTTCTTTAAATAAAACCCGATTCTCATCCCATTGACTCTAATTTCACCTTCAAATCCTTCAAAAGTATGTGAACCTCTAAGCCTCTAATCCTAGATGTTCACATACTTTCGCCACTCACAGATATGTACTTTTGGAACATATTTCCTCAATGAATAAATAAATAAATGACCAAGTGTAATGTCTTTATCTCATTAAAATAAATAAATAAATAAATAAATGTAGTTCTCTCTGTCGACTTTTAGGACTTGTATGACGAGCCGATGATGTTCTAGGTCATATTCATGCAGATATATAGAACATTCTAAAGGGTTCACAAACTTTCAAGCACCTCAGTAGGAACGCATCGATGCCAATATTAGTATTGGGTATCAATCCGAAACCGTGCTCGTTCCTCATCCTCATATTTAAAAAAAATAATAATAATAATAATGTGTGTTTTAGCTTGGTACTCCACTGATCTCTTTTCCCCTGATCAATATAATATTAGCCTCCCTTTCCCTGCCACTTGTATTTAATTAGCGTGCCCCTAGTCTCCTCTGCAGAGGTAGAAAACAGATGATTAATTAAATGCATTCTACCTGGCCCCTTGCTGAGATTAATTAAAGACCTCAAGACCAAAATTCCCTCTCCAGTTCAACTTATCCTGTAATTACTGGCTCACAAAGTACTATTTTTTATTTATTTTTTTTATTTTAGTCTGAGCAGTGTGCTCTGATTTCACACAGGGTTCTCAGGTGAATCCTGAATTTAAGACCCAGTCATCGATTATAAAGAACATTATTGTAAGACTCATAGTGTACATTTTTAATCGCTGGATAATAAACAACAGCAGCTGTTACAGATGTGGGCTGCACACTGTAATGAGATAGTCGGAGAGATCTGCGCTGTGCCAATTAACGACAAAAATATCGACGTATTCAGCTTTCCGACATCTTCCTGGACAGAGGGGTTGTATGTATTGCGGTTTAATTTCAGTTTCAAGAGAAAGAAAGAAAAAAGAGATGCTGGCGAGGGAATGACGGGTTCTAGCTACTATAACGTAGGTGAGAATTGGTTTCACGAACATTCAACAATATTAAATGTGACTATAAATGGAGAAAAATCGAAAATGTGAATTATATCACAAATTCCTGTGATATAAAGGGGGGTGGGGGTGGGGGGGGGCAGTTGGGGACATGTTGTAATGGGAAAATAGTCAATTCCAGGTTGGTAACACGGACTTTATATTTCCATTCTTTCAATATTGTAATCACTTTGAATTGACTTTTCATTAAAACATTCACACATGAGGAATGAGAAAAAAGAGGAGGGGCACAGAGGTTAAACACGCAAAAAAGAAAAAAAAAAGAAAAGGCAGATGGGAAATACGAGAATCAATAAAGAAATGCTTAGAAGAAAACAACTGGGAGAGCAAAGGGAAGCGTTCCAAGCAAGCCAGAGAAAGAGACAGCGAGATTGATTTTCTGTAATGCTCGCTCTCTCTCTCTCTCTCTCTCTCTCTCTCTCTCTCTCTCTCTCTCTCATGGCTCCTTTCATCCTCAGAGATTCGGGCCAAATCTCATCACTCAAATTGATTAAACCACATAATCAAAAGCTTTGTTTAAGAATCACTAACACAGCATTCATATTCCCCGCACATGTTTGATCAAGAAAGCTTAGGATAGAATTTTTTTTAAAGCAAATCCACCCTGGAAGTGTGATAACTTCTTTTACTACGTACAAATCCATTTTGCTGAATTGCAGTTTTTTTTTTTTTTTATTTTTCTGAGACACCTGGCTCAGATATAAAAAAAAAAAATAATAAAAAAAAAAAATTCACCAATGAACTAAAAGATTTAAGAGCGCTGAAGATTTTTCAGCAAGTACCTCAAAAGAGAGGGCGAAAATTAGGAAATATTCTCTTCTGGAAATGAGTGCAGGATTTTTAGCAATTTACAGGAGCGGAGAAGAACATATTGCGGTCTTGGCATGTTCCTGATTGGTGATGTAGTGCAATCTGGCAACACGTATACTGTATATTGTGACTAATCTTCCCTTCATCACCATCTACCTTTTTTGTTTACATCCCTGGATGTACTTTGGCTTTCAATGTCTCTCTCTCTCTCTCTCTCTCTCTCTCTCTCTCTCTATCTCTCTCTCTCTCTCTCTCTCTCTCTCTCTCTCTCTATATTACTCGTTGAGAAAATGTCTTTCTTAAATGTTATCACCTAAGCCATTTTTTCCCCCTAGAAATGCTCTATTCAAGGTTATCGGTGTTAATCAGCTGAATAGATACAATGTTAAAAAATGTATAGCCTTGCATTATGGCCCTTCAAGGGCTCACAAAAATGCTGATGCTGAGCATTAGATGAATATAAAAGGGGAGCTGTGGGTACCATGTTTGAGCCCATTACATCCAACATTGTCTCGCTAAATCAGTCCCAGTTACCGGCATGCTTTTGAACACGGTGTGGCCAAAAGTATGTGGACACCCGACTATGCTTCTTGAACATCCCATTGCAAAGGCATGGAGTTGGCCCTTGTCGCTGCTTCTATAAGAGCCTCCAATCTTCTGGGAAGGCTTTCCACTAGATTTCGGAGCATTGCTGGTGGGGATTTGTGTCAGGCACTGACGTGGGGTGAGGAGGCCTGGTGCACAGTCAGGGTTCCAATCCATTCCAAAGGTGTTAAAAAGGTGTTCAGTGATGTTGAGGTCATGTCTCTTTGCAGGCCAGTACAAAGAGCCATGACTTCGTGGTCTTCGTGGAGTTCACTTTGTGCACGGTGCATTGTCATGCTGGAACAGGTTTGGACCCTCCGTTCCAGTAAATGGAATTCTTAATGTTACAGCACACAGAGACATTCTAGACAATGATGTCCTTCAAACTTTGTGGCAACCATTTGGGGAAGAACTACATACGGGTGTGATGGTCAGAAGTTCACAAACTTTTGGCCATATGTTGTACATTCCAGTCTTATGCTAGTTTTGTACTTGTGTATCTTTAAAAAGTTTCTGGTATGTGTACAATGAGATTAAAGAACCAATCAAATCTGTGTTCTACCTGTCGGTATACACCATCAAGAAAGCAAAAAATAAAGAATGGCATGATAGTGTAGCAGGTCATGGTGGTGTTTATCAGTTCCAGGGTCCTTGGTTCGATGTTGATCCTGCGTTACAGTTTGTGGGGAGTTTTTTTGTGTTCTCTCTGTGTCCAGGTGTGTTTCCTCTGGGTTCTCCAGGTTCCTCTCAGCCTCCAAAAGCATCTTATGTGGATTGGCTGCTTCAAATTGTCCAAATGTATGACCCCCCCCACCCCCACCCCCCCGATAACCCTGGATGAGACTGGCCTCCTATTCAGGGTGTATTCCTGGCTTTTGCTTCCAATCCAATATCACTCTGAGCAGGATAAAATACTTACTGGAGGCATTTCAGTAAAAACCCAGTAAAGCTGTCGGATTAGAAGCAGCCCAAGAGTCATTAAATTCTCTGCCAAATAAGGAACTACAATAATTAAATAATCAACCAATCATGTTACCTCACTCTCACTCCCAGGATTCCTAATAATATACCCCTCTCACCAATCACTGGTTCACTACAAATACACACACCAATGCAAAGTATCACTCCTAGCTAATCAGTAATGACATTACCAAGCCTTTATTATCGAGTGCACACTAGGCTCATTTTGACTCTGAGGTAGTGAAGTAACAGGATCACAAACCAGGCTTAACACCAAAAACAGAAAGATAAAGAGTCAGTCTTCTTCAATCTATGAGAAATATTTCTTATACTGACTCTGCCTCTTCTATCTTAAAAACAAAGGAACCCAGACATCTTTTCTATCGGGTTCATGAATGATGGTGTAATTCACTAAAGAGGTGTTAGTGCTCCATCTCAGCCATCTTCAGACTAGCTTTTTCACCAAGAAGTTCTATGCGGGCTCGATCTCAAGATTGATACGTACAGGGCATCACGAGTGAGAAGAACAACCAAGGGGAGAGAAGTAGACTGAACCAGAGAGTGTTCTCACATTTGACCTTGATGCGTACAGAGACCTACCCTACCAAAGATACAAGGAACGAGAAATACAACCTATTCAGAGACAGCCTTAGGCGTAAACCTATCTTGAAGAATATGATCAAGTTTACCTGTTATACAATGTGATGATCACCTGAACCATGCTTGCAATTTAAGCTCTGTATTTGTCTGACACTTCATCAGTGCAATCTCATGATTACACGTTTTGGGTTTTTTTGTTTGTTTGTTTGTTTTTTTTTAATATTTGGAGATGATCCAAATTGTGGTGGGTCTTCTGGTTCTTGATTCCTATCCTAGGTGTTCTGATATACAGTCGATATAGAGGAGTTATGATATACCAATAGGTGTTGGGGACAACATAGGATAGGATGACTCACAGGACAGCTACAAATATGGTAGTGGAGATGGGAAAACATACCTGAAACATGATGGAAAGAAAATATCCTTATTAGGGTTATTATATCCTATTGGGGTTACCTTTCAAGTCCGGTTCCTCTCAAGGTCTCTTCCTTATGTTCGATAGGGAGCTTTTTTCTCTCTTTCTCTCTCCACTGCCACCTCTGATATTCTCATTAGGGATTTTCTGTCATGAGACTGTGTGATAATGTGTATTGTTGAAAGAAGTCTAAATAAAATACGTTTGAATTGAACTAGCATGTGTGTTACACTTCTAAGTACTATCATTTAATCCGGTTTTCGGGTTTAGCTGTCCCTTTTATGTGCCGAGTTTCTGGTTATTATTTGGAAACGTAAAAGTAAATGTAAACGGATTCACAAAAGACGATTTGTATGAAATGCTCGGAGCTGTTAAGGTTACAGCGAAGGCCAGTGGTAGGTGTCACAGCTTTTCATGCAATTTCATTCATATTAAATCTCCCATAAGGAAATTCCTATTAATTCTCCATAGTTTTGGCTCGTCCTAGTTTACACTTGACTTTTGGAGTCTGTTTGTTCAGCTGGCCAGCTATTGGCATTGGTAGCTCCTTTCTTTTACCCCATACAGGCATGCCAGGCGGTTACTCGACAGCTCACCTTTCACAAAAGTGCCGATCTATTCCCCAATTTTTCAGCTTTTGATGCCTTTTCATGCTGCAGTTTGGCATTGAAACACTTCTCAAAAAAAAAAACAGAAAGGTGTGAAAGAAAGCGTTGGGGGCGCAGCATGAAAAATGATTACTTTAAACTTTAGCTGCCTCTTCTTGAAAACTGGACTCTTCAAATGGCACTTTTCTCAAATTACCTGATAACCACTTCCTCTGGAGACCCTACACCGAGAACAGAAATAAAGTCACTGCTTGGATTTCCAGGTAAAGTGCACTGCTCTGGCCTTTGTTTAGATGTACATGAGGATGCACAAAAAGTCCCTCAAGGCTTTTTATTGCTCGCATTAACGGCATTCAGGATGTCTATGATCTCACCCTCTGTCATGCTTAGATATCACAGTCCTCCATTGGTGATATTTTTTAATTTTCCAGGGGTTTTGTTTGCGTCATTGTTTGTAGAGATTAAAGACTGTAGGATGAGTGGCTGTCAGCAAGCAAACATGGGCTATGTTCACGTTACAAGCTTCGCTGCACAGTTCTGATTTCTTAATCAGATCTGTATATCTTGATGGCTCGTGGTCTGATCTGTAAGTGACACATATCTGTCTTTATGTGAATTCACTCGTCCTGTGAAATTCCCAACATCAGTCAAGATTCACGTGCATCACGAACAACAAAAACAAAAACATCATGAACAACGTGAAAAGATTCACGTGCATCACGAACAACTGGATGTCAGAAGGTCTCCAAAACTACAATCCGAAGTCACCTACATCCCCACAAGTTGTTTGGAAGGGTTTCGAGAAAAAAAGCCTCTACTCTCATCCAAAAACAAACTCGAGCGTCTTCAGTGTGCCGACGCTACTGGACCTTCAAATGGGATCGGGTTCTACGGTCAGATGAAACCAGAATAGAGCTTTTTGGCAACAAACACCAGAGGTGGTTTTGGCACACAGTGGACCTGGACATTTTGTTAGGATACATGGCATCATGGACTCTATCAAATATCGCCAGATATTAAATGAAAACCTGACCGCCTCTGCCAGAAAGATTCAAATGGGCCGTGGTCGGATCTTCCAGCAGGACAATGATCCAAAACATCATCAACATCAACACAAAAATGGTTTACTGACCACAAAATCAAGATCCTGCCATGACCATCCCAGTCCCCTGACCTGAACCCCATAGAAAACCTGTGGGGTGAACTGAAGAGGAGAGTCCACCAGCGTGGACCTCGAAATGTAAAGGATCTGGAGAGATTCTGTATGGAGGAACGCTCTCAGATCCCTCGCCGTGTATTCTCCAACCTCATCAGGCGTCATAGGAGAAGACTCAGAGCTGTTATCATGGCGAAGGGAGCTAGCACAAAGTGGTACCTAAAGGTTTCCAATAATTGTTGCACACCTATATTCCACAAAGATTTTTTTTTTTTTTTTTTTATAAACCTGTGTTTTGCTTGCAATTGTTTGCTATCCATGAAAGCAGAGTATTTTTGTAACTTTCTTTAAACAAAAGATCAAAAGCTTAAACAAGAAAGACAATTTTTCACAGCCTTCTTCGCTCATATTTACCAAGGGTGCGAATAACAGTGGAGGGCACGGTCCATAATCATACCATGAGCTGAAAACAAGCAATACTATGATATTTATTTTCTGCTTACGGTAATGATGAATAATAAAATAGACAGAAAAATGTAGCATGTTTCATTCTGTCATGTCCAATCATTTTTAAATTTTGAACACAACAGCAAAGGATCTGAAAGGGGGGGGGGGGGATGCCACGTAACTAAGCTGACAGCCCGTATTAAGATTAGTGCCCACACTTCTTTAGAAAATTCCTCATACGTCTCGGATAAATGTGCATTCGGGTTGACGCGCTGTGGAACCCAACGCAGGCTGTCGGTTTGGAAAACAGGAGCCGCTTCTCATAATGCTCACCCTTCGGCCAGCCTTCATTACTGACCTAATGAGGCCAGATAAATGAGTATGGAAGCAGCGTCCAGCCACCAAGAGATGAGAGGCATAGCATATTTATGCTAAACTGCTGAGCTAACACAGAGGTGGCGTTTGAGCTGACTCAATACAGTTAGCTTTCTTGTAGAATAAAGATTATATGATGAAGTCAACCAACTTGGCTGTTTTCCTTCTGGCAAGCTAAGGCAAGAACGCTATGAGCTTGGCCTCTTTTCAGGCTCTAAGTTTAGCAAAGCTTAGCATAGCTAACTAAGAACACCATCAGATTCAAGACCTTCCTTCCCTTCCTTGGAGCAAAGCGGAAAGTCTTTGAAATGTCTCCAGTCCCAGTGTGCTCAATATACACCGGGTTCGATGCGTTAGCTGTACCGCAGCAGGGAATTTTCAAATCTGATTGGTCTGAAGGCGCTGATTTCATTTTCTGTAACTGCTGCTCTGACGGGTGTGCAACTACAAATCACAGAGAGGCCGGTAATGGAATGACCCATAGCTGCTAAAATAGGAAACTTACTTGTTTCAAAGACGTTCCACAAGATTGAATGGACCTATAAATGGATAACATTGTTATCATTAACAAATTGCTGAGGCATAAGAGGAATAAAACTTGGTATGAACTCAGGCAAACTGAGCCACATCACACCATTCTATCATTGATTATGTTCCCATAATGGTATGTCCCCGCATGTATTATTAGCCTATTTGGTGCTCCACCTTTGCTTTGACCACAGTGACCTTTTTGGTGGAAATTCCCCCAAACTCTGATGCTCAGTGTTCTGGTCTCTCTCTCTCTCTCTCTCTCTCTCTCTCTCTCTCTCTCTCTCTCTCTCTCTCTCTTAGATGTTCCTATTTCATCTTAACTTCACATGCCAGTGGCACTTGGGAGAATGAACCATTGACAGACGAGGACATCGGCTCAAAACATAGACACTAATAGTGCCAGTTGGGAAGCATCAATCATTTAGGTAAGTTCATAAAAAATTTGTAGCGACACGGAGGAGCCTGAGAGCTTTTTCTTAGTATTTCGGTGTATATTGTGAAAGCTAACAATGAGACAGCTCCTGCTTGAACTGCCAGAGACACTCATTCTCTCAGTTCATTGAACACAGAAGTGCTACAACTCTAACTCATACATAGGAATTCACTCGAGTTCAGTTTACTGAGCTTAATTAGCTTCATAGCGCGAACTCCGCTGGCTCACACTTTTGGCAAGAACTTTCCCTTTCTCGTGCCGTCAAGCTTAAAGCAGGTCTAGCACCAGAATTCGATTTCTGTGGAAAGATACTTCATAGAAAGTGGCATCTTGATCTTATGCTTGCTCCGGGTTAGGCATAGCTGCCGTTATAGGAAATTAAACAACCCCTCCTGACCAATCGGAATCAAGTACTCAAGAGCACTGTGGAATAATTAATGAAAAAAAAAAATACTGTACATTAGGGATGTGCTTTTAAAAATCAGATGGTGTTACCAATGGTATCGATGATTTTCATTTATTAGAAGAACAGCGTGTTATTACTTCGTAGTTACATTTAATATCGTGGAACTTCTGCAAAACAAGTTCCAATAGAAACAGTCACTGCATCTCTCCTAGTCATGAGAAAGCACTACTCTAAACCCTGTTGTCATCCATCGCTAGCTCGAGTAACCTTATTAGATGTTTGGCACCACGCTTTTACATGCGACACCCTTAAGAGTGGCCAAGGAGCCCTCTGTGTGACAGGTTCATGATTTAACAGGCTAGCTGGCTAATAGAGTAATCTCAAAGACATCCACATGCCTGTGATTTCATCTCTGGCTCGCACTCTCTGGATGTACACAAGGAGAGTTAGCAGAAAAGCCCAGAGGAAAGCTCTGTCAGGCTGCATTAACCTCCGCTAGTCATGGAAGGTTGCAAGGTTTTTGTCTGCTCTTTGGAGGTAATGCAGTTCCAGGTCCGCTGAGCAATGGAGAAAACTCCGCGCGAGAACAAGTGAGGGAGGGAAGGTGAGAGGGAGGGAGCATGCGTTATCCGACAGGAACATTCATTGCTTTAAGAGGTAAGTCAGTGAAGCGATAGCTCACAGCAGAACGAGTTTCTCCTGTGTACCATCTCAGCTGAGTGCACACCGGTGACCACGGTGGGTTTATAGTACACCGCAAATTCACTAGCGTCAAATGTACACCTCCAGTTTTAGAAAGCAGTGCATCTACATCACTGTTTCTGAGTCTCCGCTGCATCTGATGCGACATATCCAGTTAGTGTTGAGTCAGAGGCGTAGCTCAGGGTGGATTTGGGGATTCCAAATGCTTATTAGTGGGTGGTTAACATAACACATATATAGCACAGCTATGTAATTATATTGTCCACTTTTTTTTTCCCACAGTAATTGTGCTATACCGGTATTCATAATGATGTTTCTTCCCCCAACTTAAATTGTTTTCCCTCGCCATAAATCTTCCAAATTTCTACCTAACCGGACACCAATCTCGCACATTTCCATCTAAATAGACATAAATCTTGACATTTACACCTAACCAGACATAAATCTTATCATATTTGTACCCGATTCGATGTAAATATTGAAAATTTGTACATAACAAGGCATACATTTCGAAATTTGCATAAATCGGGAGAATTTCTGCCTTTCTGGACATAAATCATGAACATTTGCACATAAACGAAGACGCATTTTGTACATTTCTACCTACCTTGGCATAAATCTTGCAAATTTCTACCTAACTAGACATATATTTTTTTTTTTTTTTTCCATTTGCAACTAACTGATCATCAATCTTGCACATTTGCACATAAGTGGACATAAATCTTGCAAATTTCTACCTAACGAGACATTAAATTTTCACATTTGCACCTAACTGGTCCTCCCTTTTGCACATTTCTACCTAACTGGATGTCACTCTAGTATATTTGTACCTAACCGGATATAAATCTTACACATTTACGCCTCACTGGACATCAACCTTGCATACTCAGAAATAAAAAGACATCAATCTTGTACATTTCTACCTAACCGTATGTAAATCTTTCCTATTCGCAACTAACTGATTGGACCTGACGGTAGATTGTGCCGTTTATGGTTAAGTAACAAATTTGAGCCGTTACCGTTCCTATTCTAACTCTACATATTAACGTGAGTTTCTTCAGTATATTTCCTCATCACTTTCCTGAAATGAATTCCAGGCTATGCCAAGGCAGGTAGAGTGAAACGCAGCAGTACATGAGCGCTCCAGGATACAGAGAAAGATTGCACAATAGAGGTCTGTTTATCTCCCCAGGCACTTCAGCACTGGTGGTTTGCTGAGTAGATTGTTATATTCCTCTAGCTACAGGTGTCCACTGACCTCATGACCTCTCCTCTCTCAGCCCTTCATATAAAAGATAAAGAGACACAAGAGGGAAAAATATATATGGACAAAATGCAGAGGAAAAAGAAACGGCACAGAGGATGTTACAAACATAGGGCGGCATCCAGAGACCTCGCGTGTTCATGACCTCGATTTATATTTTGGCTACATTAAATTGTACATGGATTAACTATCAGTACATGATATAAAACGTTCAAATAGCAGTAGGTAACTGTACGTAGCAATGTTTTAGATGCATATCCATGCTAACTATTAGGATGTACTGGATCAAGTGCTATTCTATAAGCAGCTGAGTAATGAGTGCAGAAGCCAAACGGACTAACCTAATTATTACATCTTGGATTATTCATGTAACAATAGTGGCCACACACACACACACACACACACTACACCATGAATAGATGTTTATGTGAATTCTTGTCATCATTCATACTTTATTATATTAGTCATACAATCCAGGTTATGAGCATTCATGTAATACATTTTAGCTTAGAAAACATAATTCCATATATATATGCATACATATACAGAAAAAACACACAGACACTCCTATATACACAAATTATGATCAGATTATAGTGAAGACCCATTCTTATGTCGTAAAGGTTCCAAGCAATTAGTGATTTCTCCAATTAAAGACACGCAGATGGAGTATAAAAGGTCAGTGTTGATGCTCGTTACACTGGCTTAATGATGTTTTTCCATGCCGAGTTCAACTGCTGGTCTTTTCTAGATGATAAATGTCATGTAATGGAGGCTGAGGCAGAAGCAAATGCAGGTATGGCATTTTATTCGGCAAACAAATCCAAAGGTTTAGGCAGAAATCAAAACCCAAAACAGGCAAGGATCACTCGAACAAGCAAATGGCTCAGAACAGGCAAGGCAGAGATGGAGTAAACAAAGTCAAAAACCATAATAGCGAACACTAAGTAAGGCTTGGTAACGATGGCGACAACAACACCTGAGCAAATTACTTCACAAAGACATAACGGCTGAACGGTTCTTTATATAGTGTGGTGTGATTGTTATAGGGATCAGGTGTGTGTGATTAATCCTCAGGAGAAGCTGATGTGTCTGTGTGTACTCTTGGGAGTCGCAGTAGTCGGCCATGTTTGTAGTATGTGGTGCATTCTGGGAAACGGAGTCACTAGTGACAATAACACCAGCATGACTGGATTTCTGTTTAAAGATAATGGATGTGGTACAAATTCTATGGTCATTTATAACCATTGGTTGTTTTTCCCTCCTTTTTTTTGTCCAGGTATTGCTGACTGCAGCAACTGTTTGTCTTTCCTGAAGCATTTTTTTCCTCGTTTGGCATGTACTGCTGACATTTTTCCCCTCTCGACACAATAAATTGCAGTGAAAGACCTGCAATTTTGACACCAATTACTCGTTTGTGTCCTATGCTGCTGTCTGGAATATGGAATTTCTAAACAATATGTACAGACACTAGGCTGTATATATGCTACTTATCTGTGCTAGCATGTCATTTTCAAGTACCTAGCATGCAATGGCTGAAATAGATTGAACAAAGTGTTTATTTTCTGTACAACATCTGTCAGAAAACTCCGCCTACCTTCGTAATTGTTTATATTTGATCATTCTTGGTCACATCTCATTAGGTTCACTAATACCTCCAGTAAACTAGTTAATACATGATTTAGCATTATAGGTAGTAGGCTAACACACTTACTAACAAGTGTAGTAAGCAGTAAAAAGGTTTATATATTTATTAGCATCATATTAGCTGAGATAAGCCGACAAGCTAACCAGCACTGTAGAAAACAGGCTAACCCACTAACAAGAATTGTAATGAATAAGCTAACACACTAGCAACTAGCATTGTTCTAAATACACTAACACTCTTACTAGCTTTGTAGTAAATAAGCTAACTAGCATCGTAGTAAACAGGCTAAAAACACTAACTAGTTGATGGTTAATGTTGATTATTGTAAGAAATTACAGAAGTCAACAGTGATTAGCATTATATTGACTACTACAATGCTTACTAGCAATGCAGAAAATATGCTAACATGCTGATTAGCTAATAACAGAACTAGCAACACATTGTAGCAAGTCTCTAAGAAGAATGAATCAGATGAATGTCAGAACCATTCGTTTGATTCATTTGACGGGCTTCGCCACACAACGAATGTATGATTAGAACAGATAGACTTGTCGTATGTTTGTTACATGCTCGTCTGTCCTTGTATGGATTTTTATTTTTTTTTTAAACATCCATGAATTGTGTAAGTGTGCAAAGTGCGCCAAACACACTTTTCCGCTCCTTGAGCCAGTGAATCATGAACAGGATTCGATCCGCTTTCAGTTAAATGATTCCATTCAGTTTTTCTAGATAAAGTGCATGCATACACACAAATAATACATTAACAGAAAACATCAACAATAGCTTTAAGCAATTTTTCCTGCTTTAGATGACAGCGGAATGAATCAATGAACCAATCTGAATGAATTCAAATGACTCAAGCCTTAAAGAAAAATCAACTCTAGCTTATAAAACTACTCAGTATTACCTAAACTGGCAAGGATAATGCTGCTGGCAATATATGAAACATGTTTTATTTAGTGTATAAGCAGGAAGATGAGGCTGCTGCCAGGCTAATAGGCAAAAACACGATTTTCTTTTTTAATGAAAATGTCTGAAAAATGCCAAAAAAAAAAAACAACACACAAATAAACAAACAAATAAATAAAGTGAACATGGAGTTGCAAGGTACTTAAATAAATATGTAAATAAACACTTCTCAGTCAGTAGTGTATGAATGATGGCAGTGTCCTACATTCTAAAGGTTGTAATTAAAGTAATGACCCAGCAGCATTTCCGCTGGCCAGCAGGAGGATCCTGTTAGCTCTGCGTTAATCCAGATCAGCATGGCATGCTTCCCAGACTGATAGATGTGAAGAGATTAACCGTCAGAGTGGACGTGCAGGCCTGGAACATGCTACTGCTGTCCACACACAGTACTGCCCTCACACACAGCTCTCTCTCTCTGTTCACGCACAGCTCTCTCTCTCCGTTCACGCACAGCTCTCTCTCTCTGTTCACGCACAGCTCTCTCCGTTCACGCACAGCTCTCTCTCCGTTCATGCACAGTTCTCTCTTTATTCATGCACAGTTCTCCCCATTCACGCACAGCTCTCTCCAGTTCACACACAGCTCTCTCCAGTTCACGCACAGCTCTCTCTGTTCACTCACAGCTCTCTCCAGTTCACACACAGCTCTCTCCAGTTCACGCACAGCTCTCTCTGTTCACTCACAGCTCTCTCTCTGTTCATGCACAGCTCTCTCTCCATTCACATACAGCTCTCTCTGTTCACTCACAGCTCTCTCTCTGTTCATGCACAGCTCTCTCTGTTCACACACAGCTCTCTCTGTTCACTCACAGCTCTCTCTCTGTTCATGCACAGCTCTCTCTCCATTCACATACAGCTCTCTCTCCATTCACACACAGCTCTCTCTCCTTTCACACACAGCTCTCTCAATTCACGCACAACTTTCTCTCCAGTTCACGCACATCTCTCTCTCCGTTTACTCACAGCTCTCTCTGTTCACACACAGCTTTCTCTCTCTCTCTCTCTATTCACGCACAGCTTTCTCACCGTCCACCCACAACTCTGTCTGTTCACGCACAGCTCTCTCTGCATTTACATACAGCTCTCTCCATTCACGCACAGCTTTCTCTCCGTTCACCCACAGCCCTCTCCATTCACGCACCCCGTCCGTCCACGTTGCTCTGGGAGCCCGAAAAATACCACACATCATGAGATTACGCTTCACAGTAATGTCAGCAAATCGTCAATTATTTAGCACAGGTGGGCTGTTTTGTTTTTTAAAATGGCCTTTATTTTCCTCCAGTGTTTCCCCATGCTTCACTTTTCTTCATGTTTTATTCAGGTGAGCTTTGGCCTTGTGAGATTTGGGGTTTAAGTTCATCCATTATAAATAAAAAATTTTCTCAAAAGGCCTTTGCCAGAAAAAAAAACAAAAAAACATGCACTTTAATGTCTCAATTGCTAATGTCACATGTTCAAGGGTGGAAACTCCACCCTTACCGACTTGTATATTCCTCTTAATAATAATTGGCATGTGATCTTCAACAGCGTCAAAGATTTATTTACTTTCGCCTTCACTTCATCTCTACCTAAAGAGGGCGATGCTTTAGTAAACGGTCTGTACATATACAGCTCGTTTTTAACCTTAGCGGTTCTACAAAGTGCTTTACACTGTTTCTCATTCACCCATTCACACACACACCGATGCTGCTCTCCAAGGCACTAGCTCGCCATCGGGAGCAACTTGGGGATCAGTGTCATGTCCATGTGGAGTCCTGTGGAATCGAACCGCCGACTCTACGATTAGCGCACAAGCCGCTCTACCACCTGAGCCACAGCCATTTAGTCTTTTTATTCTGTCCAGTTCCCTTACCCTCATCAAACAGATCAGCTCCAATGCAGCAACTTTTGTGCTAATATCGCCGTCTGTGCCATCGCACTCATCATCTTGTACATCGCTGACATAAATAGCCGAGCCAATTCTCTGCAGCGTATAACGAAAACGCCTGCACCACTTCCACGATGGATTTCTCATTAATATGACATTGAAAGTTGCTGAAAAATGGCGAGTTGGAAAAGGAGCCCTCGCTCGTTCATTTTTAGGAGATAAACCTGACCTAATCCTGACTTTTTTTCTCCAATTAAATGCCAAAGTCAGTGTGCTAGCCATAACCATGGGACATCAGTGTGACACACAGAACTGTTAATTCCTCACATGCTAATACAAGCATTAACAACAAACTAGCACCGGAATCTTTAAACACATCAGACATATTTCGAAATAAACATATTTGATGTGTTTCACCCTGCTTTTCCTTTAACACCGAACCCGCTCTCCGCTGCTTCTCAACGTGATTGACTCCTCTTTCTGATCTCGGCATATCCGTGGCCCGGCTTTGTTCGCATAAAGGCCGCACTCTCATGTGTCTTGTTGTGACCACCGTCAACAACCGAGCGACAACTGACCATAGAAATGCAAATTTCCCATCATCGTATCTGTTTGTCCTTTAACTCTCCACCTCCTCCTCGTCCGTTCCGCGGTCCGGGAACTGACACAAGATCAAAAGAGGCGGCAAATTTTCAAGAGCTTCTCCACGTTAATCTATTCACCCTCATAACCTCAGCTGCGCTTCTGCTTCACCCGTCTCCCAAAGCGAGCAGCGGGGGTGACTCACTCATGAATTTGTCTCTTTTTTTTCCCCATCTTTGAGTCATGACGACTGTCATCCTTCCTTATCCAAAGAGACGACGCAGAAAGAATTGAATCCTGTGAGTGTCAGTTCCTGCACGTGGCCGCAATTGACTTCTTTTCTATGGCGTGTATTCAGGGTGACGGGATTATCCAGTAGGTAGAGCCGTGGTTTCTAGATAAATTCATCTCTCTGCAAATGTAGTTGATCAGCCAGGGCTAAAGCCATGAGCTGTCATTTTTTTTTAACATTTACATTTCTGGCATTTTGGCAGACGCCCTTATCCAGAGCAACGTACATTTCTCTCATGTTTACAACTTAGCAGTTGAGGGTTAAGGGCCTTGCCCTTAACCCAGAGCCACCAAAATTAAGGACAGGTTATCGCTGTATAAGAGTACAACTTTATTAAAACCATACACAATGTTTCCGTGAATATTTTCCTAAAATTATGCAAAACCTTCGTATTAAACAAATCAGAACTAATCCCCAAGTGAAAACCCCTACACTAAGCTATAAGGTTCCGTCAGCAAAACTAAAGAAGCTAGCCTTCAGAGAAAATGGTCTTTGTAATGACCAGAAGCTTGTGAGTTTAAATCCTAGTACTGGTGAATCACGGTTAAGCCCCTCAGCAACGCTGCTTCACCCTGATCTACTCAGCTCTATAACTGGTTTATATTCTGCCTGAATGTTTAAATTAAAAAAAAAAAAAAAACATTCACAGAGCCGACTAAACGTACCTAACACTTACATATAGCGAAATATCTTTCTCGGCTTCCCACCACACACAGCCTCCCCTAAAGGCAACTTAATCCCAAACTTAAGCACTGATAAAGGATCCCAGTGTTCGTTTGGCCTGGAGCAAGACGAACGCATCATCAGAAGAAATCATCTCAGTGGGGAGCGCAGGAGTTTAAGGAGGTCTCTTCATCCGCCTCAGCTGTGGGACGTCGAAATCGTTCGAGCATTTCGCCGAAAAGAGAACCTTCAATCCCCTGAAGGCCTTTCGGTGCCCGGCGAGAACTAGGCCATGGTAAACTTTCCGCAGCTCTGCCCCCGAAGATGTCTGTCTTAATTAAAGGCGGCGAGTGTGTGGGCCAGCTGAGACGGCGTCGCTTTTCCACAGCCATGAGATGAAGTGCTGCCGGGCCTTCGACTGTTTGGCTGCACATCGAGTCGTGTCATGAAGTCTGTGCTGAGTTTTTTTTTTTTTTCTTCTTCTCTCATCTAACAACCAGAAGTGCGCTCTTTGCAAATGAGGATGAAAGATCTGGTGATGGAAGTTCAGAAGTGATGGAAGTTCAGAAGTGATGGAAGTTCAGAAGTGACTCCTCGGAGGTTTTGTCACTCATAAAAGCACTGGGTATTAATAACGGTTCTTCAGACAGATGCAATTTAGCAGGATTAGGCTATATTGTGTAGTGAATGCAGGGCAGCATATAGAGACCTCGCTGTTCACTCCAAACCTTATTACTCCCGACAAAAATGAGTCAATTCTCTCGACTCTGACAAGGAATAAAAACACTCCAGCATTAAACGAGTCTGTCTATAAGTACGTTCTTGTTATATACCGTAGACCGTTGAATCCTCACTTCTGATAGGTCAGACGGTGTTGATTGATGTTCACAGGTTTACAGTATTGCACTCGCTCTAACACGTTATCGTTTCTATAAGTGGTGACAACTTACAGTAATTGCCTACTTAACATTTAAGGAAGGAGTCTCCAGTGTCAGCGCTTGTTTCCTGAAATCTAACGGCAGAGGAGTTTATGCTCGGCCGTTTCTTGATACCACGACAAGGTGCATTTCTATTGATTTATTTCGATTTTAATCATAAATCTTATGAAGTTCAAGAGAAAGCCAAGCAAGAGGCTGGAGAAAGCTGCTATGACAAAAGCGACAACAGGAACTTCAATGCGTTTCGCATTAAAGGTAAATATAAACCGGTACAAAGTATGTTTCTTTAATTAACGAGCAACTGTAATCGTTGCAAATTGCTGTGGTGTAAGAGGAATAAAAGAATATTCGGTATAAGAGATATATCACCGTCGGCACGGTGACCGTACCCGCACTTCGTCGCGCTGCCCCGTCGTCGATTATCATCCGAATGTTTTATTCCTTACTTAACATAGCTATATTGAAAGACTCACTTGCTGTGAGGGGTTTGAGGCATTAGAATGGATTATTAAATTATTTGAATCAAAGACGACGTGAGAGCTTCGGACCTGTGGCACTTCAACCGGGAGATTATTTGTTATTCAGAATTTCATTCCGAAGCCAATTAGTCTTTAATTCAGTGCATAATTAAATGGATATGAAATGGGAATTGATTGAGGTGCCAGTCAGGCATGACACTCATAAGCAAGCCATTAATAAGCACAGCCACCGAGTAAAAACACATCTATTAAGCACCGGCACTTTACGGGGGAATAATATATGCATTGTTTGCAGTGAGATAATTCTCCTATTTAAACCATATGACACAGGAAAACAGAAGGTGCGGGTTATGATTCGGGCGTCACGATTATCAGTACATTTCACACATTTGAGGAAATGCTGCAGGTCAGCACACTGTGAAGAACAACAGTAAATAAATAAAGAAAGAAAGAAAGAAAGAAGCCAGGAAATATTTATATTCTGTCTCGTTAGCATTCAGGAATAATTAGACTAGAACACTCTGTTGTTTTTAGACGCTTTAGACTCTTTCGTCGTTAATCCAGCAATCTGGAACTCATCACTCTCGCTCAACAAATCACGATGCATTTGAATTATTCTTGAAGACGTGACGTTCTCACGCGCCGCCGTCGTCAGGGTCGGATTTGAATCGTCCAATGAGGTTATAGCAATGGAGCAAAACAAACAAAAAGGGCGAAACGGATCGTTTCCATCACTCTGCGTCATGATGTGAGGCAAGTGAATGACCATCGTCGTGTCCTGTCCTACACGGACACGCTAATGAGAGAGAGAGAGAGAGAGAGAGAGAGATCTCAGGATGTCCTGATTAAGTGTCAGTGTGGTCTCTGAGACCGATGTTCCTACTCCGTCCTGGCAAACTGCTAGCGGCCTACTCAGCATACGCTCGCGAAATCGATCACACCAGAGGGTCAGAGTGATCCGGTTCAAAAAAAAAAAAAAAAAGTTCTATTTATCAGAGGAGATCTGATTACGCCCTGCAAATATGATGACTTCATATTTTCTAAACGCACAGCCTGGTGAGGTTTAGCATGAGCTCCTCATTTCATCGAGAAGACGTCGCGACAGTTCCGCAGCAAATTGAACGGAAATGAGCGATCTCCGCGACGTACGGTCCCCTTTAATAAAATGAGATACGACTCAGCATACGTAACAGTGCTGCGGATCTCGAGTGAGACTCGCACTCAATATGCAGTCAAATGATGATGAATTAGCCGTGCCTCGGATTCTGGGTTCTCATTTCTCCTCAACGGTAAGCTGGAGCCGAGAGCTGATACACAACACAACACAACACACATCCTTGTCGCGGTCCCTTTGTGCAAACAATACGCCCAGTATCATGTGCTTCGTTTAACGTTCAAATCGAGCCTTTCTTTGGAGATGGTGATAAGATCTTTCTCTAGCCACTGGGGCGGCGATAGAGATCTCCCAAACCTGAGTTTGGCCTTTATGTCCGTCATGGATGAAATGCACTCGTCATTCTAATGGGATAAAATGAAAAGCATTTACAGTTGATCCCATGTTGGGGAAGCCATTTGTCTCCCACTCATATTATTATTATTATTATTATTATTATTATTATTATTATTATTATTATAAAAAAGAGCTGACACTGGAGGCTCCTTCCATAAGGGTTGAATAAACGTCTCCGAACAAGTCCCCGTGTAAGCTGTTACTATAGAAATATTGATATAAATCTGTCCACTAATCTCATCACCTTCAGACCAATCAGATATCAGAGAATATTTCTATCAGAAAGGATCCTGCAGTTTTTGAACGGATGTCAGGGAAGAATTGGGAAGAAAACAAACGAACCAAACATCTGAGAAACCTATAAATGACTGCACTTTTAAATGTAACGTTGCTGTCAGTTATATACATTATTTATTTATTTATTTATTTATTTTTGCTCTTTGTCGCAGTACAAAGAAATAAACACCGCTGGACTCTTGAAGTGCTCATGCTCCGTCATGACGCGGTAGAAAAAAAACGGATCATTTACGGGTTGCCATGAAAAGCCGCGTAATGTTTATTCTGTAAATCGTTTGCAAAGAAAACAAGAAAAATAACCCATGATTTCCCCCAGGATTTGACATCCGGAGTAAAACCATTTCATATCAGCAACATGGCAATCAAGTGTCCACACGCACTCTGTTCTTATGTGTTTTATAAAAGCCCAAGTGCATGTTTACTGTGTAAAACAACTGGCGCGGAAGAAACGCAGTGATCCGTTGTCCAGATTCAACGCCTGCAGCAACGTACAAGCCGCAAAGTGCGTAAAACGTCTTGCTGCTCTTTTTCCCTATCTCACATATTTGAATTACAGTTATATGTACATTGAATATAGTATATAGCATATATTGAATTTAGTTAAACACTCGGTTTCCAGTATAACTTCAGCATCTAGGTGACATTCTAGCTAGTCGGGATATGCTAATATTAGCTTGCTGGCGATCGTTAGCAGCTAACAGCCAAAGCTAGTGCCTTTATAGGAATTTCAGTAGAACTGGAGTGATTTTACTGGAATCTCTCAGGGAAGGAATCGAGTTGAGCCAATCGTGGTCCAGTATGCAAGACTGGTTTAGCAGAAGAAGGGGGCGGGGCATGGTGGATTTGATGGCACTTCCAATTCGCATGTTCATAACTTTTTTTTTAAGTTTGGGTCAATATAAAAGGTTATAGAGGCACACATTCCGAAAAGTAAACATACATACAAGGTAAAGATAGAAGAAGAAGCCTTTATTCATCACGATGAATGCAAGTGTACATTGCAATACAGTGAAACTCCTTTCTTCACATTTCCCAGCTTGTTAGGAGGTTGGGGTCAGGGCACGGGGTCAGCCATGATACGATGCCCCTGGAGCACAGAGGTTTAAGGGCCTTGCTCAAGGGTCCAACAGTGGCAGCTTGGCATCGCTGGGGCTTGAACCCCTGACCTTCTGAACAGAAATTCAGAGCCTTTAACCAATCAGCCACCCCTGCAACTGGTGCTGAAACAGTGAGCTGTCAGTTAAAGGTTCTGTTATCTCCTCAATGGGCCGCGAGCTGTGGACCGGTGAGTGTGACAGCGAAACGCTACTTCAGGTCTGATTTCCCAGGAGGATGTGCACTCGGCTCTGAATGGAGCTTGTTTAAGTCCGCCCACTCAAATGTCCTTGTACTTCCTGTAAGTGAGTGTGTTGTCACCATGGCAGCAGCCAAGGCCTTTCTGCCGTCTTGTGACTGCCAGATGAAGGACGTGTGAATGGCTGGATTGTGTTGCTATGACGATTAGTTTCCAGGCACTTCATAAGCACGGAGAGGAAAGGGACACAATATATAAATTCATTAATTACTCAATCGATTAATTAATGAATTAACCATGCACTGTACTGAATATAATCAGAATTTACAGACTTTCCGCTGTTTGCGATGAACAAATCAAACAAAAGCAGTTGAAATAGTTCGACACGACGAATACTTCGAGCGGTTTCGCCAAATTCAACTGAAGATGCAACTTATAATGATTTCTCCAGTCTCAAAATGATTCACCCCCCTGAATAGAATCCCTCACAACAGCACAGATATGCAGAGCAGGTGTTGTCTCAAGCACACCTGGTGTTAAACTAATCAAGGGCTTCATTAGCTGCACCAGGTGTGCTTGAGCTGGAACACATCAAATACCTGAACTGGCTGGGGGTAGAAAACGTATGAAATACCTGGACGGGGCAGAAAAAGGAAGCTATCAAGGCTAAAAGCAGATTTGTGAGAAGGCAGGATGTGAAAAACCCTCGAGTGACTGTAAAAGACCTGCAGCGAGACCTGGTGTAACAGGCACTGAGGTTTCAGTGAGCACAGTAAGGCGCGTACTAAACGCAGAAGGTTTCCATGACAGAACTCCAAGACGTTCACCGCTACTGACCCAAAAGCACAAGAAAAGTCGCCTCAAAATCATATAAATAATCCACAGAAGTTTTGGGATTCTGTTCTGTGGAGCGATGAAACAAAACTGGAACGTTTCAGCACGATGGATCAGCGGTACGTCTGGAGGAAGGAGAATGAAGAAAGAACACTCTGTCCACAGTCGAGCATGGTGGAGGCTCGGTGATGCTCTGCGGCTGCTTTGTCACGCCGTCTGTGAGGAAGATGGAATTTGGGGAAACCACTTGAAACGTTGAACCATTTCAATCGCTTTTGTCTGATTTGTTCATCGCAAACAGCAGAAAGTCTGTAAATTTTGACAATAAACCTGATTTACAATGGGGATTGAATCATTTTGATTGCAGCTGCTTATGTTTTGTACTGTCCTCTTTATTATTTGGACACTACCCGTTGTGGTGCATTGTGGGATTTCATGTGTGTAAGGAATATTCTCTATTATGCTATTAAACAGATGCAGATCCCAAACAGTGCACCGGGTAGTAATATAGCATGCATTTTGTACCTATGGGCGTACTTCATTATTGAATAGACACTGTGTCTGACCTATGGACACACCCACACCCCGTAGGATTGGTCTGAGGAATCTCTCTAAACCAGTCGTTTGGATTTGTCACTTTACTGCCTCAGAGAATTGAAGAAAAAAGAAACGTAATTCAGGTGTCACTCGTTCGTTTCGTCGCTTGCCGCTGAAATCACAGCTCTGTGTCATGCACACACATCGAAAATGATCTGTCGTCTGTCACCTGTTCGCTCGCTGGTGTGAATGTAGGGCCAGAATCACATATAATCGTGACACCCTACTGATTTGGGCAAAGTCCACCCCAGGTGTACAGCTGTCTGAGTGGTGCTGAGCTCAGTAGTTATGGTAGAGTATGGTTTCGAAATGCTGAGTTAAGTACACATTATGAGGATTTAATAGCAAGAACGGGCACATCGGCAGTCGGTGACTACAAAGTTGGTCTCAGTTCTGAACGATTTTCAGCTTGGAAATAATCCGACTGGGAAAACTGGCCCAGAAAATTGACGTAAGCTGGGTGTGTAACCCATTTCTGAACACACGTAAGGTTCCGTCAGTACATTTTTGGTTATATTAAGTCATCGACTATATTCGCCAGCTCGGAATAGTTCATTATGTGCGTTTAAGTTTACTCCGTGTCTGACCCTGTATGCACGAATACGAGAATTGCCTTACTGAAGATCTCTCCCTGAGTTGTTTGTCAGTGACAGGGTGTCTTTACTTCGGTACTTAAGAGCTAATCCGCTGCCTACATTCTGCTGTAAATATAAAACTTCAAACATCGCTAACGCAAGCTCTCGGATTCGGTCTGCGACAGCTCAGGTTCCGCTTCTCTTTGATATTTCTACCGCTGCAGAAATGCTGCGAGGCTCTTTGGAGTCTGTAAGAAGCCGAACAAAATAAAATAAATACTAAGATAACTGTTGCAGTGAGGTGAAGTGTAGGAAGATATCCATCAGGGAAAGTTCAGAGTTTCCAGGGAGCGAGACTGGCTCTTCATGACGTTAAGAAAAGTTTCACACCTACTCAGTGAAACGCCTGGGTAAATAAAGGAAATCAGGCGAATTGTCGGCTGTACCGTCTGGAACGAGAGCGTAAGGTGTAAAGTTCCTGATTTCAGACTCGCCAGGGTTATCAGGCGTTTCACTACGGCGGCTGTTTTCTCACTTATCCCACTCGCAGAGTCAATAAACCCAATCAGACTGACAAGTGATTCCAATCGGGCTTTAACGAAGATGAGACGCTATTTATTATGGATAGTGAAGTCACAGACGACTCGGAAGGAGTTTGATTGAACACAAAGCGAGCGATATGAGTTCGCTGGGTCTTTAGGAACACGCGGAAACACTTTAACAAAACGCCGAAGTGGAGACGATGTAATGCAGACGATGTGCTGTTGAGTTCTGGATTCTGATTGGTCAGAAGCTGTTGATTCGTTTTCTATAACAGCATGAATCGATTAAGAGTCATGTTGTTCGTTTAACAAAGGCAAAACGTAGAATCATTGATACGGTGCGGTTTTCTGTACGGAGGTGTTTTATTTAAGACTGGCGGAAGGAGTCTCCAGTGTCAGAGAGGACTTTATGCTTTGTAACATGGCTATCTGGATTTTCTTCACGAGAGAGAAAAAGTGAAGCTGGTGAGGGAACGATGCTATAGCGTATGTAACTATAAATGGATAAAAATTACAATGTGTCATTCTTCAATGAATCATTTTGTCATTGTATTAAATGTATTTTATACTGTAAATGTGTCATCCGTCTGAAGAGTAAGTACAACTGGAGTGTGTGTCTGTGTGTGTGTGTGTGTGTGTGTGTGTGTGAGAGAGAGAGAGAGATAGAGAGATAGAGATGGAGCATGGCATGAGCTTAAGTGTGTATCTGGGGAACAGTGACCCTGTGTCTTTCTCTTAGCTGAGTGCTGGGTTATGGCAGCACCGCAGGGGGTATGTGTGTGTGTGTGTGTGTGTGTGTGTGTGTGTGTGTGTGTGTGTGTGTTAGGGTTATTAATCATCCTCTGGTCAGGATTATTTTCAAGACAGGAGAGGTGACCGTGTCCACACACTCTCTCGTCTCCCGCCTGTTTCCTTTTAATAAACCTGATCGCACACGCACACACATGCCGACATTCACGTCACATTTCACACACACCTTCATCCAAAGCCAGGCAGATTAACGTTCCAAGCTGAGCCGTTCCACGGTGAGGAATTTTCCACAAGGACCTAGGAGCAGGTGCAGAACTTTCCAGAAGCTTGTGCAGAACTGTATAGCGGTGTACCTAATAAACTGGCAACTCTTTAAAAATGCAAATGTATATTAATTTACGGTGGATCCGGAGTCTATCCCGGGAACACTGGGTGTGAGGTGGGAATGAATATTGGATGGGACACGAGTCCAACACAGGGCTAAAAAATCAAATCAAAGAAAATTAAAGAAAAGTAAAGAAAAAAAGATTATTATTATTATTATTTTTTTAACTATTTCAGCAATTGCCTTATTATTTAAGACAGAATTAATAGTTTTTCCCATTTCCAGCAGTGAGTACAGCAAAGGACATCTCTGTTAGCATTGGTCGTCGTCGCCATGGCAACAACGAAGCGAAGAAACTAATTAAGGCCGACGCTCGTCCAAACTTTCATCCGAACCCGGTGGATTGAATGTTACGGTTTAAGTATCTCCTTTTTTTCCCCCCACCTCATCCAGCTTTCTGAATCAATTTGCTTTCACAGATGATGAAGGACGTCGGTCCAAAAGGTGTACACGATTGTGGGGTTTTTTTTTTTTTCTTTTTCTTTTTTCACTTACAAAAACTCCAAAATGGCAGAATTTCCAGAACAAAACCTTTTAAACACTGTGGCTTCCCTGACTCCTCGCTGCACTGCTGCATTTTAATATCCCGTCGCAGCATGTAGGAAGCCTAAAGAAAGTTAAAAGGAGATTAAAAATACAGCAGAGAAAATAGTGACAAGTCATTCTGACATTCGTCTCTGCCTCGGAGCTGGTAAGGCATGTTCACCTGAGAGTACGGGGGAATAAAAAAACAGCTTTAAAACATTCTGGGTATATTTAATTTGACATTTTGTGAAATTGATATATCATGTGAAAATAAATTCATCATGTGTAACAAACAATCATCATCAACATCATCATCATCATGATAATAATAATAATAATCACGTGTAAAAAATAAACGAGAATAAATGAACAAGGTGTGAAAGAATCGCATGTGAACATAAATGAATCATTTGGTAGAACCCAATTGAAAAAATCATGTGAAAATAAATGAATTATACAAAAATCACGTGTGCGAAATGAATCATGTGTAAAATGTAAAAAAAAAAAATTTAAAAAAAAAAGTAAAAATCATGTGAATATAAATCAATAACGTGGGAAAGAGTCACATGTGCAAATACATGAGTCATTTGGTAGAACCCAGTTGAAAAAATCATGTGAAAATAAATGAGTTATATAAAAATCACGTGTACGAAATGAATCATCTGTCAAAAAAAAAAAAAATAAATAATAATAATAAATTTGAGTCACGTGAAAATAAATCAATAACGTGTGAAAGAATCGCAAGTGCAAATAAATGAATCATTTGGTGGAAACCAATTGAAAAAAAAAATCATGGGAAAATAAATGAATTAAATACAAATCACATGTACAAAATGAATCATCTGTAAAAAAAAAATAAAAAATAAACAAATAAATAAATAAATTGGAATCACGTGAAAATAAATGTCACGTGTCCCGTCACGTGTGAAAGAATCGCATGTGAACATAAATTATTCATTTGGTCGAACCCGATTGAAAAAAAATCATGCGAAAATAAATGAATTATATAAAAATCACGTGTGCGAAATGAATCATGTGTAAAATGTAAAAAAAATAAATAAAAAAAAAGTAAAAAATCATGTGAATATAAATCAATAACGTGTGAAAGAGTCGCATGTGCAAATAAATGATTCATTTGGTCGAACCCGATTGAAAAAAAATCATGCGAAAATAAATGAATTATATAAAAATCACGTGTGCGAAAATATATCATGTGGGGAAAAAAATGTTTAAATCATGTGAAAATATATCAATAACTTGTGAAAAAAAAAACGCACGTGAAAATAAATGAATCCTAAAAAAAACTATGAGAATAAAAGCACACGCGCTACATGTGAAAAAATTGTGCATAACATAACACAAAAAGTGTCTTTCCCATAATCCTCACAATCCTCACAATGGACTACAAATGCGGCCACGTGACCCGTCACGTGACCTGGTACCTCGCGCCAATGCCCTGGATTTCTAATGTCAATCACCTGTTCCCAGTCAACACACCCTTAGTATAAATATACGGCACTTTCAGTCGATCTGTACAAAGTCTCGCTCTAGGTGCTGTGGTAATGAGGTTATGTAGATGATTGCCTGTAGAGAGGCTTTGTGTTTTTGTTTATTGAGTTTTGCTTAGTCTGGTTAAATCTGCTGAACATCTGATATTTGCTTGATAATCTTCACACACAAATTACTTGGAGAAGTAAATTCTTTTCTTTTTTTTTTTTTTTTGTTGTTTTTTTTTTGTTTTTTTTTAAATACCATGTCCTTCCTCATTCAATGAGACTGCTATTCCCTTTTGGTCTGCGAGGAGCCTGTGGCGAGATAAATTGATCAGTCTCTTCCTTGTTCTTGTTAAAACGTGTTGGAATAACTTATTTGTTTCTGCTTGGACACGTCGGAGTAATTGAGTTCATTAGAAACTATTACAGGTGGGTAGGAACGGAAATAACTGCAGGAGTAGTCGAGCTTGCTTTGCTGACGAGTACACTCGACGGCTGGAAAATGGGGGGGAGGGGGTAAAAAAAGCTAAACTAGACTTCATTTACTAGAAAACACATGTTTGGGTGTGTGTTTTAAATGGAATGTGCTTAATGGTGAGTGTGATAGGAAGGCTAACGAATAGTTTTCAGAAGTCAAGAAGATCTTATTGACGTTCCTCTATATAGCTTGTATACAATGGAACATAATGTCGTTTCTACATGCATTCATATATTATTACATTACTTTAGCTACTGCTGGTTTGTCTAGTCGTTTAGGTTTTCGGCCAATCGAAACATGAGCCTGGACAGCACTCTAAAGCTTTAAATAGTCTGGTAGGCTAGCTAAAAACTTTGATTTATTAAATGCACCTCATTTCCAACCAATTAGCGTTTGCCTGATGCACAGCACTGGAGATCCACACATGTTTAGAGGTGAGGGCCTCCATCTTATCTTTTCTTATCCGTGATCTCTTTCTAAGTGTCGTGACGCATACATGTAGCTACTCCAAAGTACAAATCAACCCTTATACCCTCCTTAGGAAATTTAGCATCTTCAGTGGTTTTCAGTGGTCTAGTTTTAGTTCCTGGTGCATGATGAATGATCATTTCCTTTTTATTTATTTATTTATTTCATTTTTTTTTTTTTTTCCACACTCTTGTCCTGACACCTGCTTCGCGGCTATGTTTGTCTGCTTGTTCTGGGAGTCCTCCATCTGGCCTCTAATAACTTTTCTTACTGGGGACCAGATGGAGAAAATAATATAGTGATATTGGCCACAGGTTATCTGTATTAATAAAATTAAAGAGATAAATATTGTATAACGCTTGCTCGGCTGTATAATTACACGACTTGTATATTGAAGCAATTATTTATAGGTGGTGGCTTAAGATTATGTAAGAAATATGCACCGGCATGTACTCGATGCTTTCAAGGTTGCCAGGTTTTTCTTGAGTATAAGCATCAGGTGGGGTTTTATAGCATGTCCCGATGACCACTTTTTAAACACGGGGGCGGGGGGACAAGCAAACAAAACAAAACAAAACAGGAATAAAGAATGCGGACTAAAAAAGGAAACTCTTTGTGGTGAAATGTAATATAATTTAAAAAGCAACAGGTCATCTACAAATTTGAAATGATAGCTGTTCGATCTCAAGTTAAACCCTTTTGGGCATGCTCTCACAGGAAAGTAATCAACATCAGAGTGGTGACTGTACCTCCGCCTCACCACACCAGTCCGCCGTTGATTATTTTCCTACATCCGGACGTCTCCTGATATTTTATTCCCTACTAAAGTTGCTTCTAAGACTTCCAGACACTAGTTCTGTATGCTACATGATCTAATTTGGCAGGATTTTCTTATCAGCGCTCAAGGACGGTACTCGGACCGAGACGCGGACGAGAATTTGGCTTCTTTCTGAAGCGCAGCATGTGTGTGAGACACCAGCAGCTCGCCTGATTCCACACAAGGCTTCTTTGTATGGATGTTAAAAATCTTTCTTAAAAAGTTTGGAACTTTTTATATGTCTTTTCTTTAACAGCGTGACTTTGATACGCCATAAATGTAACGTAATGACCTTCGATAACATCATAAACGCACAAAATCTTAACGGGGCCACCGGATTGTAGCAACGACAGGCTAATGGCAGAATGCACATCAGGAAAGTTAGCCGAATTAGCCGTGTAATGTGGGCAGTGTTAACAGGCTGAGGTCGATTCGTTGCCGTTAGCTTGGCCGGTTAAGGCAAAAATGAGATGACAAAAAAAGCTTTCAAACGCTGCGACAACTGTTTTCTCGTTTAAACCTTCGACAAGTTAGCGATTTCTCCGTTAACTTCGTTATTTATTAGTTTCGTTATTTATAAGTCCTGTTTAACCGAGGTTTAGTACTTAAAAAGAGCTGACACGCTGTCTTCCGACGTTTTTTGTTTCTGAGCTCATCCGGACCAATCCCGTTGCATCATGGGATTTTTGGATAGTGCGAGTCCGTCGGTCGCATACTGCAAAATCTGACCGGAAGCAGTACGCCATCCGGGTATTTCTCGACCTACTGAGAATTTGGACATACTACGCCTCTGGCGTACTGCATTTCGCCTACTGTCTAGTAGTGTAGTAGACGATTTCGGATGCAGCCAAGCACACAGATGCGAGCAGTGTTTCCTGCTTTGGGAACCGTGCCACATGCTGTGAGTGGGAATTCCTCACAACTTCACTTAGGCGTAATTATTTCGCCATGCGACTTAGGGATCTGGCAGAACAAGACGCAGCGAGAGCAACTAGACAAAACAAGATTAATACAGAGGGACTGTCGCTAACGATAATCAGGGGGAAGGATGATGGCGGCGGTGGTTTAGGAGTGAGACGAAACGAGACACGGACAAGACAGCCGGAATGAAATAAATAAATAAATAAATAAATAATAATTCCCACGGTTCCTTTTAGTTGACGCCCTCAGTCCTTCCCAGCTACTTTTGAGTACCATCACGACAACATTGTGCTTTTCTGAAAAAGCTGAAAAGAGAGCAAAACTCATACTTTTTGCCAAGCTCTTCTACATCCCTGTTTCGGATTGCTTTGGGATCAAGTGTGCCAGTGAGCCAGCCCGAAAAATAAACAGCGAAATTAAAGAGAGTGCCAGTGACTCAACCGGCACACAAAAGATATGCTCAAGAAGTCCACTATTGATATAGCAAGATGATGAAAAATAAAGTTGTGCTGCTGTCTTGCCTCCTACAAGCCAGCAGCAAAACTAAAAAAAAATAAATAAATACTTTTGTAATAATAAACAACACTGTTGTTGTTGTTGTTGTTTTTGTGGGTGGTGAGTTCAAATCCCCAAGAGTGCAATAACAAAAGCCTTCGAGCTTATGAAGTACACAGTTTATTTATTCACATGTTGGGTATCAAAGTTCTTACATTCTTAAGAATGTATAAATTCTTAAAAGAATGTATACATTTCACATCTGGCCACATATATTACACACTTAATCACCAACATAACGTATGTCCATATATTTTTCCTTAAGGTGCCTTTGACGATGCAGGTGTGGCATGGTATGTGATCACGTGAAAACTAGAACTATGTGCCCTATATCAGCATGTGAAGATAAATGAATTGTGTGTGAGGAAAAAAAAAAGAAATCATGTAGAAATGCACTATTTGTGAGAAATTAGGGGGCCAAGCACTATGGTGCATGGGTATCATGGGTATTGTAAGTTTTAACTGTCATGTGAAATGAAATGAATTGTGATACGGAATAAAATCACAATTCTCAAATAAATAAATAAATAAATCAATAAATAAATAAAAAGGAAACATGCTTGTAAAGCGACTCCACTTTACAACTACTCCAATGTGATGTGATATTCCTTCAACCTAGGGTGCACGGTGGCTTAGTGGTTAGCACGTTCGCCTCACACCTCCAGGGTCGGGGGTTCGATGTCATTAAAGTGGCACTTGTCGAGGTGTGGCATATATTAGGCAGCAAGTGAACAGTCAGTTCTCGAAGTTGATGTGTTGGAAGCAGGAAAAATGGGCAAGTGTAAGGATTTGAGCGACTTTGACAAGGGCCAGGTTGTTCTGGCTAGACGACTGTCTCTGAGAGTGTGTCCGAAATGGCAGGTCTTTGGGGGTGTTCCCGATATGCAATGGTTAGAACGTTAGTCTATTATTATTCCTCCAGTGTAATACAGAGCTCCGCTTTAGTTTTGCTGTTTTCCGTTATTATAACAGATCCTGGTACGGTTCCTACAACACTGCCCCCTTGTGGTCACGCTCACATTACGTTGTGTCCGAGTATAAAGACTGACCCCGGTGTGACGCGCTGATGCGCTCGTAGAAGGATAAATCATCCCTAAATTGTAGTAAGTGCTGTCTGTGTTGATGGAAGTTTCTAACGCTGTCCTTCATGATGAAAAAGTATCTTTTGTTTTTCATCTCAAAGAACTTCGCTCACTGTGTGTTTCTGCCTGAATTCAACCATTTTCAGATTACATATCTGTAACACAATGGTGTGTTTTCCACAGACAGCTGTAGTGTAAGGCGGCTGAGAAAGCCTTTCATGCACCACACAAAGACACACAAACAAAGAAACACACACACAAACACACACACACACACACACACACATGTCCTGGCACAGCTGCTCGCTCAGTGAAAGACCTCAGGTCTCTGGGCTCCCCTTTTGGAATCACTGGCTCCTCATTAATCTGCCTTTGTCGGCTGTGTAGCGCTGACTAATTAAAGCCTCTGTTAACCTTTGTGTTGGCTCGACTTCAACCCTGCTGATGTTCCACAGACAGCATCTCCTTCTGTTCCTGAACACCCCTCGCCAAAACAAAACAAGCCAAAGATCCACTCGCAAAACCGGAAGAGGAACAGGTACTGTACATTGCAATAAACAAGTCATTTCCCTTGTTTAGAATTCATGCACATGTTACTATTGACCAAAACGTGTAAGGTGTGTCGTATGGAGGAAAAAAAAAAGAAGAAGAAGACGAAGAAATGCAAATAAACGCACTTTGAAGCTCAGGATTTCTTAAATGGGATGTCATGAAATTTAACTCGAAGATGTAAGCACCAACCATCTTCCCAGGTAGCTCTGGTGTTGTTGTTTTGTTTTTTTTGTGTTTGTTTGTTTCTCTTTTTTTTCCTTAATCAGCCCCGTTCCTTCGCTCAGTCCACGGTGTGTTAAATGCAGAACATTCTGTATTTACAGGTCTTGATGCCTAATTCATTTATGAGTGGGTTTTATCAGCTCGCTGCAGACCTGAAATATTTACACCGCAGTTCAATGTGTAATGATGTAATTATAGCTACCGCTAAAGCTCCTTGCTGACAGCAACAAATAATTTCCTGTAATGTGCTTATTTACCTGGTGATTGTCTAGAAGTGCAGATTCGGTCTCCGTGATTAAAAAGTCCGAGCAATCATCCAGGAAAGAGAGACTTCAATTAATATTTAATCATGCTTAAGAGTGAGGATGGGATATGCGTTAATTCTTATTGCTTCCTCCACTCTCACACACAAATACGCATGCGAAAGTAGACCTGTCACTGAGCGCACACAGCAAAGGAGTGAAATTGCGAGTCATGTAGGTAACTGTGGTTTTATGAATTCCGGATGACCACCAGAGGCGCCGCTTTAGCACTAGCGGATTATCGCAGCACCAGCTGGACAGGTCGTGATCATTTACCAGGAAAGTCATGTAGTGACGTAGGCTGAGCCATGAGGGTAATAGCCACATTAGCTTAGCATTCAGCCTTCACAGAAACACAGTTTCCTACGTAATGAGAATTCTGTTTCACTCCACCTGACCACCAGAGGTCGTGCTTTAGCACTAGTGGATGACTCCTACCAGCATAGTCATGCCACTCGCCTAAAAAATATTCAAGGTTGCTCCTGAAGAACTGCTGAGCTGACAGCATGAGGGGCAGCAACGCTGAGCTTGTAGAAGCGGGCAAAGGTACAGGGAGAAGTCCAAGTAGCAGCTGCACAGATATCCACCATAGAAACTCCTCTAAAAGCAGCCCAAGAAGTAGACACACCCCTAGTGGAAAGACAAGAGATAACACCTGGCAGACGCTTTTGGGCTTTCTTATATGCCATAGTGATCACTTCCACAATCTAATTTGACAATCTCTGTTTTGATAGCGTGGTTCCGTTCCAGGCACCACCATAGCAAATAAAAATCTGATCTGTTTACGTAAGCTGTAATACGGCAGCCGCAGACGCACTACATTTCCGAGACTATGGGTTGGGCTGTAACTCCGCTTGCACGGGCCTCACTGTTGGTCTCCGGTCTAATTTAGCGAGGCGGAGCCGCCTCTCCGACATGCGTAAAAGACTACAGTGCAAGCACGGATCCGTGATGGCTTCTCTCAAAAGCTGGATTCCCAAACAGGACGGGCAAACCTCAAGGCCGTCGTCCAGGAGAAGAGCATTAGGACACAGCTTACATGTCAACGGGAATCCTACGAGTGCGATGTCACAGCCTGCGAGGACGATAATTCGCTGCTCTAGTAAGCCGCACTTGACAGTGCGGGGACTCTTGAAGAACGACCCATCTCAGTCAAGTGAGAAAACGAAAGAGCCTGAATGCTGAGCTAACGTGGCTATTATCCTCGTGGCTCAGCCTACATCACTACGTGACTTTGTTGGTATATCATCTCTACCTGTCTAGCTGGAGCTGTAATAATCCGATAGTGCTAAAGCACCACCTCTGGTGGTCAGGAGGAATGAAACAGAACCTCTAATCCTTCGTACCGGTTATTAGTTCTGGGGAGGATTTGACATAAATGCAGGATTTAGTGCTGCTTTATTCCACGCCTTTTAAAAACCTGTTTCTGCCATGATGGAGAATCCACCTGCCACTCTGTAGCTCTCTCACACATGCACACACCGGTACCTCTTTATCTTTTGAGCAAAACACAACCGGCTTATCAGATCATCAGAGACAGGCCCCGATTTATAACGACCCAAAAAGAACGAGTACTAATTTGTGTGTGCAACTGAATGAATAGCATGTGCACTCGGTGCGTGTGTTACTGCAGATAAAAATAATTAATAATAATTGCAAATAATAACTGCTTCAGTTATATCATATGTAAAGTAACACTAACCAAAAAAAAAATAAAAATTAGAACTAATAACTCGGTTTGAGATTATGTACTAGCTGGGGGAAAAAAAACTCCAGATTATCATCGGTGAATTCTTGATTCTGATTGGGCAGAAGGTGCTAACAGGAGCTCACTTGTCTCGTGGACGTTCCACGACATTAAAAGTAACTATAAATGGATAAAAAGAATAACGTGTCATTCTTTAATTAATAAAACGTATACACTGGGCAAAATTTGCCCATTGCGAACAAGGTGAGATGTGCAGTTATACGCAAATAACCGACCTCATGGTGTAAGTAACTCCATTTCAGCACTCCAGCATGTCTGCATAGAGAAACACATTCTGGGTTCTATGGTTTGAGGATTCTAGAACCTTTAAGAGTTCCAACAGGAGGAGCTTATTCTGAATCGGCTGAGATTTTTTTTTGTGTATGTTTGTGTGTGTGTGTAACAGAATACTGTATACCCCTTGGTACAATTTTCATAAAGCATTAACAAATGGTCATGACTGTAGCTATGAGGAAGTCCAGACCTCAGTAGTTTCAGATTTTTTTTTTTCTTTCCCCCTACATATATACACACCAAGCACACGGGGAAAAGCTACAACTTGTCTGTTTTAGTTCAAAAGGTTACTGTACGTAACACCTTTTTCTTTCTTTCTTCCCAGAGCATAATTTCAACGGGGACTATAATCACAATTACCAGACAAAATGGACTCGATTATGAAAGAGAGGCCGGGTAAATGAAAGAACACGTTCCGTCATGAATCGGAATCAATTTCCATAAGTAGACGAGATAAATTGTATATTCTCGCAAATGACTTTATATACTCTATGCTCCGTTTTAATATGGAGTCAACTCAGTGGGTCATTTATAAGAAATAATGAAGCAAAGTTCAGAGAGGGGGCGAGCGTAAGGATCTGACCGACTTCGACAAGAGCCATAGTGTGATCGCTAGACGACTGGATCAGAGCGTCTCCAAAACGGCAGGTCTTGCGGGGTGTTCCCGGTATCTAATGGTTAGTACCTACCAAAAGGTGTCCATAGAAGGACACCCGGTGAACCGGCGACAGGGTCATGGACTCCCAAGGCTCACCGATGCGCGTCTCGAGCGAAGCCTAGCCCGTCTGGTCCGATCCAACAGAAGACCTACTGTAGTACAGATTGCTGAAAAAGTTGCTGTCTATGGTAGAAAGGTGTCAGAACACACAGTATGTATTTAAACAAAAAAAAAAATAATAATTCTTTAGGACCCATGAGTTGTTATCGCTAAGGACTCCCTACACACTCCCCACACCCCCCACCCCTACCGTTTATAAATGGTTGACTTCAGTGCAATTCTACGACCAGCTCCGAGACATTAAACATGACTTGGATGAGTAAACGCCTCTGGTGTTCTCGCCTTCAGTCTCTTTCTGAATTTATCACAAATGCCCTTTTCCCTTTTCCCGATGCCGTCAGTACACTAACACCACGAGAAAATGGCTCTGTTTTCCATTAAAAGCATGCTCGGACACGGTTAGACCTCACTCTTCCGCTGCACCCACAAATTGCCTGACAAAAGCTAAGCTAAACCTCTAAGAGGGATGATGGAATTCGTGCAGAAAGTGAAAAAAGTCCCGTTAAATGCACAGGGAGCAGATATGAAGTCGCGCACGCTGCTGTGGGTATAAAGAAGGGAAATGGACCATCAGTTTGGAGACTGAGAGAGTGAGTTGGGAGGAACAGATGATGACAGAAGTGCAGATTGTGCAGAGTGGGTGGTAGAAACACACAGAATGAGAAAGCAAAACTGAGAGACGGATGGAGGGATGGAGTTTAGCTCTCTGACAGGGCTGGCTATTTTTTCACAGAGACCCTTTAACATGCACACGCCGGTTCTGAGTGTGGGCAGTTAATAACGCCGGGTGATGGAGGGTCACCATAAAGAGCCCGCTAAAGCTGCGTCATTTACATTTACAGTGCAAACTAGCAAATAGAGGGGAAATAAATATATAAATAAATGACTTTTTCTAAATGCTGAAGGCGTTGTTGGAGCCTGAAAGCGTCGTGTGTTATTTGCACAGCTGTTAGGACAACAAATGATTCACTGTCCAGAATACTAATCAGCTAATGCGGAGCACTTTCCTCTCTGTGATTACTGTAGAACAGAGGAAATGAAAACACCTCCAATGAGCTGTTTTTAAAAGAAAAATGTTCTAGTTGGCCCACCCAAAATTGCAGTCATTATTTATTTATTTGTTTGCTATTTCATTAAAGTAATTTATGCGTGTTCATATCTACTAGGGCTGTAACTCAATAACACTATCATCCAAATCCCTAGATGTATCCAAATTTGGATTTGAAGCTGAAGTGGGCGTGGCTTAGAAGTTAAATATAAGCCATTAGTAACGCTAAATATGGCTCTAACAGTTCCTCAACCTCAGCTACATCATTCCAGTTCATTACCGGTCGAAACTAAAGATTGCTGCAGGATCGATTTCTTTTTTTAATCCTTCTCAAGGACGTATTATTTTTGTTTTTAGCTCATCTTTTAGCTTGGACGGTTCCTATTCCCCAAAATATAAACAAACTAATAGCCTAAACCCGCATTCTGTAGAGTTCCAGTACCGGTGCAACCTCAAGTCTCGATCCGATGCCACTTCCGAAACTTTCTGACAAACTTTCTAAAGGAAAAAAACAACGACGTGTGACTCCTGTTTAAATCTGGATCTAGAAGAAAAAATGCATTCGTATCCAATTCCTTAGCTGTATCCTTAATTTTCTTAGTCTTTTTTTGAACATTTTCATTCCCTTTACTATTTGGTGTCTAATATAGTCACTAAATTCTATTAAATTCATACACACCATATATTTATTTATGTATTATGTATATATATATATATATATATATATATATATATATATATATATATATATATGATCACGATCTCTAGTTTGAATCACATCAATGCTACAGTCAAAAATGTCCAAGATAAAAGTATGTAAAATTGTCTCTCTGCGTGGGCGGGGCATTCTCTCTCTCCCCGTCACAGTGGTGTACTAGCCAATCGTTGGTGTCTGTGAGCTCATGTATATAGAAGAGGGCAGATAGCACTTGCCCTATGGCTAGATTTACATGTCTCAGAAGACACACTCCTTCACCCTCTGCGGTTGGTAGCTGTTGTGTGATATGGTTGTGATGAGTTGTTTGAGGTTTAAGGTGTTTAAGGCAGTGCAGAATGGTCGGTCCTACTGAGATAAGCAAGTACCACACCTTATCAATTCCCCATGCTTTGCAAATCGTCCCAGCTTGGCACGTCATTTCCAGTGCACTGTATTTGGTTTTGCACTTGTACTCTGCTTAATGACAAAGTTGAATCGAATCTAATATGGGAGAGCTGGTTGGTGGGCAGGGAAGCAAAATAAAAAAAAAAAAGATTCAAATAGAGGGTTGGGGGGAAAAAATAACAGGTGAAAATGAATCGTGAAAACGAATCTTTTTTTTTTTTTTTTAATGAATATATAAAAGATGAATCAAAATGAATCATGTGAAAAAAATCACATGGAAATGGCAAGAAGTCAGGGGAGCAAATGGAAGAGAGAGAGAGAGAGAGAGAGGAAGACAGATCGAGTGAGTGAAAGGGAGAAAGACGGGAACGAGAGCAAACCGAGGAGACCTTTTGTAGACCATCAGAGTAGAATGAGAAGACTTGATAAATGAATGCCCTTTCCTCTAACGGAAACTTCAACCAAAGCCCATATCTAAATCCATATTTATTCATCAACGTGGCAGCGTGGCGTCCTGTCAGATAGACGGGAAAGCCGTATCATTCACGCCCGATCTTCTCGCTGTGCAGCTTAAAGCCTCCTGCTTCTCAACGCCAGGCCGTGCACTGCCTCAGCTCTGTGTCACTGACTCCCGAGAGTGATGGCCGCTTCGAATCGAACTCGACACGGCAGGTTTTATTTGCCGTCCGTGGGGAGAGACGGAACAAAAGAGGGAGTGGTGCAGAAGAGATGGAAGAGACTTTTCATTAGTAAGGTGGAGAGGATTAGCAGAATCTCTTAGAAAGCAGAGAGAGATGGAGCGAGAAGAGAGAAAAAGCATCCACTCCACAAGCTTACTAACTACGGGATTATTTTTTCTTATGTCACGATTTTCTCCGTTCCACTTCCTGCTTCTTTCTGATGCTCGTGCACTCGGACGGATTCAGCTGGAAGCCGAACGATCCGAGATGCAAGTACGTGGGAGGGATTTTGTTTTGTTTTTTTTTTTTTATTATTGAAGTTTTGAAATATCCTCCAAAGCCACACCCCCAAAACACAACCTCACACTACAACAGCTCATTTGAAAATACTGCCTTTTGAATAATAGGCTTCGACGTGATCTTCACACGATGCGTTACGTGCATCTTTCCAAATTCAAATCCAGACATTATGTAGTGTCATTTTTGTATGTTTTTGAAGTTATTACCGAGTTAGCGTGTCACGATGTGGAGTTCAGGACAGATGCAAATGCAGATAAGAGTTTATTTAGAGGCAGACAAAGGCAAAACATGAGACAATAGCGAGGTCAAGAAACAGACAATGGGTCAGGTGATTGGCAAACAGGCATACACCGGGCAAGGCAAGAATCGATTACGTGCGACGAGAAGCGAGATCAGTGAACATGAAACAAAACGAGGAACAGGCTACAAACGTTTGGTATGGTGATGACACGCAATACTTCGCAAAAAAGTCATTGCTCTGGGAACAAAATCGTGTTCTGGGAATTGCGGTCCATGGCGGCCATGTTTGTAGGCCGCAGTGCAAGATGGGAAATGTAGTCACTGGTTTGCTGCGATATGACATAATGCAGTGTTACTTACATATATATAGATGACAGGAATTCCGTGGAAGAGGGAAAAGCAAAAATTCCTGATACACTGGGAAAGGTTTACTACTGACCCATGAATCATAACCGATCGAATCACATGACATGTACCGAAACAGACTGAACATATCGTGGCCAAAACCTGAAAATATCATTCTGTTAATTAATTGTCAGTGTGGACTAAGACTAGACCCTTCCACATCTATTAGTCCATTCCGTGAGTCCAATTCTATTCCATGATCGGATAATAGCAACTGCTAAAAATTCTACTTTACTACTAGTTTACTTTGTCAGTTGTTAGAAATATAACAGAACGCAGAACATGTGAACAGTTTTAATGGATACATAAAGAAATATAGTATATAGTTTGCTCAACAATATCATCAGGACGACGTGGCACCCACGTACCAAACGAGTCATGACCCAGTATCGGCCCACGTGGACACTTTAATCTGCCGACGTACTGCGATGAACTCTTCTAAATCTGGCTGCCAGAACACGTTCGATCCTCAGAGGTCTACACTGTGGTCCTGTGTAAGTGTTACTATAGAAACAATAAAGTATTATAACCAGTGCATTAATCGAAACCTGTGATTTGCAGCTGCACTACATTCAGAGCTGCTTTTATGGAGAATTAATCAACATCCTCTGACCAATCGTAATCGAGCGTCCGACAGCATACTGTGGTATATGGCGGGTTGGATTTGGGCCATCACGTGCTATAAAAATCTACCAGTGTACATCTACATCTACAACTGCATGTTGTATTATCATTATTTTTAATGTTTAATATATTATGTTGTAACTTCATGCAACTTCATGTAACTTCAACTTCATTGGTTTTACACTGGATTACATTTTTTTTATTCTTTTTTTAAATAGTCACTGGATAATGCTACTTTTTAATAATAGGAATATAAAACAAGTATAGTTTTGTTTTGTTTTTTTTTTGTTTTTTTAATCAGGGGGCCAAGCACCAAAAGGTGCATAGGCACCCTATTTCAAATGTTTGCTGGTGCTTCTTCTTCCTCCTCTTCATCCATTTCTACTTCTTCTTCTACATAATAATAATAATAATAATAATAATAATAATAATAATAATAATAATAATAATAATAATAATAATAATAAAATCCCATAGAATCCTGTTTATGAAATTTGGTACAGTGATAGAGGGCATATACAGCAATTTTGGCGTACACCACTGAAGTGCTCTAGAGCACCTAATAGAGCAATTTTGGATCTCTATTTACAATAATAACTCTAAAACACAATGTTGTGGAAACGCAACTCTACTTTTCCAATTCGTTGGTTTATGCCGAGTTCAACGCATACCATAATGTCAATTCCCACCATATTGGATGTTCGACCATTTAGAATTCATTTCAAAAAACACTTTTGCTTCTTCTGCTACAAATTTTGTCCACCAAACTTACCAAAACAGACCAAACTGAAGAAAAGTGGTTTCTCGTATTTTTTTATATACAGGATGGTTTGTCTATAACATGCGAATGATTCTTCTTTCTCTTGATCCCCTAAAAAGGTGGTGAGAGTTCTTCGTGTAATTCATGATTTGACAAACAGGAAGGCTGCCATTTATTAATAGTTTTGTTTTTTACCAACAAGCTTCAAGTTCATTTGCAACTATCGGGACATGAAGCAACATCTCACTTGAGAACTTGAAAACAAGTGCTGATGCCCCCAAAAGCTTCTGGTCTCGCCCATTGCTACGTAGTGGGACCAAAAAGTGCTTGGTCCCCTTAATTTCAACATAAAGCTATATTTATTATTATGTTGTTGTTGTTGTTGTTGTTGTTGTTTTTGTAACATTCATTAACACTACACCAAAATAACGGCACTGAAATTTATACGTTTTTATTTTTTATTTTCATTCATTTAATAGCTTACTGACTAACTAACACTACCGAGTGAGCTAGCCAATCAAGCTCCTCACGGATACTGAATACTGATAACTGTAAACATTTTACACAGCATACAATAGTGTATGTAAAAGTGTGTTAGAGCACGTTAGCATGTACCAGTGTGCTTTTACTCGTTGCTGACACAACTGAATTATTTTTTTGTTTGAGTGGCACAGATTTAGTGAGGATTTAGCTGAGGATTTAGCATGCAGCATCCATTTAGTCTAGTCACGATTCTAGCCTGATTAATTCCTCACTTACGGGAAAAGACTAGGGACGGCAACGGGTGGGAGGAGAGAGACAGCGAGACAGTTGGAAGACGAAGACTGATCGAGAGAGACTTTTCGGTGCTATTAGGTGGTGAAGCGAGATGGACAGCACAGTAGAGGAAGAGAGGAACAGATGAGAAGGAGGAGAGAGGAGGAAAATTGGAGAGCTGAGCTAAATTAAATGGTATATTAAGAGTATAGATGTCTAGTATGGCAAACAATGATTAATGACCACCACGCAGTGCGGACGATGCTGATGGAGGGAAAGACAAGGCAAAAAGAAAGCCAAAGAAGTTTTAAAATCAGCTTTTTATACACCACGTCCACAACAAGACGTGAAGAGAAGCTCTTCCTGAGCAGGAATAACCAAACGCAGCTCCTGAACTTCACCAGATGTCATTGGAAGTGCCACATGACGTGGTCAAATGAGACCAAAATCTAATGTGTGTGATGCTTTAGGAGTTTGTGAAGATCGATGACCGTAAATTCGGACACAATGAAGATAATTTAAAACCCAAAACCTGGTTGCATCGGCCAAGAGGTTATGATGTAGTCCAGACCATGAAGTACCACCAAGCTGCACTTCTACAGCGTTAACCAGCTAAATTTGGCTAAAACACTGGCTTATCCGTACCACAAAATGGCTATCTTTTCAGCTGGGTAGCTCACCACGGCAACTGATGCTACATGGCTAACCTACAAAGCCCGCCTCCTGTCCAATCAAAGAGCTAGGAATCACGATTGCTTCACTTTTCCCGTCAAGCTCGCCGCTCGTATTGTGAAAGGATCTCTACAGCACGTTGGAGGAATCAGGAAGAAACAGAATCCATTAGGGTTTTCATATATACGTTATTATAGGGTTTTTTTAAATTATTATTATTAAATATCAGGTAACTGATTTAGTAGAATATTGGTTGTTAATCTGTGTATGCCGCCTATTAGGATTTCCCAGAGTAATCCCGGGATTAGAAATCACTATTAGAGCATCCCTGTGTGGGCATGAATTTATATTAAAAGGAAGTCAATGCATAGCATCAGTGTTGAAATAGACTATCAATCTGCACACTTCCTGGAATATATAGTAGTAGTGGGATTTAAGAGAACATGAATTTTGACCAATTTCAATGGGTCATGCAAACGCTAGCATCAGGATAGAAATAACTTTAAGCATTCTTATGCCATGCTTCAATTGTTTACAAATGTATAGACCCAGCCAAGACAGTGCAGTACAGTATAACCGTGATTAGGAAGGACAGACTCACTGAATTGGTGAAAGCGATGACCGAGTTTATCAACAAAGACGTCTCAGAGATTATATCATGAATATCGTCTTTAACCCTGAGAGCTGGGAGACTCTGCATTATATTCAATGTTGACTACAATTAATCTACTGAACACTAAACTTGCTTGTGCCCACAGAATAGTCACCTCATATGTAGTGCTGCCAGGCTGTAGCAGTCTTATTGAACAAAGAGGAAAAACACAGCTAATTAATGCTTATGCTCTGATATGTTGGAGACGCCCGGGTCAGAAGAGGTATTTCAGAGGCATTCTTCAGCAACTGTACAATCTGGAGGTGGAAACACAGCAAGAAGACAAAGAAAAGAGTAAAAGGAAATCAACTTTTAAACAAGGAGCCTATGACCATGACCAAAACTTACCAATATGTGTAATATTTGGTATATTTTGTCTTTATGTGCTGCCAAGATTCCTTAAGGCAGTTGGGATTGTAATTACCAATGATAAATTACTGATACCTTTTGTATTTACAATTAAAGTTACTTTAAGTACGTTGAATAAAATAAAGTTCTATGTTATTCTATAACTTTCTCATTTACACACACACACACGCACCTTGGCAGTAGCAACAGCGTTGCTTTTTTGCCATTATTATGTGTTGGAATACTTTCAAGGAATTCATTAGTGTTGTTTGTTCTTCAGCTGTACAATAGAGTGGTGCTTGAAAGAATTGTCTAAATTTCTGCATAAATATGACCTACAACATCATGAGATTTCCACTCAAGAAGTCCAAAAAGTAGACCAAGAGAACCCAATTAAACAAATGAGACAAAAATATTATTCTTGGCCATTTATTTACCAAGGAAAATGATCCAATATTACATATCTGTGAGGGGCAAATGTATGCGAACCTCTAGGATTAGCAGTTTATTTGAAGCTGAAATTAGAGCCAGGTGTTTTCAATCAATGGGATGACGGTCAGGTGTGAGTGAGTGAGTGATTGAGAGCCCTGTTTTAATTAACGAACAGGGATCTATCAGAGTCTGATCTTCACAACACATTCGTGGAAGTGTATCATGGCACGAACAAAGGAGATTTCTGAGGAACTTTTGAGGTGTTGATGAGAAAAGAGTTGTTGCTGCTCATCAGGCTGGAAAAGGTTTGGTGAATTCGTAGAGTGTGGACTTCACAGTCAATCACAGTGAATCCACAGTCAAACAGAATGTGTACAAATGGAGGAAATTTAAGCTCACTGTTACCCTCCCCAGGAGTGGTCGACCAACAAAGATCCCTCCAGGAGCAAGACATGTAACAGTCGACGAGGTCACAGAGGTATCTTCTAAGCAACTAAAGGCCTCTCTCACTTTGGCTAATGTTGGCCCCTTCCTTTGTGGACGGATGAGACCAAAATAGAACATTTTGGTTGAAATGAGAAGTGTTATGCTTGGAGAAAGGTAAACACTGAATTCCAGGATAAGAACCTTATCACATCTGTGAAACATGGTGGTGGTAGTATCATGGTTTGGGCCTGTTTTGCTGCATCTGGGTCAGGACAGCTTGCCATCATTGATGGAACAATGAATTCTGAATTATACCAGCGAATTCGAAAGGAAAATATCAGGACATCCATCCGTGATCTGAATCTCAAGAGAAAGTCGGTCATGCAGCAAGACAACGACCCTAAACACTCAAGTCGTTCTATCAAAGAACGGGTAAAGAAGAATAAAGTTAATGGTTTGGAATGGCCGAGTCAAAGTCCTGACCTTAATCCAGGAGAAATGTTGTGGAAGAACCTGAAGCAAACAGTTCATGTGAGGAAACCCACCAACATCCCAGAGTCGAAGCTGTTTTGTACTGAGGAACGGGATAAAACTCCTCCAAGCCGATCTGCAGGACTGATCAATGGTTACTGGGAATGTTTCGTTGCAGTTATTGCTGCACAAGGGGGTCACACCAGATCCTGAAAACAAAGATTCATATACTTTTGCTGCTCACAGATTTTTCATTTTCTTCAATAAATAAATGACCTAGCACTTGATGACGGAGGTCTGACTCAACTCAACGAGTTGTTAGCCCATGTTGTGATTCAGATTATGCCAGCGTATGCCCTTAGAACTACGCAAGATCAAGTCAAGACTGGGGGGTCGAAGCCAAGTCAAGATTGACACCCAGAGTCGACACCGAAAACAATCACTCCCTTATCAAAGCAAACATTTACTCTAACTTACTGTCTTCATTTGTGCATTGTGCCAGTGATTAGTCTGCTTTCTAGAGGAAGGAATTACTTCTTGTCGAACTTTGTGCCTGCAAATAGATGACAACACAAACATTATTTATATAAACTCTTAGTCGAGACAAAATGCCATACATGTACTTAGCAAGACCAATGCCCAAGACTGAGACAGGTCCAAGTACAAATGCAAATAAGTCTGAGACAAATCTATGTCAATGTAGAAAATGTCTCAAGACCAGACTCAAGTCTTACTTATATAGGGATATATAATATACTGCATATATACTGCACTTATATAGGGATTTTATCCAAAGCGCTTTACACTGTGTCTCATTCACCCATTCACTCATACACCGATGGTAGCAGAGCTGCCATGCAAGGCGCTAACTTGCCATCGGGAGCGATTTGGGGTTCATTGTCTTGCCCAAGGATACTTCAGTATGTTGAGTCATGTGAGCCAGGAATCGAACTGCCAACCCTACGATTAGTGGACAACCCGCCCTACCACCTGATCCACAGCCGCCCTATTGGACGCACCAGGGTACAATTCAATAGTCCACAAAATTAACACCAGCAGACTGGTTGCATCAGCAACGGTGAGTTACGTAAGAGGCTCGGCTCTGCTAGTTAGTGACGTACGAGATGATGGCATAATCATGAAATTTGACGCTTTGGGTCTGTTCGAGTATAGTGTACAAATGAGGTGGTGAGATAGTTGGCCAGGCTAAAGGACTAAAGCACCGCTGTATCACGCTCGTTACGTAGAGATGAAGCAAGGGCTTCAGTAAGACACACCCTACTCTGTGATTTATACAGAGATCACTGATACCATGCAAATCGATCATATTTGCTACCACTGCATTAGTTCACAGACAGACATGTGTCCAGAAATATTACCCCAGTCGAGTCTTATTTTGAATAAGGAGTTTAATTTCAATAATCCTTCCTATCTTTCTCTCTGAACGAAGCAGAGGAGGCACATCATTTGTTGGACGTGTTTAATTTCCATGAAGACAGTTTTGTTAGATAATTAGTCTCCTGGCTCTTGGTTCTCTGCTTTACTCCAATCTCTCTCTTCTTCCTCCAAGCCAAACATGGGTGGTAATTTATTAATTCAATTGCTGTAGAGCAGGAATTTCCGAGCATACACTGAGAGATGAAAGTCCCTGGCAAAGGAGTGTGTAGGTGTTAATATGTCTCAAAAGTTGTTCTGTTCATCATCTTCCACTGCCATGTTCAAGTCCAGTAATTATATAAAGACCTGCAATTCATTGTGGCAATGATGAAGGGCAAAGAGACAGTTCTTTTAATGAACAGCGTTTTTGATATGATTCTTTTAAAAAAAAAAAATAAGCAGCTAATTGTAAACTGGCTACATTTCACAAACTGTAAGTTATACCATTAAAATTCATTGGCTTCTGCCAAGAAGGAGAAAAAAAAAAAACCTCAGGCTTTTGAGATAATTTGCATAATATAGAAAAACCTACTTTTTTTTTTTTAAACTAGCAGGGCAGAGTTTACGTGAATTACCTCAGACATGAATCATGACTCCTTACACAGTACCAGAATAGTGACTAGTGAATAGTGAATAGGATTCAGGTCTCCATGCTGATTTGCTTGAAGAAGGGGTGGGACTGTAACAGTACAGAACAGACATGGCCATGCCCCCAAATCTGAAACAGCACACAGGAAGAAGGGGAGATGTAGGACTAGAGGACTAGTTGAGTGTGTGTGTGTGTGTGTGTGTGTGTGTGTGTGTGTGCGAGAGGGAGGAAGAGAACAGAAGAATGGGATCAGAAAGGAAGCTGGGGTAAGGAGGAACTCAGAGGTTTGTAAACAGCAGCTCAGCGTGGTGGTGCTCGGGGTTTACTCTCCTTCAGATAGTGTAAATTAAACCACATCACCCAGGAGACACCGAGAGAGAGAGAGAGAGAGAGAGAGAGAGAGAGAGAGAGAGAGAGAGAGAGGACAGCATAGAAGGGAGGAAGAAAATGTTCCATAGAAAAAAATGCAGAAGAATGGAAAGAAAAAAGAACAAGGTAGAGATTGTGAGAGAGGAAGAAAACGAGGTAGAGAAAGTGATAGATAAAAGACAGAAATGACAGACAGAGAGGGGGAAAAAAAAGAAAAGCGAGAAATATACAAAAATGGGAGTAGTATTGACAGAAACAGCTCCCTGGGATAGGCTCCAGGTTCCCCGTGACCCTGAAAAGGATAAGCGGTATAGACGATGGATGGATGGATGGATGGATGGATGAATTGACAGAAACACGACCTGATGGGATTTACTCTTCTTACACCGCAATAGTTTACCAGCAAATCATTTTATTCCTTTAAATAAACAACTGTGTGCTTTTATCCATTTATAGTTACGTTTAATATTGCGGAATGTCCATGAAACATGAAACAAGTTCTTGTCTTCACACATAACCAGACACAAACAAATACAGCTTGTCATGTGACCGGGCAATTGGAAAAGCGTAACCCGCTCGATCCTGTCAGAAAATGTAAAGTTAGCTAGAGTTTAGAATTGCAAATGTTAAATAAGCATCTCCATATCAATAATTACACGTGTTTTTGATCTGATTATGTACAAGTCCTTGTGAGAGAGCTGTTACTATAGAAACGATAATGCATTAGAACGCTGTAGTATACGTGTAACTTGATCCATGGGTTCTCTAGCTTGGTTTAGCTTAGGGGCTTCTCCAGAGAACCCGTGGCGTAATCCTATACTGAAAAAAAAAAATCAGCTTCTGTTTTCTTGGTGTAAGAGGAGAGTGCTTTACAGCCCGCGTTCATTTCCTAACCCAAAAGAAATAAAATCATCTGCAAAGCCTGCAGCTGAGATGTAATTGAATGAAACAAATTTTCTGGCTTCTGCCTTTCTGTACAAGACCCGTATAAAACCCAAAATAAAGGAAATGAGAAAGAAAAGGAACAGTGTGTATTTTAAGAGTGCACAAATAACAATGTGAGGACCTACAGCCTTGTCTCTCACTCGTTCTCTCTCTACTTCTTCTTCTTCTTCTTCTTCTTCTTCTTCTTTTCCCCAGACTGAGTTGAATGACCGGCAACCTGTCAAAAAAAAAGGAAAATAATTTTTATATGCCTTGTGGAAATATTCTGCAGAGTAGAGTGAGAAGGTAATAGATTATTTCTAGGCTCAGCTAAGAGAGAGACAGAGAGAGAGAGAGAGAGAGAGAGAGAGAGAGAGAGAGAGAAGGAGAAGCTCGACTGGCCGTGTTTAAATCACTTTGCTCAATCTTGTAGTGGGACACATTTCATTAGAGCCAGCAGCTGGGGCCAACGCGTCCGGTATGTCCGCTCATCCGTCATACAAATAGACCAGTCCTCTCTTTTCCCTCTGTCTATTTCTCTGCTGATGGACAGAGCAAGAGTGATGCTTCTACACCCTCCTGACGAGATGACTGACGGCTAACTCCCAAATCGCCCTCTTGCCCTCCCTCTCTATGTGTTTTTACTCTCTGCTGTCCAACTCAGCCTCGTTTAGCGCCGTGGCTTTCACAAACCCTTTCCAGCTCCAACATGCCTGACAGGGTTGATAAGTGGAGATACACTGGAATGAAAACCCATGGCTAAATACAGAATCCAGAATCCCAAGTACTAGTATCTCTTTTCTTTTATACTGAGGTGCCATTTTATTGGCTAGATCTCTGGTATATAGGATATTAGACCATGTGTGTGGGTGGGGGGGGGGGGGGATAATTAGGTAGCAAATTAATTAACAAGATTAACTACAAGACGATCTAATCTTGTGCATTTCTGTAACACCTGGCTGCTAATGATTGTGGACGTAGGAAGGGTGTACTTATTTTTTCACATCTGGTTTCTGGACACATTATTTTATTTATTTATTTATTTGGGGGGGGGGGGGGGGGGTGAATAACTACACATTGAAATCTGTTGTTTTTTTTTGTTTGTTTGTTTGTTTGTTTTTGTTGTCACGTGAGATTATTTATTTGTTTATTTAAATTAGTGAGAACCAGGACAATAGTTATTTAGGCCCTGATTAAATAAAAAGGTAGAACTGAAGGCGGGTGTACTTTCTTTTTCCCATGACTATATACTGTATGCTGCAACTGTGTCATATACTATAGCTGCATTGCATTCTGGGATTATATAATACCTGCTCATAGTGGGATTAAGCCCTCGCTTCAGCTCTACATAAAGAGAACGATGCAGCGGCGCTTTTAGTCCTGTAGTCTGTATAGCTGCATTGCATTGTGGGACTTTGAGTCCAGTTTTGGCTCCAACATCTCCAGTACTTCTATGCTGGATTTCTCATTAACGCTGAACGTTTCTGGAGAATGGTGAGTGACAAAAGAAGCTCTTGCTTTATAGTTTTAAGACACTAACAGCAAAATCTGACTGTTATCCCTTACTACGTTGTCTAAATAAATATAAATAAATAAATAAATATAAATAATAAATTCAACATTTACTGTAGGCAGTTAATTGTCCATGGCGTTGTTGGTTTATTTGCTTGTTCCAGGCTCTTTTTTCCATTTGTCTGTGTGTGTGTGTGTGTGTGACTTGACAAATTGAAAACTCCTTATCCTTCTATTAATTAATTCACTAATGCTGATCTCTCTATCGCCCCGGTTTTTTTTTTCCCCTCAAGCCCTCTGTAATGTATTCGAGCATGCTTCTTGTCTATGACACATTCCTTCTTTTTTAAACCTCGGTCTAATTGGCAGGGTACGGATGCAGCAGTAGGAGCCCATTACAAGCCGGCGCATGAGTGGGCGCTCTGATACATGAATAGGCCTCATTGGCATAATTAGAGGGTGGAATGAAAAGGAAAGGTCGCGCTCAGGACTGTGTGTTCCCACCAGCGGTTCCCGGCAACTGCTCCGTGAACATGTGACACGGTGCCAGCCTGACGCTTTAATCCGTGCTAAAGGCAGGAAAGCAGAGCTGCAACATAGTGGGTTGTGCTTTTGTTTAGAAAATCAGCAAGCGACGTAGTGAAATTCGGAGAAGAGACCAAACTTGTGGATGCGATATGTTGCTTTTTAATGTTCATTGGTGATTTGTCAGAAGGTGTATTTGCTTTCCTCCGACCTCCCGTAAACATGCCGGGGATCCTATTCGGATTATTCCCACCTCGTCAGGAATTAATCAATCCATTCCAAATCATTCATTCATCCAGGGTGGTGGTGGATCTGGAGTCTATCCTCTGTCCTGAGGCATGAGGCGGGAATACACACTAGATGGGATCCCCACTGGCATGTTTAGTTGGATATGAGAGGAAAGCTGAAGGTATGGTGAACCTGGAGAACCCAACAGAACCTGGGGAACCCAAAGGAAACTTACATGGACACTGGAAGAACATGCTAGAACCCTTCACAGACCCGAGCTCAGAATCACATGATGGATCCTGGACCCAAATGCGCCACCATGCTGACCTGAGATATCAATAACATCGATCTGCTTTATCTTAGTCAGGGTTGCGGTGGATCCAGAGTCTATCCTGGGAACACTGTGGGTAAGGCAATTTATCTTAGCCAATTCATATGTTTTTGGGAGGGGTGAGGAAACCAGAGGACCCAGAGAAATCCCAGACGGACACGAGGAGAACATCTGAACCTCCACCCTGAGAGTAACCCAAGATCAGGCTCAAACCAGGAACCTTGGGGCAGTGAGGCAGCAACACTCCCCACTGTACCACCAGCAGACATCAATAATATTGATCTTTTATAATGAATTCAAAGGAAATGGGGGGAAAAAATGATGTGTGGTGGATTTATTAGCTTGTTTCTCCTTCCTCCCCCTCACACACACACTTTAACAGAGCGTAACATTTCCTTGTTTCCCTTCTCAAATCAAGTCGTATTTTTACCTTATTACCTCCAGAACCCCGACAGCCTTGACACATTAGCTTGTTAGCCTGGCTACTCCCAACGTCCCTGCCATTTTTTTCCCATTGAATCCTTTAGGATTTTTTCTTCTTCTCCTTTTCCTCATTTATTTTCTTCATTTTAATTACTGAGGTGCCGTTTGTTCTGTCTCTGTTTAACCCGGTCTGTTCACACCAACTTTATACCGCTGCATAGGAAGTGTCGTCTAGACATCGAGATTTAGACGTATGCGAGTAGGTAATGTCAAATGCAAGCGGGTGTACTGTAAATTCTGCATACACGGAATAAGAAGAAGAAGAGGAAGAATTCTACCAGTACTGTAACATTACAAACCAAGCAAGTGAATACAAGCTATATCAAGCCTTGGTAGTGGTCCATTCTCAGCACAGTAGTGACCATCGTAGTGTGTGTGACGCTGGTAACCGTGGATCAAGTAGCAGTATTAATGAGATTTTTAAACACCTGAGGTTGAAAAATCGACCGACCAAAAATTCTCTTCTAACAGCAGTGCTAGGGTCAAAACTTCATGCTAATGAAGCTTAGAGGACGATTAACACACTGGACATGGACATAGATCAGCTTTAGTCTCTAAATCCACACCGCCACAGTGACTAAGGAAGGATTAGGAAGCCACTAAGTGTTTCATAGGTATTTTAACGCATTTACAGTTCAAGTGGACGTCTGTTATATTCGAATACATGTCGTTTACTCTTTATCGATGTAGGTCGGACACCTATTGGCGTTTTAAATGTTCTTCGTGAATAAAATTGTGTCTACAAAATAACACATCGTGCAGTGTTGCTGCAGCCTGATTCTCCAGAGATTCTCTGTGTAAATGAATACCGCAGAAGGGCAAGTAATACATTTGCAGAAGCCACGTTCTGCCAGTCTGAAAGGGAAAATTATACCTCTGGAAATAATCAGTGAAATTGTGGTGTGTGTGTGTGTGTGTCATTTGGCCTAAAGTTGATTGTTTGCCTATACCAGGACATCTTGAAGTGTTGTTCTTATTCCTCTTAACACTACAACAATCTACCCATGCTAACGATTTAATGTTAAGGATTTAAACCTGTTGGTATTGAACCAACAAACTTATGTGATCGTTACCATGGTGAAGTTTTCTGTAAGGAGATGTTTACTGAACGTTTATGGAAGGAGACTCCAGTGTCTGTGGCCACTATGGGAAGCCGCTTCTGGAAAACGGTTAACGTCGGCGTGGGAACAGAGAAGAACTCTGACTCATCACACCACCTCATCAATGATTATTTTCCTATGGCAGCGCATCCCCAGGTGTTTTATTCCTTACTTATTTGAGTTTGTAACGCCGGCGGAAAAAAAAAAAAGAAAAACAACTTAGTTTGGTCATTTCTGTTTTCTTTGCAGTATCACACTGATGAAATGTGCGTAGTGTTCATAGCATAAGCAAAGCCAATAAGGAGCTCGTTGCGTTCTTACTCGTGTTTTTTTTTTTTTATTGCTAATGGATCCAGAACAGAACATTTTGCTTCTTTTACCATTACTGAAATAGAAATCTTCTTCCAAATTGGCTCCCAGAGTGAGAAATAATATGCAAGGGAAAAAGTTCTGACAGTTTGGTAAAATCTCCAAGGCTTTTAAGTGGCTGCGTGTCAGTCAAGATATCTTCCATGCAAAGAAAGACAGGCTGCCCAGAGAGCTGGCGCTACATCCATTTTACTTACTTGCTGTGATTTGATGTAATATGAAGATAGAGACGTGCTCGCGACAAGAACTGGAAATGGCACGATTAATATCTGACACAAGGCAGAAATTGCAACCGTAGATGCTATAACTAGTCGAGTAAAAGGCTAATTATATACTGTACTCCTGCGTTAATGTGTAATTGCATCGCAGCGCCGAGAGGTGGATCATGGGTTAACGGAGATGTGCTAGTGCGAAGTCCTAACGATGCATCGTGCATCTCTTCATCGCTGATTGGTCGAGGTTGGCGGTGATGAAATCAGCTGGACGTACTTTGTTAGTCTGAAAACATTCCGGAATAGATTCTACAGCCAACTGCGCACGACTGTGCTGGGAAAAGACGTCAACAGATCGATTTCATTACAGATTCGTACGAAGAGCAGAACTTTTAAATCCCGCCCACTCCTGAAGGATTTCTTCCTGCCGCTTTCATTTTTTTCTTCCCTGCGCTTTAATGCTGGATAAAAATCGGAATAAAAATACAGTTTTCAAATGCTACTGACGAGATGAGACCGGAGGTGGCGGAAAACCTTCTGGAAGATATCGCGTCGTTTATCCGAGGAAGGCCGCTCGTTCAGCTTTAAGGATGGCTCTGTTGATGGACATGAGCCGCCATGCTGTGCGCTCTCGGTTCCAGTGTCAGCTGATCCACTTAAAACATCCACATGAGTGCATGGTGCTTCCTTAATTAGTGTGCCATGATACACGGGTTTATTATTTCGCACATTTTGACACCGATTTATTTACTCGCATCGACAACAATGTAGCCTAAAAAGCATTGAAGCTGGAAATGTGATATGAAGATGATAATTGCACTGAAGTTCGACTTGTTCTTTGCTGCAGAAATAAAACAGCCTAAAGTCGGCAATGTCCTGGAATAATTGCCGATTAAACTATGGGAAAGATGGCTAATCATTTACTTTTCTGCATGACTAGTAACACGTAGTAGCGACGCAGCCTCTAATATGTTGTCAACATCATGCACAGTCCTGGATTGAGGTTCTGAAACTTCGTGATTTGTTTCCTGATGTCAAAAACACAGTACAGCATTCCTTCAGAGTCACCTGATTAATAAGTTGCCGTTCTTTCTGCTCCTGTTGGCGCTTCCTGATGATTTTTGGTTATTTCTCAGATGAGCTGTCGCCCCTCTCTTGTTACAGCCGAGGGTGTTGGACACACTGTTTGAGATTGCTTCTGGCTGAGCCTTACCCTCCACCACTCTGCACCTCACGAACTCCAGATGAGTTTTTCTATCCAATCATACAGCCCATTTTCTGAAGAAAGGATACTGGGGGGGGATCACAACTCGTTCGTAAAGCATGTGAAGGATCCGACTATTTTATGATGTCCTACTCAGCTCAGAGTCGCAAAGCCTTACAGAAAGCAGAGCTGTTTCCGAATCGGAAAGAAGCTATCGAGGAAGCGCAGCATTTGCACGCTGAGATTCCAGGTGTCCCAGGTGGAATGCAAACACTAGTTTTGTTGCTGCAGGAAAACTCACTCACTCACTCACTCACTCACTCAATTCAGTAAACGCTTATCCCGGGTCGGGGTCGCAGTGGATCCGGAGACTTGAACCTGGGACCTTGGAGACAGCAATGCTACCTGCTGCACCATGATGCCACCTCAGAATAATTGAACGAATCATTTTCCAAACATGCTGTACAGCCCCCTCTGACACTATCGAAACGGTGAGATTAGTGAGATTGTTCCAGAAGCGGTCGTGCAACCCCAAGCCATGACACTACCTCCACCATGTTTCACAGATGAGCTTGTATGTTTTGGATCATGAACAAATCCTTTCTTTCTCCACACTTTGGCCTTTCTATCACATTTCTACAGGATAATCTTGGTTCCAGAACTTCTGTGGCTCTTTTCTGTATTTCTTTGAGAATTCCAATCTGGATTTCCTGATTTTTTTTTACCGCTGATGAGAGGTTTGCATCTTGTGGTATGTCCTCTATATTTCTTTTCTTGAAGTCTTCTCCGAACAGTGGATTGCGATACCTTCACCTCTGCCCTGCGGAGGTTGTTGGTGATGTCACTGACTGTTGTTTTGGGGTTTTTTTTCACAGCTCTCTCACAATGTTTCTCTCATCAACTGTTATTTTCCTTTTTCAACCTATTCATTGTCTGTTCCTCAGTACACCAGGGGTTTCTTTCTTTTTCAGGACATTTCAAATTGTTTTATAGGCTACGCCCAATGCTTGCGCAATGCCTCTGATTGATCTTTCCTTCTTTTCTCAGCTTAAAAAATGCCTTGCTCATCTCCCATAGACAGCTCTCTGATCTTCATGTTGGCGTATCCTTTTTAACAACAAATGCAGTCACGCCAGGTGAAACTGAAGGCAAACCCCAAGAGTAGATGTTCAGAGCTAAACCAAACGACACTTTAAAGTGCTAAATCATGTTACATTAGCTAGATTAAAGATCTATTCGGTGATCTCAAGACTCAGTCGACCTCGTTCATATCTCAAGATGGATGTTAAAACCGGTTGTGAACGGTGTCTTAGTTATGTTCTTCAGCAAAATATACTTTAATGGTGTCCACCACCAGTTTACTACCATAGCTAGCTCCGGATCCATGCTAGCAAGCTGATAAACTAGAAAATACTAATAAACACAAGTAAACAAATTCAACATGCAACAGTGCGCTAAAACTACGATACCACTGAAAGAAACCCTAATCATGAAGCCTGCCTAACTTCCTGTTTGAGACTTCTGAAAAATGCTAATACCTTAAGCAAGTTCCTTCATGATGAAATCTCTCACAGCTCCCTATTCACCTTCTGCAGTCTTCCTTTCCTGCAGAAAATAATCGTTCAATTTGTAGAGTGCTGGAGTGATTTATGAAGCTTGATATACTTTCCCAGTACAGCTCATGATTCACTCACTTGCAGATTGAACAGGAAGTATAAGTCTCTCTCAGACTTTTGTTTGCTTTCAGATTTTCATCTTGCTCTTCAGAGCTCAATGTACTCTTTGTTTAGATGCTCGGTTTGATTGTTTTTTGTTTGTTTTTTTTTTACATCATCCCATTATTTTCCAGGGTCAAAAAGTGCTTTTTGAAAGAGAGAGAGAGAGAGAGAGAGAGAGAGAGAGAGAGAGCGAGAGAGAGGTGAATCAGACTTGCGAAGGGCCCTGAGGTGAAAGCCGTGTTTCTATCTTTCTCTCGCTGTATGTTCCAAAGATGGAGGGGAGAATTAGACAGGGATTACATTACTTTCTCTCCAGAGATGTGTAGTCTCAACACAATTATACTCTAGATCCTTGCATTAATAAGAATACATTTCGGATGGTTTCAGAATGGACGTTACTCATCCTGAAGATCAGTCTCGACCAAAAGTCCAGCTACTTAAAATTTCTTAAATGATCTGGATAAAGAATTGGGGGGAGGGGCACGATTGCTTAGTAGTTAGCACGTTCGCCTCGTATCTCCAGGGTCGGGGGCTCGAATCCCGCCTCTGCCATGTATGCAAGGATCCCGCCTGTTCTCGCCGTGCCTCGAGGGTTCCCTCCGGTTACTCCGGCTTCCTCTCCCAGTCCACAGACATGCGTTCTAGGCTGATTGGCATTTCCAAGTTGTCCATAGTGCGTGAATCTGTGCGCGATTGTGCCCTGCAATGAGAAGGTGTCCCCCATCCAAGGTGTCCCCTGCCTTGCGCCCCGAGTTCCCTGGGATAGGCTCCAAGCTCCTCCACAACCCCGTGTAGCATAAGAGGTATGGATAACAGACGGATAAGCAACTAACATGACAACTATAACCCTTATAGAACCTACACAAGAAGAAGATGAGGAATTCTGAGGTCAGGATTGAACCGGTGACCCTGGTGGTGCAACGCGGCAATGCTACATGTGATTGGATAAGTCACACCAGAGGCTCTGCACCAGAAGATGCGATGGTTCATATTGTGTGTGTGTATGTATTTAGCATGCTGAGTGCTAAGCTGTCCCACAGGGAGTGTTTTAATAGGGCTCGTCCAAGACTGAGACGTGCTGATTGCAAGAGCTACAGCACCCAAGGGCAAAACACAAACATCGAGAGCGCGCGAGAGAGAAAGAGCAAAAGAGAGAGAGAGAGTGGGATTTTGCTCTATTTCACACATGCATGCATACACACTCATCTCAGTGAGGGTATGCGCCTGGGGAATGATCTGTATGAGAAACACATTTCCCTCTCAGTCTCTCTCGAGCTGCTTCTCAGGGTTTTCCTCATGACTGCTGCGGCTTCCCTCCATGCTTATCAGTCTTTTATACCACGCCGCTGTTGAATTCTGATTGGTCAGAAGGTTTGGATTCTTTTTCTGTAATAGCAGCAGCTGCAAATCACCGGTTTAGAGCATACGAATGCGCTCGTTCTAATACGTTATAATTTCTCAGGTTATCGTGTTCGTTAAACATTTACGGAAGGAGTCTCCGGTGTCAGACGGCGTCAGGTCGAGGTGCAACGTGAAGTCTTTGGTTCTTTGTGGTCTCTCAACGTGACGAGCGTCACTCCCATAAGCCTCTTCTGTCTTCAAGCTCTTTTTGATGAATTAATATGTCCCAAGTAATGGCGGAGTTCGGTTAATTTTCCAGCCGGACAGCACGGTTGTGGAGAATGCGTCAATTAGAGTATTGGGGCGGGGGGCGGGGGGGCGGGGGGTGATGGTATGAGTTCACATCTTGAGATCAATGCCAAATTACTGCATATGAAATCATCGATTTATGCCTAGACAAGAATATTCCAGGTCTTTATGAAATCATATTTATTTACGAATTTATTTATTTATTATCTGTCACCGTTACGAAAGCTCGGGATTATTGATTCCACATAATTAAAGGTTTGAAGGAGTTTGACCCTCATCGTCCACGGACGCAAGATGAGCAGCGGGTTTGAAATGATGCAATGGCTTCACGTGTCTCCGAGGACGCACGTGCTCGACTTCACTCCTTCACACTCCTGTTAGTTGATGGGGAGAAAATATCAATCAGAACTCTTTTATCATATTCGCCATGAGAGTCTAAATATTTAATATAGATTTTTTGGGGATTGATTGGATGGATTGATTTGATTTTTTTTTATGTGCCCTGTGATGGATTGGCACCCTGTCCAGGGTGTACCCCGCCTGGGATAGGCTCCAGGTTCCCCGTGACCCTGAAGGAAGGATAAGCGGTATAGAAGATGGATGGATGGGTACTTGGGATAGAATTTTTGCCTAACCCTGTTAAACAGACATGGAGTTTATATAGAATCAGTGATTATTAGCCTCATATGAAATCTTATCCCAGGTCAGTGCAGTAGCAGATGTGACTCAAAGTCAGGACCGTCTGTGTCTTCTGTGTGTGTGTGTGTGTGTTGCTGTAATGTGCACTGGTGTGTTCAGAAATCTGCTGTGCGTGATCCATGTCTGAGTCAGGATCACATCTGGCACTGTCGAGGAGAGAGGCCAGACAGGCCAGGGATTATACGCTGAACAAGGTCTCTCTCTCTCTCTCACACACACACACACACACACACACTCATATGATGCACAAAGAGAGGAGAATAGTGAGGGATGAGATCATGACCGGGGCCAGCGTGACATGAACACACCTCTGGGTGAATCTCACATTCTCTACACAGGTGGATAAACGGATTAGCCTTCAGCGGTTCTGGGGAAAATGACATCACGCTTCACTTTCGTTCCTTATTTCACTTCGTCTTTTTGTCGTTGCTTTCTTTTAGCGCTGTGACTCTCTGATCATGTTTGGGATTTGCTGGCGAATTAGATTTTCTCACTTTATCTGTTTATCATTCCTCATAGACCTCTTCTCTCTCTCTCTCTCTCTCTCTCCATATATATATGTACTGTATATATGTGGGTGTGTGGGTGTGCGATTTACAAACAATAATTTCCTTAAGGGCTTCATATGCAAAGAAATTAGAGAAAACATCATCTCGATGAGCTGTATGCATCTTCTGTTTGTTTTAGTCGTGTCAGGTCTGGATTTTGATTAAGGATGGCGAGACGCCTCGATAAACCCTTGGAAATACGATATGGATGCAAAATACGATCATAGTATCTGATCATAGCCCACAGCAATGCTGAAGTCTTCAATCTGATTGGTCAGAAGGCGAACAGCAGGTCTGACGGTAGCGCCGCTGCGATTCGCAGGTTTATATTAATACGTTATCGTTTCTATAGTAACGGCTCGTTCACAAGGCCTTCTATGGCACATGATCATCGGAAAATGTGTGTAATCGTTGATATGATTTTCTGTAAGGAGATGTTTGTTTAACATTTATGGAAGGAGTCTCCGGTGTCGGGGGTAAAGCTGTAGCTTTGGGTTTTCCGACACCTTCAGGAGGGACGTGTTAACGCTGTGTAGTTTCTCAGTAACACGACAAGCTTGTTATAAATAGTGAAGCGGAACTAACTGGTTTCGTGGACAGGACTGTAGACGGATCAAATCTCTGACGTGTTGTTCTTTAAGAAGTTTTCAAATGAAGTAAAATATCAAGATATACAGTCCCCTCCGAAACTACTGGAACGGCTGGGATCTGTTCCTATACTTTTGCCCCCCCCCCCCACTGCAAACCCTGCAAGTACACAATGTAAAAAATAATAATAAATAAATAAACTGTACCAGCATGTGTCACTGGGGTGGTAGCTACAAGGGGACGTGTTTTGTATCTTGTGCATCTAGTGAATATGGTGTACCATTGTAACTCGCTCTAGGCACATAATTGAACCTTAAGGACCACGTTTCTGTCTTTGGAAGATGATTTACATGTTGCTTGTACCTTGCGGAGCAAAATGTACCGCATGATAGCTTTGCAACTTTTTATTATTATTATTATTATTATTATTAATATTTGACACTGTGGGACTTCGCTGAATATAAATTCTTTACATACACGTACTTGTTTTTCTGTTTGTGAGGACCTCCCATTGACCTAACGATGACTATAGATAATTAACGCTACATTTATCCGTACGTCCAACGATCAGGTGATCGCGTACTTGCTTTTTTTAATCGAGCCATATCATGTAAGTTTCTAAATAGTTGTTTTTTTTTAATGCATGACAGAACTATATGTCAAAACGACGTAAATCATTCATTAGTAATCATTTTAAAACGTCCAACCATAAATCCTGTTCATACGTCCACACGCTTCAACCTGAACGGTGTCGACTAGTTCGGTCATCCGTAATCTAGTGTTAGTTCATTTTAACATATAACGTAGTTGGCGGCTGTGGATCAGGTGGTCGAGCGGGTCGTCCACTGATCGTAGGGTTGGCGGTTCGATTCCCGACCAACGTGACGCCACATGCCGAAGTGTCCTTGGGTAAGACACTGAAGCCCGAGTTGCTCCCGATGGCAAGCTAGCGCCTTGCATGGCAGCTCTGCTACCATTGGTGTGTGTGAATGAGAACCTTTGTAGAGACGCTAAGGTTAAAAAAGCGCTATATAAGTGCTGACCACTTACCATATACATTTGAGCATCAGGAAACGACAATACTGTACAGTATGGATTCCAGATTCCAGATTAGACACAAGACCAATCGTCACTACACTAATTTAGCGAAAGTGATGTATAATTAACTATGGCCTTTGGCCATGTAAAGAGTTCTGTCTTCTGAGTTGAGGACAGATAGACTGATAGACCTTGACTAGCCTCTGCCTGAAGCTAATCCTAGCCTTAACCTTCAACGGAAATATTTTGGTGATTTCTGTTTTGAAAGCCATCTTTCTGTCAGGACATTTTACACTAGCATATCTTTGTGAAGACATTTGATCCTTTCTGGTCTTTAAATAGGGCTAAACACGTGCGTGCACACACAAATCCTTGAGGACCTTCCATTGGCATAATTATTAATGGTGGTAATTAATGCTATGCTACACCTAAATGCTAACCTTAACCTCCGTAAGGAAAGCTTTTGGCTTATTTAGCTCTTTTTATTTTCTTTTTTTTTTTTTTCCTTTTTTTTTTTTAAATAAAAGCTGCAGTTGCAAGAAAAAACAGGGACTAGACACACAAAGTCCCCACAAGGTCTACGCTGTCAAATATTCCTATAAACACACACACACACACACACACAGGCGTCAAAGTTATCCAGTAACACCATGGACAACCATTTTTATTCTACTTTTACTATATGTTCATTTCTCTTCAATTGCTATGCATTTCTACAGATAGATAGATGCATTCGCCCACACACACACAAACTTACACACTCACTTCTACTACAACCATCACAAGCACCACCATGCAGTCATGAGGCTGATCAGCTTCATCACTTGTCCCCACGTCGCCCGATATTAAGTCCTGCATTATTAAAACCTGACAGAATGGATTTTTGATGATATCGCCCCCAGGCTGAGATTGGATATCTGCTCCATCCATTCTCTTAAAGTAATTTTCCCAATAAAACGTACACGGCTGCATGCGATGGTTTTAGATAATCTCGCTCCAAGACATTTTAATTCATTCAGCAGGAAACCGCGAGGGAAGAAGACGAGCTGGAAATAATTTTGTATTTTTTTTTTATTTTTAAATGAGCCACATCAAGAATAAGCAGGGGGGGTTTGTTTTGTTCTTCTATACATAGAACATATAGATACATATAAAGACACATATGTATGTGAAATAAAAATCTCCGTGTCGAGGTGTTATAGGAAAATAATCCACAGTGGTCTCGGTGTGACGAAGCGGAGTTACTGTTACCGCCCAGATGTTGGATATTTTCTTATAACGGCACATCCTGAAGTGTTTATTCCTCTTACACCACAACAATGTGCTCTTTTATTATTATTATTATTATTATTATTATTTCATGTGTTATAGAATGATAAGGTGTATGTATTTTTTTTTTATCCATTTATAGCTGCTTGATAATTCCTTAGATTTACTGTACGCGCTTTACAATGTATGGGGGAATCTCCTCAACCACCACCAGTGTGTAGCAAGCACATGGATGATGCGACGGCAGCCATAGTGCACCAGAACACCCACCACACACCAGCCATTGGTGGAGAAGAGAGGAGAGTGATGAAGCCAATTCATGGAGAGATGGAGAGTGATGAAGCCAATTCATGGATGGAGATTATTGAGTAGCCATGATGGATAAAGGCCAATGGGGGAATTTCACTAGTTCCCCCTTACTATCTTTGTCACATACAACATAAAGAAAGCAATCGTACAGAATCTGAGCCAAATTGGTTCCACTTGAGATACAAGATGGGTAGTTTCCAAACTATCCATTCAGTGTTACCCTGTCCTGTACAAACACTTCACCTCTGCAGGAGAAAGTGTTACGAGAAAGATTGATGGAGGTCCAGCTAAGCACTTGATCTGTCATGCTTTTGTAACTAAGCTGGGCCTCATGCCCAGTGCATTGGAAGAACTTTCAGAATTAAGTGTTGAGTAAAAACAAATAGTGAAAGCAATAGCAGAAAAGCTGGCGCATAAACCGAGATCACCCAGAGGGCAGCTAAAGAAAACCGTTTTCAATAGGTTTCCGTTGCACACAGGGACGCTCAAAGTTGTCCTTGAGGGGATGCGTACCGGATGAGGATACAAGAAAAAATTGAAAGAGCTTTGCGAGGACTATTGGCCTAACAAGACTGAAGCATTGTATAGTGAAACCAAAATGAAGATACTGTATTAGTGCTTTGGCTTTGAAAATGCTACATTCAACAGTCAGGTATTCAGACAGTTCATGGAAACACATACAGGAAAAGAATTAAATGATCTGGCAGTGTGTGACTGAAAGAAGAAAAAAAAAAACTCTTACATCTCAAGTTCAATCCAATATCATACACTCTTAGGAGATAAGAAAATAACAACTTTCTGAGAGGAAAGCCTTTTGCTGTGGGTTTCTACATAAAAATCTTTAAGGATTCCTCCATAAAAAACAAACCGTTAAGAAGCCTTAAGACTTCCGGTTTCATGTCAAACCATAGAACACCAAGAGGCATTACAGTAGCATGGACCCACGAAGTCCAGCCGAGCCGAGGACAAAGGACGTGTTATGGCAACACTTCTGGCCCTTCTTGGTGAAGAAAAGTGTCATGATCTTATCCTTCCCAATTCGCATCCCAGTTTCCATGGCAACAAGCACAATGTGCTTCTGTTTTGTTTTTTCCTCCTGTTTTCATTCTCTACCCTCTTCTTAATTCCCCCAAATGTACTCACCTGTCCCTTTTTTTTTCTCCTCATTAGTTTGTGTATTTAAAACTTTCAGGTTTCTTGTTTTATAAAGTTTTGTTGTTAATCTGGTGCAAGTATTATTAATGATTATTATTATTAATAATAATAATAATAATAATAATAATAATAACAGAAGGCCAAGCACCGAAGGTGTGTAGGCACACTATTGTTATTCTACCGTTTCTTCTTCCTCTTCTGGCTAGGGTGTCTATGGCACCCCATAGAACCCTCTGGTCAAAAGTTGTGAAATTTGGCACACTGATTGGGGAGGATCTAAGGAACATTTGATCTAAGGACCAAATTTGGGCCAAGCTCTGCCAGTGCTGTAGTGCCACCATCAAGTCAAATTTGGGCCTGATTTGGAAGTATGTTCACGGTCATAACCTTTGAACTGTGTGTCCAAAATTTAAAAGTCAGACCTCCCTGGATTCCCTGGGTCGAGACGAGTTCAACAAAACCCATGTCATTCATTTCCAGCTAATTAGATTTTCCGCCATCTTGGATTTTGTAAAATAAATAAATAAATAAATAAATAAATAAAATAAAAATAAACATTTTTTTTCTTTACTCCTCCTACATTTTTTTTTCCCCAATCATCACCAAATTTGGCATATGTCTTCTTTAGGGTAAGCCTCACAAAAGAAAATTTGTCAAAAGAATTTTGAATACTCCAAATGGTTTGCCTGTAATGGGCCAACAAATCTGACAGTGAAGCCTCCAAACATGGAGAGAAGGTGTATCTCAGCAAAGACTTTGTGTACTAAATCAAAACCTGGTAGGCATGTTCAGGACCATGACCTGAGGCTATGCAACAAATTTCATGATAGCACCACTTACTGGTCAAAATGTACAATAACATGCTAAAAATGCTTAGACCGACAGTAACGGCCATTTTTGCTACACCTCCGAGTTTTTCCTATCTTCCCCAAATTTGGCTCAAACCATCTTGAGACCTGTCTGAACAAAAGCTATCAAAGGAATTTTGATATTCAAAACCGTTCTCCCATAACAGGCTGGCAAATGTGTGAAACTACAAATCATTCTTGAATCCCTTTACCTATAGTTATGGCTCTGCTTTCCTGTGATTGCTTCAGCAACAGTTGTAGAGTGTCTGTGAATGTGCAGCTCACAGAGTCTGGGTGCTCGGCCCCTGAAAATGCTGCTTGCAGATTTAATTATTCTTATTATTTGTAGTAGTTGTTGTAATAGTACAGTAGCAATAGAATTAAAGTTTTTTTTAAATTCATTTTTCTACAGTTAGATATCAAGGGCAGTACAGCAGGTAGTGTTTCTATATCACAGCTCCAGGCTCTAAGGTTCGATCCTGAGCTCAGGTTTGATATTTTCTCACCGTGTCCTCTGAGTTCTCTGGTTTTCCTCCCACCTCCCAAAAAACATGTCAATAGGCGGATTGGCTGTATTAAATTGCCCCTAGGTGTGAATGAGTGTGTGCTTGGTGCACTGCAATGGCCTGGCATCCTATCCGGGTCTATTATCTGGTGCTTTGGAATGGCCTCCAGATCAGTTAAAGAAGGTGATGATAACAATAATTAATAATTAGTTCATAATTACAGTATACATGCTCTTTGCTCTGGCCAAGCCTTTCCTATGTGGTCAGTCATGTGACTAGAGGGGAGCCTGTAAGAATCTGCTTACGAAATAAGCTTTCAACATTCCTTAGTGTGCATTTACTGTCTCTGGTTCAAAGACAGAAACTAAAAACAGGGCATATGCTTTCCGCTCAACATAGTTCTTTTAGACGCTTGTAATATTACCCAAGGACAAAGATTACAAGGCCCAGTGGGAAAAAAAGACAGAGGAGTCTAACAAGATGACACAGTAGCTGACTGTAAGAGGGAGTGAAAGGAGCTCAGGAGGCTTTGATTTCCCTGCATGCTCTATTAATGCACTAATGATCTCCACCTCTGCTCAGTGAGGAAGCTACAGCCACGACTGAGCTCTACAACATCATCAGCTCATTTACAACTCTATATTCATCATGGGCCATATTTAGAGGTGCGTTATGCACACTTACTCAGGATTTACTGCCAAAATTGTGCACATCGGTATTCAGACCGCAGATATAACTACAGTACGATTCATAAGTTATGAGAAAGTTATACACACGGGGTGGAGTTTGCCAGAAACACATGAAAGACGTGCCTCAGATGCCGACCTTGGATTTAAGCGGTTTTCTTACGGCTCGAACAAGGAGCAGTATTAAGTCTAGCATCACCGTCTTGACAGTGTTTAGTTGTGCGCTTATGTAAATGTCAAAGGATGGTGCGGAAAGATAAACTGCAAAATAATACGATCCGCTGGATCGAGTGCTATTTTTTATTATTGCTGGACAATAGGTTTGGAAGCCATTTTGCTCAAATTTGCAGTGATTTCATGTGATCGTTACAACTAGGAAAATTGATGCAGCGATATATTTGCAATCTACTAGACTCTTATTACATTTAATAATCCATATATCATGATATAATTCTTTTCCAGTTTTCAATTTTAAACTGTTCCTTGCTTTTATGCTACATCGTATTACATTTTTTTTTTTTGGCTTAAAGGCAAGTTCTTATGTTTAACGGTGGAAGGTCTAGATGCTATAGATGCTTCTACGCAAGAAAAATCTGGCAACCCTGAATTCATGAACTACAGAGAGGTAATTTGCATAATCTGAATGCCCCGCCCTGGAAATTGACTTAACTACAAACATAACCGGATTCTGAATACGAGGAACTTTCCGCCACATAAATATTGATGTAACTTTTGGACTTGAATCACTGACGCTAAAGATGGCTTCCAGATCAATAAATCAGGAAATGAACTATATATGAGACAAAATGAGAAATGGATGCATGTGAGCCATTTTAGGCTAAGGAGAAAGTTTGAGAAGAAAAGAGACAATGAGATAAAAGTGTTAATAGAAATAGGATGTAGGATCACATGTCCTACGGGTAATATGATACCTGGGACAGGATGTTTATTTCATGCAAATAGATATTTCTTTACAAAGATCACCCTTCTTTCAACACTGTGTAGCACAAATCTCACAGTGGCATCGCTTAGTAGCAGCGATAGCTCCAGTTTGCTCCAGTTGATGCAGACCTCTAAGTTTCTGTATCTTGTTTGGGCCATTTATCTTCTTTGTTTTCTTGGGGTTTTTTTAGGCAAATGTAGTGCATCTGGTTCCTTCAAGCCCAGACGCACTCCATTATGCAAACTTGACAAACTATGTAACAAACGAAACCTCAACGCACGCAAATGGATGGCACGTAATGGTGGAATATTAAAGCTTCGAAAAAATTTCGATTTTTGACATTTTTTTTTTTTTTACTTTGACTGACAGACGCAGAAGCCACGCCTCCTCTTTATCTAATAGATACAAAATCCAAGACTACTTCACTTGGACTAAGAGGTCTAGAGTTCACAACTACTACACCAGACTGACAGGCACAAAGAACACGCCTCGGTCGCTAGCACTGACAGGCAAACAAGCCACGCCTCCTATTCCCCCTCCTCCTCCTCCTCCGGGGAGATTAACAGGCTTAATGGCAACGGAAACTCATTTCAGAACCTCCCTAATTAATAAAAAGACCCGAGCGTGTGATATTGAAGTTTTGATTCAGAGATGGCGGAATCTGTAATATATAGTTTTATTTGGATCGGTAAATCTTTACTCCAATAGTATGGGGTATGAAGCAGGGGGGAAAAAAAAAAAAAAAAAAAAAGGTAGACTGCAGTAATTCCATTTCATTACAAAAGCACATAAGATTTCCAGCCAGATTTGTGCTATAAGAGAATATTTGATGAGGAACTTGTGTCAAGGTGGCACCATTTCGCTGAAATAACTGGGTAAAGCCTGCAAGGCAAACAAGGGGGGAGAGGAAATGCCCTTTTCTTCACTGCACTGCAGACGACGAGATGGAGAGAGAAAACGGAACGAGAGATAGCACGGTCCATGTTATCTGGAGCTTTGCTGCCATCATGTGGGCTACAAAATATGGTATTATGTACAGACTTCTTCTTATTTAACCAATACAAAGCTACTCGTCGCATTCTCTCACTGCGCGTCTTCAAATGGTACGAATAATGTGTAGTGTAGTGTACTTACCTGAAGACCGTATCAAACCCCGACCAATCCCCATCCTGAATCCTCCCGCACTCTGAACATTTCCTCCTTAAAGCTACGATAACAAAGCTAATATGAAGATGAATAGACTTCTCCCAGCCTCGGGACTACACACTGAAACGCACTCTGTACAAAGGCTCCTGCATCCGTCCAGAGCCATAATAGGATTAGAAAACGGGCCAGAGGATAGCGTGTGTGACATTTGGTTAGCGATAAATGGGAACTCTCAGAAAAAACAGAGCATACCTGCTGAACAGAATCGATCACCCGAGGCAATCCTCATTGATTTTACACTATCAGCAAGAAATGATTGATTCACTGCAGTGTGTGCATCCAATTACCATCTAAAGACTGAGTGTGTGTGATTGATCATGGCTAGATTAGACACTTGAGGTTTAAAAAAAAAACAGAGAGAGAGAGCGAGAGAGAGAGAGAGAGAGAGAAACAGTTCAGTGTTAAAAGGTTAACATTGTCAAGTTCTATACTGATTTATCGAAGAACTAATGTTATTCTCACGTCTGGAAATCATGGATGTGTCACTACCTGTATATCAGAAAGCTATGATATATTTACAGCACACAAGAACTAGAAAATTACAGGCAAAAGCAGCAGCTTCGGCGGCTAGCAGCTAATTCTTTTGAGCGCTCACGTGCAGCCATTTTACTTCGTCGACTCGAACAGCACTGCACATGTCACGTAATGGCGGCCTCCGTAGGTTAAAATCGGTATTAAATATTAAGGATTTTAAAGTAATGGACATATTTAATGTGTTTCTAACAGCGTATTTTAGTAGGAGAGGGCAAGTATTGCGTGTTAAGACTTACACGTCTTCATAGTCGGGGTTCCTTTTAACTCGGACTGCTTGCTACAAAGTGCTGACACTGGAGACTCCTTCTGTAATGGGTTATTATTACAAAATATAGCTTTAATTCTGAACCTTGGGCTCCTTTGAATACAATAAGACAACTGAGTATATAGAGGTGAGAAGAAAAAGGGCAGGAAACCCGCACAACTGTCTTCCCTGCACTGTGGAGAAAAAAGAAGAAAACGTATAGCTATAGATCAATAGCGTAATTTAGAGACCATTATCTTTAATTAACAGATCATTAGGTTAATTAACAGGGTTAACATCGGTGCCGGTAAGTCCGCACGTTACCTCTTTAAAAGAGCATTGAGATTGGAATAACCACAGGAGCTAGATAGAACATGAGTAGATGAACTGTACCATAGCGCTTTTTGATGCTACGTTCTGATTGGTCAGAGAGTGTTGATTGATTTTTTTATAACAGTAGTGCAGCTCTTAATGCACTCGTTCTAATATGTTATCATTTCTTATTTTTAAAAAAAAGTGTAGAAATACTGTACTAATACAGTGATTTTTTGAAAAGGAGATGTTTATGGCACATTTATGGAAGGAGTCTCCAGTGTCAGTGCTTTCTAAGAGTCAGCGCTTTCTAAGAGTCAGCGGTAAAGCTGCATCGTTAAGTTTTCCAACTGGGAAAGGTTGGAAAGTCTAGCTGCCATTAGCAAACCCAGCTGTTATTTATCAGTAGCTTAATTTCTTCAAATACCAGCTCATTATTAGTTGTCTATCTTTTAAGGCATGAATTTATCACGTTGCACTAAATAATGTGTAAAGTGCATTACTATGGCAATTGTGAACATGTCTAATTTACAGTACGATACCTTATGATTCATCCCTCATCGCTAACTTGCCGTTTAATCTAATAATAATAGATCTCATCAAAAGATGTTGAATTATTATACAGAATATTCTTATATTTTTGTTTTTTTTTTTTTTCTTTACAGCTTTGTTTTCAAATCTCCTCTGTATCGGATAAATCCTAAATGTTGGGTAATTTCCCTCATGCTAACCCGAAAGGATTAGTGTAATTAGCCTAATCTGAACAAAACACAGTGACACAATGTGTTAGTTTGTAGTTGAAACTAAGCTGAACTTGCAGGACTGGGCACTGATTCTGCACGTTCAGCACTCAGGCACTCAATAAAGTTAAAACCCGTACAGAACTAACACACATCGATGTCGTAACTGTTTCACTTTAACTTAACTTCCTGTGACAGGTGTGATTAGCTTACTTAGCATTTGATAAACCACTATAAACAAGTTTTAACTAATATATACTTAACACAGGAGATAAATAAATTGGGGGTTTTTTTTCCCCCCTAAACACCACCACAATGTAATTCAGCTTATAGAAACCGCTATTTGATTGAATACATTTGTATAATTTCCTTCAATGTAACCTATTAAGCGACAGAGGAGGTCTTATTACAATTCAGTCTACGAGTGTGTAATTTACCTCAATGTACAATACAGCATCACAAGAAAGAGACACTAAGAAAGAAAATTTCATCACTTTGAGTTAGTACTACTTAATTAGCTAGTTAGCATACGTGATAGCATGTACGTGACCTTACCCTGCGTATTAGAGATAACAACTATCTTCCCACCATATTTCAGCCGGTTTGCTACTAGCAACCGTTTCTTAGTCTCAGATAACAAGGGATGTCCCCATAACATTAGCTGAGATCTGATTTTTGTTATGCGAACGTTCGGGTCGCTGTATGAATATTACAGGCCAGTCATAAAATACAGCATGTTGGCGTTATTACATCGAGAGCTTATGTAATCCTAGATATATTTGGTCTGCGAAGAAACATTACAAAAGGAGAGATTTTATATACGGCTTTGTTAATGTTCCTGTTAGAGCAGGAAGATATCCTCGGAATGTTCATAAGACATCGGAAAGGATTACTTTTGTACCAAACATAGAACCTTTTAAGAGGGACAACTAAATAACACCTTTGTACATTTTTAAAGTGGAGCTGAGACAAGTGTACCACCATTTAGGAGAAACTCTGTGATTATCTTGCTATCGTTTTGACTCCTACGGAGTTGTTTTTACTTTCCCTTTTGGATCCACACACTTTTTTGACGGAAGAAAAAAAGAACCTTTCATCTACCTTAAATGGTTCTTGAATTTGTTCAAGAACCTTGTAGCAGATGTTTCTGGCTTTCATAAAGAGTTTTACGTCGAACTTATGGAAGCCTGAACCTGTAACTATTCAAAGAACCTTCCTGGAACTCTATTCAAAGATTGATGATCAGAATGTAATGGTATATCTGGAAATTTCATGTCAAGGTTATCTCTGCTGTATATCCTATACTACAGTTCCCTCTACTACTTTTGGCACCCTTGGTCTTTATTCACAAGAATACATTCACAAAAATACTCTGCTCTCATGGATATCGAACAATTGCAAACAAAACACAGGTTTATCAAAAACAAATATTATTGGCACAGCTATGAATTCATATGAGAAAAATATATTTGAAGTATATTCCCATTGATATTTGACTTTTTTTTTAAGTACACCAGGGTGACTAGGAACAGGAAATTGTTCAAGCAAGACTTCTTGTTTCACAGAGGTATAAATATGAGGCTACACATAGGCATGTCATGTATGCAAGGATGATGCAGGATGCAAGTGCATTTAAGAGCTTTTATTATCAAGAGGCAGGCAGACAGATCCAAAACGTTATCAGAATTGTAGTCAAAACAAGAAAAAGGTCAGGCGAACAGCAAACAGGACAGACTAGGCAAAACCAGAATCAATATCCAGGAGAACGAAAACAAGATCAAACCATAAACCGAGAAACGAGGATCAAAAGGCTTGTTACGGTACAAACACTCAATACTTCACCCTGAACAAAGACACAGAAGGGGTATAAATACTAAACGTAATCAAGGGTAAAACATAAACAGCTGAGACACATTAGGAGACAAGCACTAATATAGCAGGGGTGGAGACATGACATAAACCATAAAAAACACACGTGTAATGGTAAACAATGACAAAGTCAAGAACCCGGAAGTGCACGCTGTCGCGCTTTGGGCTGCTGAGTGCGCTGCTCGCTCCAGCACTCAGCATGAGGGGAAATCTCTATAGGCCAAATTCCATTAGTCATTCATAAGAATGGGTAAGACCAAGGAATATAGCTGTGATGTGCAGGAAAAGGTTGTTGAGCTTCACAGAATGAGAAGTGGTTATAAGAAAATAGCACAAGCATTGAAAATGCCCATTTCCACCATCAAAAAAATCTACAAGGATCACAGCTGGAGAGTTGCAGAAGTTAGTTGTTTCTTGGGGTCAGAAAGTCTCCAAAACTACAATCCGAAGTCACCTACATCACCACAAGTTGTTTGGAAGGGTTTCAAGAAAAAAGCCTCTACTCTCATCCAAAAACAAACTCGAGCGTCTTCAGTGTGCCGACACTACTGGAACTTCAAATGGGATCGGGTTCTACGGTCAGACGAAACCAAAATAAAGCTTTTTGGCAATAAACACCAGAGGTGTTGGTGCACACAGAGAGGTAGCCATATGGAAAAGTACCTCATGCCTACAGTTAAATATGGTGGTGGCATCAAAACCAACACAAAAATGGTTTACTGACCACAAAGTCAAGGTCATGACCATCCCAGTCCCCTGACCTGAACCCCATAGAAAACCTGTGGGTTGAACTGAAGAGGAGAGTCCACCAGCGTGGACCTCGAAATGTGAAGCATCTGGAGAGGTTCTGTATGGAGGAACGCTCTCAGATCCCTCGCCATGTATTCTCCAACCTCATCAGTGTTATAGGAGAAGACTCAGAGCTGTTATCTTGGCAAAGGGAGCTAGCACAAAGTATTGACTAAAAGGGTGTCAATAATTGTTGCACACGTATATTTAACAAAGGTATATTTTTTGTGTTTTGTTTTGTTTGCGATTGTTTGATATCCATGAGAGCAGAATATGTTCGTTATTTTTTTTTAAAAACAAAAGATCGAAAGCTTAAACAATATAGACGATTTTTCACAGCCTTATTTGCTCATATTTACCAAGGGTGCCAATATTAGTGGAGGGCACGGTATACGGTTCCAAGGGGAAAAAATAAATGAAAACTTGACTTGGCATGTATCCCAAGGTGGGTTCCCTGGTGGAGTAGTGCTAGCATGTGGCACTCTCACCACCCGGTCAGAGAACCAACCCCTGCCACTGAAGGATTGCACGAGCCGGTGCCAAGTCCCAAGCCTGGAAAATGGGGAGGGTTGCGTCAGGAAGCATCTGGTGTAAAATTTGTGCCAGAATCAAAATATGAGCACAGGTGATCCACTGTAGCAACCCCAAACAGGAGCAGCTGAAAGGGGGGAGGGGGATGTATCCCAAGGTGCACTGCAACATATGTGGACAAACAAGCGTTTTTGTACTTCAACACACCATATCTTCAGGAATCAACAGCATTAATTAACTTTAACTTTGCACCAGTTCATCAAGGTCTTCTTTATTTGGCGGGATTCCCAACCCTGGAGTCGCCCTTCACTGCACAGATGAGTGATTTCTCTGTACAGAGGAGAATTCCCTGCTCAATCACACACGATTCAGCTCATCAGCCATCATGCTTTGAGGAAGGAGAATAGTGGAATAATGAGAGACTCCTTGGCTTGGGAAAGTTAATTTGGCCACCTGATGTTGCTTTCTGTCAAACAAAAAGTGAGTTGTTGATCTTCATGTTCAAATGTTAGCACAAACCATCCCATTTCCATTAGCATGTTTGGCTCTGGGCTGAGCTATTCTCTGTTGTTTTCATGGATATTGTACACACCTTGACTTTGACATTTATTTTCACTGATATCGCACCCCCATGACATCTCATCTCAGGTACAGAATTACCTCACTGTCTTGTCTTTTATTTCCCTCACTCTGGCAGGGAAGCATGGGCCACACTCACGGTTGCATCATTTACATTTCAAGTACAACCTGCTTTGTATCATGGTTGTTAGAAAACCATCTGATTCCATGGTGTTTATGCAAAAATGTTGATATTTTCATATTCAGTGGCCATTCTGCTGCAAAAAAAAAAAGAAAACTTCATCCAGGCTCTCATTGTCTGAAAACATGGTACACAATAAAGAAAATCATTGCTGGTGTGTAGACTGATAAATATGAAGCATGAATGGGAAGCTTTGGCACGGGAAATTGTCAGACATGCATGAAGAACAAATTATGTGGCTTTCATTTGAGAATTGAAGTAGGAAAAATATCAGAAATGACTCTTTCTTGTGAAATTGACAATAATGCTGAGGGATTCAATTTCATGTCATATGTTTAGCACGTTCGCCTCACACCTCTAGGGTCCGGGGTTCGATTCCCACCGTGGCCCTGTGTGTGTGGAGTTTGCGTGTTCTCCCCGTGCTGCGGGGGTTTCCTCCGGGTACTCCGGTTTCCTCCCCCAGTCCAAAGACATGCACGGTAGGCTGATTGGCGTGTCCAAAGTGTCCGTAGTGTATGAATGGGTGTGTGAGTGTGTATGTGAGTTTGCCCTGTGATGGACTGGCACCCTGTCCAGGGTGTACCCCGCCTCGTGCCCCATGCTCCCTGGGATAGGCTCCAGGTTCCCTGTGACCCTGAAAAGGATAAGCGGTATAGAAGATGGATGGATGGATGGACTTCTGAGAGTCATGGAGAGTTTCATGTCTCCGCTAGCATCCATCTGGATTTTTCTTTGCTTGGTTGTGTCTACTGCATGGTTTCCAACATCTTCACCATTCCCCAGATGAAAATATCAATCACAGAAATGTTAACATGTCGGCTATAAGAAGACACAAGCATACGTATGTTCAGGACATTTTATGCCTAATCTTTTCATTATCATTATAGAAAAAGCTCACAATCTGGAACTATCCACAGGTGTACAGACAGGAAGTCCGACGCTTAAAGGGTCCACAGTGGGCTTGCAGTGTCTGAAAACTAGTGTGAGAAGTAATCTGAGCTGTTCAGCACAAACAGAGATGTTTGTGCTCCAAAGAGATGAGCGATGCATCAAATTGCTTCAGAGGAAATCCACAGCAGCTGGATTTGATGGATGGCTGGATGGACGGCTGGACGGATGGATGGCTGGATGGACGGCTGGACGGATGGACGGACAGCTGGACGGATGGACATCAAACAACAAAGGCTGGTTTTGGTCCCTAGCCTGTTGTACCTGTTTGTATTATTTCTTCTTCCAGAGATGGCCCAAAAACAGGGCTGATTTTAGTAGCAATGGATGTCGCTCCAAATCCTTTGAGTTCTGCTAGAAATGGCTCCGAAACAGGACTAATTTTGATTCCTACACTGTAGTCTCCTCCCCCATGTAGTTCTTCTTCCAAAATTTACACAGAAACATGGTTGATTTTGGTTCCTACGCTGTACTTTCTATGCCTTTTTATTTTTTACAGAGACAGTCCAGAAACAGGACTGATTTATTTAGTCCTTTTTTGCCCAGGATGTAGTTCCTGACGTTGATCAAAAACAAGCTTCAAAGATTGAATAAAGGTGAGCAACCATATAAGCCCCCACACATAAAGAGCAATAAACTAGCTATCGGGCAAGCCTCATCAATTCAAGCCTCAAAAATGTATTCATTCATTTGCACAGACAACCCTTAGAGTAAAATGAAAAGTCCAAACACACTAAAGTGGTGGGAAAATGAACTGAAAACACATGCATGGTCTCACGAATAATGATAAATGACTTAACTAAAATATAAATATGTAATTTTATGTCACGTCAGTTTATCACCCGTGTAGATTATGTAGGATCTCCACACCCAACCATGCCACGCCAGGCCATTTATCTATCCATGCTTTGTCATTGAAAGATGCTGCTCTACTTATGCATGTTAGAAGTCATCCATTATAATCCCTAAGAGTCAGAGTAGCTGGAGATCAGGAGTCTCCGAGGGCAGAGGTGCAGAAGGAAGCAGCTGGTTGGGTTTTGGTTCTCAGAGAGGTTACTGTCAGGGACAACAGTTGCTGTGCCCTCTGAATCATTAAAGCTATAAAAAGCTTCAATTAATATTTTCTTGCCTTTAGTTGTACTCATTTCAGAAGTTCACTTTCTCTGCAAAGTTTTTGCTCCATTAAACTTTATTCAATAAGAAGTTTGTGTTTCTGTAAAATACCATAGGGGTTTAATTCCATTTTTTTTTTAAATTAATATTTAATCATCTTTTTAATTATTAATGTTTTTTTTTTCTTACTGTATCTGGTTCTAATACATTTTTAAAGGTTGTTAATAAGTGCTACATAAATTGTCGCAAATCTATTGTGTTCACCTGCTCACAGAGGAATTCTGACTGAACCCACACACTCCTGAAGGAATTCTGTCCAATCCCACACACTTCCAAAGGAATTCTGTTCAATCCCACACACTCCCAAGTAATTTCTGTCCAATCCCACACACTCCTGAAGGAATTCTGTCCAATCCCACACACTTCCAAAGGAATTCTGAACAATCCCACACACTCCCAAATAATTTCTGTCCCAATCCCACACACTTCCAAAGGAATTCTGAACAATCCCACACACTCCCAAATAATTTCTGTCCAATCCCACACACTTCCAAAGGAATTCTGAACAATCCCACACACTCCCAAATAATTTCTGTCCCAATCCCACACACTTCCAAAGGAATTCTGAACAATCCCACACACTCCCAAATATTTTCTGTCCAATCCCACACACTTCCAAAGGAATAATATGCAATCCCACACACTTCCATAGGAATTCTGTCCAATCCCACACACTCCCGAAGGAATTATATCCAATCCCACACACTCCCGAAGGAATTATGTCCAATCCCGTACACTCCCAAAGGAATTATGTCCAATACCACACACTTCCAAAGGAATTCTGACTGATCTTGCCTGCTCCAAAGGAAATCTGAGCAGTACTGCTGCACACTCTCAATTGAATTATGTTATTATTATTATTATTATTATTATTATTAGTGCAAAACCTTTTTATCTCATGCCTGTGCCAGATTTCAGATTTATCTGGAAGCATACAGCAGGTCATTCTGGATAATTAATTTTATGTTTCTGCACAGATGACTGAATAATTCCCACAAGCTATACAGAAGCTATTACACAGTGTTATTTCTCAGTTAGAGTCACATTTTTTACCCCCGATGGTAATAGAATGAGTATATACTTATTTCTCTGTTGGGCCTCCAAGCAAAGTCCTTGACCTTCAGCTGTTCAGAACTTTAATTGGTCTACATTCTGCCTCATTTATGAGTCACTCTGGTTCAAAGCTTAAAACATTAGCATAGTAAAATTAGAAATCACAATGACGGCAACAAAAATAGATTAACAGGAGAAATGTGTGGAAATTTGGAGCACTTAATTAGTAGAAATAAGCAAACTGTCCCTTTGTCCTGAGGATGAAGTACATCAACAGATGAACGGTACAGTCCACGACTCATGAGTCAATCGCCAGTAGGCTCAGACAAGTAAGGTGGAAACATAAATGAATACGCATAAACGAGAGAATTGTCTTTACAAAAGTTATACCCTATTCACCTGTAGTGCCTCGGCTTATGTGTAAAACAGGAAGTAATTTCTTCACCAGAGTGTCCTCACCAATGTGAGGACTGTAATTCGAAGCCCATTGAGCCACAGATTGACACTCAGATACAAACAAATCCCCTCCAAAGCCCCAGAACTCATTCATACTCACAGGCTAGGCTAATACACCTAAATGCTACTTCAGAACAAAATGATGGAAAGACAGATCTCCTGTTCCTAAATGGTGACGCACATCATGGTGGTCCACAACGTGTGTCCTTCACTACCATAAAGCCAGGCTGGCATTGTGTTATTTAGACACAAGTTTCCGTTCACTGAGGATTTGTTTAAATGTGTGAATTAGCTTGTAAATCAGGTCTGAATGGAAGTCTGTGAGAGTAAACAGTGCCTGATAAATACGTTCCATCGAGCTGTCGGAGGTCATGAGGAATTTCTGAAAAGTTCATCTAAGCAACGTGATGATCATTAAACAATAGCACAATAAGAGTCTTTGCTATGATTAGCATGGTTGCTTGGTAACCACATTCATGGTACAGGTTACAGGTGAGTTAAAAGTTGAAGAGTTCCTGCTGCCTGACGTGATGCCTGTGTGCCTGATCCTGACATCCTGTCATCTCCTACTGCGGCACTTCTTGTCCTCTGGATGTGATATTTCTTCTATTTGGAGATTTCTGCACTTGTGACTCACTTTCTGCTGCTGTGAATGACCCCACACTGATACCTTAAAGATCTGAATGTCCCACATCTCTTTGCTTCTTCAATGAATGATCTCACCTGGAAACTGTAAATTACTGTAAATTTGTCCCTAAGAGCTGCTGCTGCTGTAATCATACACCCGGTGTTTTGCTCATCCCAAGACGTACATTCATAATCTGCTCATACTGAACACACTGTACACTAGTATGCTGTAATTATTTATAATCCTCACCCTGAATAGGATGTTCCTCTCATGCGAACCGCTCATGGTTTCTTCCTAATGACGTCTCAGGGAGTTTTTCCCTCACTGTTGTTGCTTTTCTGTTGTATTTTAGGGATCTATGTGACAATATGACAAAGTTCAGTGTTCCAACTAGTTAGAAAACTAGTCACAAAGTGAAAACGCGTCCTCGATCGCTCCATCTTTCAGCGACTGGATGACTAGAGATATAATTGGCAGTTAATGCAGAAACGTCCTGATGTCATTTTCACCATTTATTTACGTTTGTTCATTTGGCACACACTTTTATCCAAAGTGACTTAAGTCCTATTCGGACGGGATTAGTTATGCATGGGGATGTGTGGATGGTAGGATGTGCGGTAATGTGATTATTATTAGAGTATCTCAACCCTGTATAAATCCATCATGTCATTCATTTTTTTATGCCTCATTTCCCGTCTATAAATTGACTAATAGAAATAACCCCAAGTAATACACAGTATAGTCCACCCCAAATTGACATGTTGGGAAATATCCTGTAAGGAAAGAGGTATGGTGTTTTTTTTCTTCAGTATAAAGAAAGCATTTGCTCGTATCTATCATCATCTGCTGACCACCTAAATGAACCAAAGTAATGGCCATGTTTAAAGACAGAACTATAAGATAAATATGATGTTTAGGAGGACGGGGCAGAGAAGCAATGTTTCCAGGGGGGGCGGGGGGGTTAGGTAAGTAATTGAGTGCAGCCTTCATACACTTTATGGTCATGTGACCTACTAATAATCGAGAGCAACATGCACAGCCAGAAGATCGGTCAAAATAATCAGTTTGTGTTCACCTCTGTGTCATCCAATCACATTACTAAAGAGACATGTCTGGACATCTTATCCTATCAGAATAGTGCTTTACTAGTGAGACGGGATACAACTGAGCAGTTGAAGGTGTGTGAGTGTTTTGTTCAAGAACCCAACAGTGGCAGTTTGGAAATGCTGGGGCTCAAACTCACACCTTTCAGATCAGTAGACCAAAGCCTTCCCCACTGAGCCGGCACTCCTCAAGAGTTCTTGTCAAGATCTCATCAAGAGATCAGATTGTGCAGTCTGACCAGGAGTCCGATGGCACGTTTTCTCCAGGGTGCTACAAACACCAGAGTTTCTCCTCGGAGCAGATATTTTATTAAAGCTGCCGGGATGTGAGGAGAATTTCACAGACCTCACCTTTTAATATAGAACACAGTACAGGTCAGGAAGTGGAGGACCTTTCGGAATGCTTTCAGTTTCCTTCAAGTTCAGAAAAGCGGCATGGAAACACACACAAGGCTTAAGTAATGTTAAGTGGAGATGAGATCTTTCTGTGACTGGAGCCTGGCACTGATGTATTAGTTATGAGCGTGGAAACGTAGCAGAAATGAGGCAGCAAGAAACTTCAGATAGATGGCCTTTTGTGTGCATGTGTGTGTGTGTGTGTGTGTGTGTGTGTGTGTGTGTGAATATTGAACTGAATTGAATTGTAAGCGTCCTAGTTGTGATTAAAAATGTAATATCTATGTTAATGTAAAGTGATAATACAGGCGAGGACACGGTGGCTTAGTGGTTAGCACGTTTGCCTCCCACCTCCAGGGTTAAGGGTTCGATTCCTGTATGTGCGGAGTTTGCACGTTCGCCCTGTGCTTTGGGGGTTTCCTCCCCCAGTCCAAAAATGTGCATTGTAGGCTGATTGGCATCTCCAAAAAGTGTCTGTAGTGTATGAAAGGGTCTGTGTGTGTGTGTGTATGTATTTGGATGAACGGATGCACTCCATCCAAGGTGTCCCCTGCCTTCTGCCCCTGGGATAGGCTCTAGGTTCCTGGTGACACAGTAAGGATAAGCGGTACAGAAAATGGATGGATGGATGAATAATACAGGTATCTCAAAGGCAATAAAATAAATGTATGTTCTTCATGTAGCTATTTAAACTCATTCAATTTCAGAAATGTCAATGCTGGAGATTTTTTCGGTAGCTCCATGAGACGTATTATTTGGGGCCATAATATCAATATGTGATGGCACAGACGCTGCCCTCACAATCAGCACGGCTCATAGAGGTGTCAGACTCTTTCATAGCTGGAAATGAATAGCCCTCCACTTTAATTGAAAACGGACTGATTGCCGAAGGTGAAGGAAAATGGATTTTCTTCATCTCCTTTCCTTCCCTATTAGTGCAAGACAGGACTATTAGGTAGGACAGAATTACGTCGGCTGCTTAGCCTCACATGCTAAAGTGATTTTAAAACTACAGCTCAAGGACGACTAGAGCTCGCTTTATTCCTTTGTGTAAGCAGAAGGATGTTTTATCTATGGAAAAGATCTGGCTCGTACTGTATATACAGTGCATTGATGACTTATTACTCACTTTCGTTCCAATATCTAGCTGTCATCAGTATAACAGTCAAAACGAAGAGCGTGGTAATGAATAATTTAAAGAGTTATTACCATGTCGATTATAAACAGAAGTGGACCAAAAGAGAGCCTAGTTGGACACCAGGAGTATCGTGGAAATATGCAGATGACTTGTTGCGAGCTATGCATGAATCATTTCAGGGCTGAACCTCCAAAAACAAGAGAAATACAAGCATACTGTGAGCTACTCTATCAAATAAAGAACCAAAGTCAAGGAGTGCAGCGCATTTTCCCTCTTTTACTTCTTTAATCGTGTTGAGCAATGGAGTGGCTCTGAACAACCAGCTAAAAATGTTTTACTTGGTCTGACCAGCTACCAAAACACAAGCCAGACTGGTCAAACTGCTGAAAAAGATGGAAGGTTATTTTCCTTTGTCATTATTACTTGGCTAAATAATTTGTGATTTTATAATTGCAGCATTATTATCAGTAATTCTATCTGTTCCAGTCTACTGATTTGATCATTTCAGATTGGATTCAGGTCAAGCTGTACCTACAGGCACATGACACCTGAACATCATGGCTCGATAAGCAGTTTATGGGAATGAAATTCCCGTTTCTTTTCACTCCTCATATCGTAAAGAATCCCGTGTCTCTATCAACAGCCGCATCCTCCGTCTCCCTACAGTAATAACACTTGAAACTTATTTCCCAAGACAAACGACGACTCTCTTAAGACAACAGTCGGTTTTTCAGTCTTTATGCCGTCGGTTACTAGTCTGTATTGACTGTTTTGTTTACTTCCAGGTTTTGCAGTTGAGTCTACCGTTCTCCTTTTCGTCTTTAAACTCTGTATATCTATACATATGATTATTAACGATGTCCACAGAGAAACGAGAGGCAAAAAAAAAAAAAGCATCAAAGCCCAACATTTGCGATCGATCAAGAGGCGAGAACGAATACCCTTTCGGTGTCCCCTTCCCCTCGGAAGGTTAACGAGGTTCAGAGGAAAACATTTATGTTCGAGTTTTCTCATTAACAACGACAGGGCCGCTGATATATCTTGACTCGTAGTGAGCTTGACAACGCGGGGGACACTGAGGACGAGGATAAATTGCTCGGCCTGCTCGATTTAGATCAAGGCCAAGCAATTACATGGCTGCCACAATGCATGTACAGTATTTTGTACTGTAGAGTATAGTACATCTGGTATATAGTTTATAGACCATCTACTTAATTAGATGTGTTTGTTAAGTAATGAATATCGCACAACGGATGGTTCTGTTATATGAAGAATACAGAGTTAGTACGTTGAAGTAGATGATTTTCATACTCTACCTTCTATTTATCCAAACAACAACCAGAAGTGACTAGACTGTTGTTAAGACTTAGCCTAGCTATAACCTATAGCGTTCAAGAGACACAGCAACTCATTCCAAAACGCTCAAGCATTCAAAATGAGTTTAGATTAGATTCCTTCTGTCTTGTAAAAGACTTTGGATAAAAATGTGTCTTTTTTTTTATATTATTATTCAAATGAAAATGAATAAATGTAAATGTAATAAACGCAAAAATGACCAGGATCAGCACAATCGCAGGACTCATGAATTCAAATGAGGAGTTTCGGAACGAGAACACATAATCTCTATAAATGTCAGATTGAAGTGCTTATATAAGTCGATAAATAAATAAATAAATAAATAAACAAGCATCTAGAACTCGCCGTTGTGAAATACAACTATGATGTGTAGAAATAAAGCGTTTTATAGCCTCTGCTTTTTCTTCGGGAGCATCTCAGCTGAGCATTGTGTTGAATACAGCCGTGAAGGTCAGGCACCTCACTGAAGCATGTTATGTATTACCTGTAAGTGTGAGTGTGTGTGTGTGTGTATATATATATGTGTGTGTGCACATCGTATTTGTGATTGAAACGCACGCTCTTCAGGTGTACACCCCGCCGCAGCATCTTTCTGGATCAATAAATAATCCATTCGCCTGACCTTGAGTGAGATGAGGATGGAAAATTATACGATTGGTCCTTGTGGAGAAAGATCTCGTGTCTGGCCGTTCTCCACTCCGAGGGCTCAGCAGATAAAAGATGAAGAAAAAGAAGCGGATATGATGTGCTAGGTGGTGTTAGCTTTGATCAGGGTCCAAACAGAGCGCACGCTCTCGACTCGTTTCAGGGGACGCATTACCTAAAACAGTGATGATGCCCATAGTGGCATGACTCAGGCCTACGATGATCCTAATATTTCTAATGGAATACGAAAACTTGCAAATTTACATCCTATTCTATTAAGTGTGCAAGTAGGAAATAAACCTCAATAGGATGGTGTGATAGAGCGGAGTTACTTTTGGCACCCAGAAGCTTATTGTTTGTACAGTAGCAGCATGTACTGAAGTGATTTATTCCAGCGATTTTATTTTGACATGTTTATATTTATTAAGGAAGAATTCATCATGGGGGAAACAGTGGCTTGGTGGTTAGCACGTTTGCCTAGCACCTCCAGGACTGTGGGGTTGAACCCCGCCTCCGCCGTGTGTGTGTGTGTGTGTGTGTGTGTGTGTGTGTGTGTGTGTGTGTGTGTGTGTGTGTGTGTGTGTGTGTGTGTGTGTGTGTGTGTGTGTGCGGAGCTTTCACTGTTTTGACTTTCACACATACTGTAGGAATATCGTGTTTGTGTCCTCTAGCTTGTAGTGAAGCATGATGCTCGAATGTGTATGCAGAGGTTCAGCTCATCTGCTCGCCACACTGCCCCTGGTGTTAAAGAAATTCCATGTTCTCACTGCGGACAACGAGAGCAGCAGGAAAGCTGACAGCGACGCATAGAGCTCGGTCACATACCTGCCACCTGCGCTGGATTGTGACCCGAAGCTATAACTGGTCTCAGTGGAGACGTTGAGCCGTGGAAATATTCAAGGATTGTATATCCCTGGAGTGTAGCGGAATACTCGATGCACTGCTGCTGAGCTGGCGAGGGAACAGCAAGCGACATTTGATGCCATTTTTCTGAGTTTATACAGGATATTATCCGGTACACACCACTCCAAAATGTCTTATAGGTGCTCTTTGGTTTGAGATGTGTCATAGCATATGATTTACATCATCATCATCATTATCATCATCAAACCGTTCATTACACCCTCATACCATGTTGATGAGGGGTGAGGTCATCCAAGAAGAGGCCACGCCCATCAGGATAGACAGGTTCCAATGTAGGATAAAGGTGATCAGTCAGAAGAACTTTGAAGCCAAACCATGCCAACAAACAAATAAATAAATAAATGCGCCCCATTGCATAAGAGCACCCGCATCTTTCGTTTCATTTTCAGAATGGGTGTTTTGGTTGAAGTGGATGAACGTCGTTGGAAGAAATCAAATGAAAACGCACATGATTTTCATATATCGGGAAAAAAAAAACAAGACCTGAAAGTGATATTAGATCTGAAAGCGAAGCTTTATTAACAGAGCGTTAGGTCATGGAGACGAAGACGGAAGCAAGCGCAGATGAAGTTAGAACTAGTGGCAAAAACACAAAGGCTAGGAAACAAACATAAAACAATGACCAGAACACAGAAACGGGGAGGGGGGGACAACGGAAAAGTAAGACCAACGACGTGGACGGCAATGTGTGCGGTGCAAAACGTGACTTATATACAAGTGATCGTTAACCCCAAACGTGAATCAGGTGCAGATAGTCACGTGTGGTGATCAGGTGAGGTGCAGTGGCTGATGGGAATCGTAGTCCTTTTCCCGGTATTTCCATAACATGGAGATTGCTAGATTAAGCTAAAATCCAAGGTCTAAATGCTAAAATGCTAAACTGGTAGCATTTTTCTCGTATTAGCCTTACTAAGTTCTCTTTTCCTCACAGCTTTCTGCCATAGCTCTTTCAAGTCAGCGTTTACGAATCTACGTCTTTGCTTCGTAAATATCTACGAGTCTATATTAAATTGTACCAACATCTGCCCTTTTTACTGTGGTTCTCCTGCAGATAATAGAAGACCCTAAGTGCTACAGTCACCATGCAATGCTAAGATCCATCTCTGAGTTTCCTGATCTGACTGTAATGCTGCAGATGCTCTGTGGTACAAATACAATGCTGTGGTGCTGACAGATGTCACACTGCGTCTCGCAGACCTCATGGCTTGATCTGCAGCAGATATTAACAGCCTCTCCGGAGGGTGAAAGCGACAGGGGGCTTCTCTCAGGGGCAGGAAGGTTGACAGCTACATTAACGAGTGTCACTCATTAACCGCTCGTGAACGTTATGTAGAAGAAGCCATGCCGCGTGCATGTCTGGATTCCTCCGCGAGATCTTCGTATACAGGCTGGATCATAAATCTAGCATTATATTATTTACAGAACTTGCTCAATATCCTCTTGCTCTGTTTAACGTCTAGGTCAAAGACCTTCTGGTCTGTAAAAATAACCTGACATTAACATGTTAACTAATTAACATGAACTATACAGCAGTATCTGTTTGGGTTTGTTGTTTGTTTTGGGGTTGTTTTTTTTTATAACAGAGATAACACGAAGATAGGGATTGAATAGAAAAACACCTGAATGTCACCGATTTGAATTTGACGTGTTTCATCAGACGAAGCCACAACTCTTTTGGCTATTAGCCATGTCAAATTACGTTTCAATTGTGTTTCTTCCAGGAGGTTAAAGCTTGGATATGGACCTTTCAACCAGATTCTCTGACTCAGATTAGATCAAAAGCATGACATGTTGCATTTCCTGTGTGTGTTTGCCCTACACCATGCACCATCCTGACCTTTTCTGCTCTAATTAAAAAACAGAGAGACACACAGGATCATTCTCATTAAGCACTCCACAAACCCTTCACTTAAGGCCCATCAGTGACTCATCGGTGTGTGAAACTGTCCTCTCTAATCAGACTTACAGCGGCCTCCTTCCTGAGCTCCTGAGCTCTTCGTAGCATACAGCTACGTTTTATTAGCAGATCGCGATCCACATTTCACACGCGCGATATCCGCGACTGTTTGCGCTTATGGGCCGTAACGCTGAAAACGTAGAGCCGAATATATCCAGCAATATTTGCTCTGAAGAGTGGAGATCTGAGATAAGTGGGTTTGTTATGGTTCCTCTGGGACTGTGATTGTGAGGGGGGAAAAAAACAGTTCTTATTATTTACTAAAGTAGGTCCGATCTAAAGTGCGCAATGAGATGCGGATGTTTGGAGTAAAGCTGTCGGCTCCGACATCATCACAGGGACGCAGCTGGGTAATTAACGAACAAGAGACTTTCTTTCCTGATTTTAAGGCCTTCCTTAATTAACCTTCTGGGCCTTTTCATCAGTTATCAATGGAAGAGGATGAGCTTGTGCAAAGTTTGTCAGAATTCAAAGAAATAAAGAGATTGGACCTTTTTTTGATATCTTTATCAAATTTATATCTGGAATAATCCTTCTTCCGATGACCATGCTGACCCATTTAGTCAGAACCATTGTCAACGATCCATTGTCAAGCACCTTTTCAAACTAATATTGAAAGTAGCTCGTTGATTATTATAATGATAATGAGTCTTTATTGGTCACATATGTACAGTGAAATTATTTTCTTCGCGTGCCTCAGCATGTCAGAAAGTTGGGGTCCGAGTGCAGGGTCAGCCATGATAGAGCGCCCCCTGGAGCAGAGAGGGTTCAGGGCCTTGCTCAAGGGTTCAACAGTGGCAGCTTGGCAGTGCTGGAGCTTGAACCCCCGCCCTTCCGATCACTAACCCTGATTTATCCATCATCCATTGATGATGATCCATTATCCATCATTTAAGCATGGATAAAAGTATCCCAGATCGTGGTTGCTGTTTCAGTTGTTTGCAGGCTTTTAAGCCACTTAAATTCCGCGATCGATTTACAGACACACTCACGGAGATGATCAGGATGTTCTTACAGCTCCGTCAGGTTGAGTTGTGCTCGAAATGAAGTCCACTCCATCTCCTAAACAACACAACACAAGCTATTTTCAGTCCTGATTTTCACACTGGACTTCATTATTGGCCGGGGGAACGAAGGCGCTGCGATGTAATTGGTAAACAGTGCTCAGGCTTACAGAGAAAAACGAACTAATCATGCTGTTTACATATCGAAGGTTTTTCTTGTTGTTGTTGTTGTTGTTTTTACATTTCACAGTATAGTGACTCGAAGGTCCTGCACTGTACATCACATGCTAACAGAAATGCAATACAACACGAGGTTATTCGGCGCATTTCATAAATATGCTGTGAATAAACGTGGTGTATTTATTGAACGCTTTGAACCTGTCTGGTCAATGGTACCTGGATTGCAGAAAACAGATGTTTTGAAGTGAAATGTTCATTGTTTATGTAGTGTGAGGATTAAAAAGCCAAATATCCCTCCTAGACCAACGACTAGGTGACGTTGATGAAGCGGAGTTACGATTAACAAACCTGACGTGGATCTAGAAGACCACAGCGATTTGCTATCTGGGTTGTTTTTTGTTTTTGTTTTTAATTAAAGAATGACACATCATACTTTTTATCCATTTATCGTTACACTTAATGCTGTGAACACCCGTGGAGGAAAACGTAGCTTGTCGTGTTACCCAGAAACCGCAAATCGTGAAGACAGTGACAAAGCGCTGACACTGGAGACTCCTTCCATACATCTTTAGAGAAAACGTCACCGTCTTGACACTTCTACGTGTTTTTTTTTTTTAGTCCCTGTACAAGTCCCTGTGAATGAGCTGTCGCTATTGAAACAAGCACATTAATATAAACCTGTGATTTGCCGTACACTCTCAGAGCTGCTGTTCATTCAGTAAAGGTGAATCAATACCCTCTGACCGAACAGATTTGAAGAACTTTGTCTTGTTCAGTGGACAGATCAGATATTTTCAGATATGCTCATTCCTACGCTCTGAGTTCTAGACCAGTGCGGTCTATACGAGTGAACGTGTTTGGGGATTAGTGGGAGGTCCAGATCACCCCGTGGGTCAGAGTGTTAATTACACTTTCAATCCATTAAACAACACTGTTTTTATCAAGTGGCCAAAGCAGAATAAACAGCAGTTAATTAAATAGCATCTGGCCTGCTTTCTGCTTCCCGCTGTTACATGAAGACATGTTTATAAATCAAAATGGCCACCTTTCTCACAATCTGCCAGCGTTAGATCGGCTCATTAGTTATGGTCTAGCATCTCCTCTGGAGAATCTCAGAATGCATCCAAAGTGCTAGTGTAGTAATAATAATAATAATAATAATAATAATAATAATAATAATAATAATATGGGGCATGGTGGCTGAGCAAGTTTGCCTCATAACACCAGGGTTGGGAGTTCAATTCCCACCACTGGCCTGTGTGTACAGAGTTTGCATGTTCTCCCGGTACTTCAGGGGGTTCCTCCGGGTACTCCGGTTTCCTCCCCCAGTCCAAAGACATGCACGGTAGGTTGATTGGCGTGTCTAAAGTGTCCATAGTGTATGAATGGGTGTGTGAATGTGTGTGTGATTGTGCCCCATCCAGGGTGTCTCCCGCCTTGTGCCCCATGCCCCTTGGGATAGGCTCCAGATTTCCCCATGTACCAATAAGGATAAGTGGTACAGAAAATGAATGGATGGATGGATAATAATAATAATAATAATAATAATAATAATAATAATAATAATAATAATAATAATAATAATCTGTGTGGTGCAATACCTATGTAAATAGCCTTTAAACCTACCAAACAGTCTGTTTTGCGTACTAGACGTCTGGATTTTCTAGATTAAATAAAAAAATACTTTTATTTATAACGCGAAGTCAGAGTTTGCGATTTGAGATGCAGCTCATGATGACGATCGCGGCGAGTTTAAAACAGCAACGGAGCTCGTCGGCCTATATAACACCGTTGGACATGAAAATCGCTAAACATTTGACGGTTTGTCTTGGAGACTTGTTTCGGATCGACCGGGTGTCGCTTTTAATCCTTCGGCTGTATATGAGATACACAGGCGAGCGTATGAACAACGAGGCTCACGTCGCTGCCACGTCTGCACGTGAACGTAAAAAAAGGCAAGAATAGCATGAAGTGCAATAGGAGCATTATGTACGTTTTACGACATTTGCACTCAGCCCTAGTTCGAGATGAGACTCCTTTTTAAAGGAGTCGATTAACAGGACAGTACAAAAAAATATATATAATAATACATCGAACAAGGCTTCACATTTAAAACGAGCGTCCTACTGTGTGGTTGTTGATAACAGATGATAACAGTAATAGGGCAGGCTGTTATAGGAAAGCAGTCGAAGGTGTCGTAACGTGACGCAGCCCGACACAAACCCGAGTTACGGTCGATCGTTCTCCTATATCCGCATGCCTCGAAAGCGTGTCGTTCCTCGTCTACCGCAGCAAACGATTACAGTCTCCGTGTAAACTCGAGTCTCGATAGAGACGATCCCGTATTACAGCGAGAGTATTCATGTATAAACCTGTTTCTGCTGTAATGGAAAATGAATCCACTCCTCCTGACCAATCAGAATGCAGAAATCGACAGCGCTGTCGTACACGTCCTCAACGCTCGACGCTTTGCTGTTTTGTCGCCTCCTTTTTTTTTCTTTTTCTTTCTTTCTTTTCACTCCGTTTATATTCGCGCCTGAACTAAACCGACCTTTTCAGAGCTGAGGTCACCTGGCGTTGAGAAAATTACCGCGCACGCTACAAATGCAATTAGACGGACGCACAGCAACAACAAAAAAAAAAATGTCAGGATGTGACATGGGCAGGAAAGGGTCATACAGACCTAACTGAGTTTCTTCTTCTTCTTCTTTTTTTTTTTAAACATTTAATTTAAAAAAATATATATATGCTTAACTATATGGCTTTGCAGGAGGAAATACAAAAAAAAAAAAAAAAAACAGGAGAAAAAAAAGCACAAACCCTTGCTCAACTCAGTAATCGCAGCATCTGGATGCAGCAATCCATCTGTCGGATGGAACACACACACACACACACACACACACACACACACACAATGCTTGGGGTGAACGAACTGAAATGTAGGACTCGTTGAGAGATAGTCAGAGTCAAATGGAGCTCTCGGAGGTGAAGACGAGCGCTCTATCTCTTCCCCACAGCCTCCACTCAGATGAGTCTCATTAGTGCACGACTGAGATATTATTCACTCTCCAGATTAGAAAACACGCTGTTCACACAATAATGGAGCAAAAATATGCCTGTTTGCTGCCCCCAGCCATTAAAACAAAAAGCCAGTGTTAAACAGACGAGAACCTGCCACTGGCTCGTCTTCATAATTGAACATAAATTGCAGTGTGTGTGTGTGTGTGTGTGGGTGTGCGTGTGCGGGTGTGTGTGTGGTGGGGGGGCTCTTCTCACTTCGGTGTGCTTTTGTAGAGCGAGAAGCTTCCCCTGGAGTTTAATTTGTTCAAATGGCAATTAAGGAACACAATAGATCTCATCAAGGACACGCAGTATCACGCTGAAACATGAAGTGCCATGTTACATATTCGCGCGCTGTTCCCCAGTGGGCACGCACCTATTTTAGGATCCAAAAGCACAGCAGTCGGGTCGCCGGGGTAAAATGAACACCAGCAGAATTAAAGCTGGTGCAGTTTAACACCACAGCGGCTCTGTCAGAGTTCAGCAGCAGCAGCAGCAGCTCTGTCACACTCCTTTCTAATGAACCGATTTCACATTCACACCGATCATTTACTCCTCGTAACGCTGTTTAATTCAGGATTCATGTCACATGCTGTAGGAGGGTCAAGTCCCAGCACTGCCAAGCAGGCACTGTCGGACCCTTGAGCAAGGCCCTTAACGCTCTCTGCTCCAGGGGGCGCTGTATCATGTATCATGGCTGACCCTGCACTCTGAGCCCAACCTCCTGACATGCTGTATGTGAAGAACATAGTGCTGTAATGTATACGTGATCAATAAAGACTCCTTATCATTTACGGAACTTCCAACTCGCGGGGAATCTTTCGCTCCGACCCGTACGGGACTCTGACGCTGGAGACTCCTTCCAGAAATGCGAACTAAACCCGCAGAAAATCCTCATACGATCGGACATATTTTGCCGTCTACGTAGCGCTTCGGCCGTCCGAGTCGCTGCGGACGAGCTGTTACTATAGAAACGATAAAGCCTTCGAACGCGCCGATAAAAACCTGTCTAGACGTACCGTCTAGACTATATCAGCATGTCGAATACACCAAATCTACAGTGGTAAGGATTTACTCCATTGGATTAGTTAATAAGGTTTTTTTGATGTAAAACGTATTCGCCGTCTGCTCTGATAATAACATCATCGTCCAGTTACATAAACTCTTATTACTAAATCAATGAAATACCCAGAGGAAGAGGCCTTTGTAAGGCTTAGAACAAACGGAATTAGTGGAACAAAAGGAATTAGTGTGTGTGTGTGTGTGTGTGTGTGTGTGTGTGAACGAGAATATTAATAATGATTAGACCATTGTAAATGACACCGCCCGCGCATGTAGTTCCACTCAGAACTTATTAAACAGAGAGGATCTGCCATCATTAGCTGCGTTTTTATCGAACCCTTTTCTCGTCTCTTAATCACGTGTCGCCGTTTCGCGATCAGTATAAAGGTCGGAGGCTTCCGACAGGAAGAGCATGTGTATGTGTGTGTGTGTGAGAGAGAGAGAGAGAGCTTGTGTAGCGCTAAAAGTGGTAAGAGAGAAATGGTGTACGGATCAGAAGTGGAGGTGAGAAAGCAACGGCAGTATGGTGGGAGCGACGGTTCAGAAACAGAGAGGTCCTAGTGGTTCTCAGACCCGGTTCTCAGCCTCCCGTTAGAGTTTTAAGTGCTCTGATGGCCCTCATCAGGTTCTCATGAAGCACCTCATGAGCTGAATTTTGTGTTAATGCTGGGGGAAAACACTCCAGAGCATGGGGCAGCTCTTATTTTCAGGGCTTTTTAATAAAATAGTCGAGTTACATTCATCACCGTGGTGTTTCTGTATAACAGCTCATCGTGGCATGAGGAACACGAAGCATAAACTCCTCGGTCCTGAAGGTGTCGGAAAACGTACACGTTTTTAATCTGTTTATGTCAATGAGCTCCTTCTTTATGCTATTTTCTTAATATCTAATATAAAGAGTTATGTAGATAATGCATGATTAAGATGCACAATGTGACGAGCATCCGCAGTGTGATGAGCATCCAACTTAGCTTTCTAATCCAGTTTCTCTTTTTTCGGTGTCTGATCATGGGGACTGAACTGATAACAGTAAATGCTATAATTAGTGTGTGTGTGTGTGTGTGTGTGTGTGTGTGTGTGTGTGTGTGTGTGTGTGTTTCCAGTGGTGAAGATAAATGTGTGTAATTTGAATTGGATAGTGATAAGGTAGATGTGTCCCTGGAGGCAATTAGAGAGGAGTTTCCATCTGCCAATAAACTCCTGCTTCGGTGGCCTCTGTGTCGGTCGGTCCTAGAGAAGGAGGTGTGGCCTCTGTGTCGGTCGGTCCTAGAGAAGGAGGTGTGTCCTCTGAGTCAGTCAATCCTAGTGAAAGAGGTGTGTCCTCTGAGTCAGTCAGTCTCAGTGAAGGAGGTGTGTCCTCCAAGTCAGTCAGTCTCAGTGAAGGAGGTGTGTCCTCTGAGTCAGTCAATCTCAGTGAAGGAGGTGTGTCCTCTGAGTCAGTCAGTCTCAGTGAAGGAGGTGTGTCCTCTGAGTCAGTCAATCTCAGTGAAGGAGGTGTGTCCTCTGAGTCAGTCAGTCTCAGTGAAGGAGGTGTGTCCTCTGAGTCAGTCAGTCTCAGTGAAGGAGGTGTGTCCTCCGAGTCAGTCAGTCTCAGTGAAGGAGGTGTGTCCTCCGAGTCAGTCAGTCTCAGTGAAGGAGGTGTGTCCTCTGAGTCAGTCAATCTCAGTGAAGGAGGTGTGTCCTCTGAGTCAGTCAGTCTCAGTGAAGGAGGTGTGTCCTCTGAGTCAGTCAATCTCAGTGAAGGAGGTGTGTCCTCTGAGTCAGTCAATCTCAGTGAAGGAGGTGTGTCCTCCGAGTCAGTCAGTCTCAGTGAAGGAGGTGTGTCCTCCGAGTCAGTCAGTCTCAGTGAAGGAGGTGTGTCCTCCGAGTCAGTCAGTCTCAGTGAAGGAGGTGTGTCCTCCGAGTCAGTCAGTCTCAGTGAAGGAGGTGTGTCCTCCGAGTCAGTCAGTCTCAGTGAAGGAGGTGTGGCCTTTGCGTTGGTATAAGTGAATGATTTTCATATTCCTTTATCTTTATACATATTGCTTATACATTTGTTTTATTCTTTGTCTATTTTTTTATATTTTATGTGAAGCATGTAAAGATTTTGGATTCAAAATGAAAACTGCTACATAAATATAGATAATAATTATTGTTGTTGTTGTTGTTGTTATTATTATTATTATTGTTGCTGTTATTATTATTATTATTATTATTATTATTACATTTTATTTGTATAACACTTTTAACAATGGACATTGTCTCAAAGCAGCTTTACAGAAACATATAAACACAGGATACAGATTTTAAGTGTGTGAATTTATCCCAAAGAAGGTCATACCAATCCAGCGTGTCCTGGGACGGTCGAGGGTACGGATGCTGACGTGTCGACAAATCAATAAATGTGCGAAAAGAAGGCGAGGATGTGGAAAACAGTAGATGTGTAGATGATAGAGGAGTAGAGGGTGAGGAAAGTATGGACGTTGTCTCAGGAGCTGTAGAACGTACAGGAAAGGTGAACGAAAGTGAAACTAATGTGACCGCCGATAATGTTAAAGCTGCAGCTGAATGTACTGTAGCCGAGGAAAATAAGAACACTGACGTCGAGAAGGATGAGGGCTTAATTAAAGCTCCTTGTAGTAAGAGGAAACGCTTTAAGAAATCCCAAAGCCAAACAAGTGATGACTTCGGATGGCGATGGATCACATTTGAACTCTGTTAAAGATGGAGTGGCCGTTCCTTTTTGCAAAAATCTTTCCGCCAGTTTACAGTGAAATAAAGCAAATGATGCCTGGTAGGCTATTAGTCCTGCAAGCAAACTTTGAAAAGTTTCATTTTGTTTTTCTTAATTTATATGCTCCTACATAATAATGGTACTGGAAGAATCGTCTTCTTTAATAATGTCAGGTTTGTTTTTTTGTTTTTTTTTTTACGAATTCAGATGATTATCTCATTGTAGGGGGGATTTTAACTGTACGGAAAATGATGTTCTTGATAGGAATCATTTGGAACCTCACGCTGCGTCAATTCGCGTTATACGTGAATTGATTGAATCCCATTGTTTAGAGACCTGTATGGGTTTAAAGACACAAGGAGCTCTGGTTAGATCACGATACCAGATGCTCACACAAATGGATGCCCCATCGGAGGCGAGTCGATTTATTCGCTCTGTTCGATCAGAAAATGGGCAGGAATTGAAAGAGCCTGCAAGTGGAAGGAAAAATTGCCGTACAATTCTATTCTGCGCTATATCGTAGTGAATATAAAGAAAATGAAGGGCTGTCTGCCAAGTTTTATGATGGTTTGCCAGATATGCAGGACTCCAGTAAAACTTGATAAGCCTCTCATGGGGCAGAAGATTTTCAATGCTTTAACGGACGTGAAGACTGGTAAAGCACCAGGTAGTGATGGTCTCAACGTGGATTTTTTTTAGGCCCTTTGGGGAATGATAGGCAAGTCGTAGGAGGGCGGTGGTCACCGTGCCGCCTAACAAAGATGACTCACAGGAAATAAAGAACTGACCAGACCTATTGTGTACCCGGAAGGTCGATTATGGGTAACATTGCTCTTATCGGGGATATTTTAGATGTCTCTGGTTATCTCGGTCTTGATATAGGCTTTATTTCTTTCAGTCGATCAGGAAAAAGCTTTTGATCGAATAGAGCATCAATCTCTTTGGAAGACACTTGAGGCATTCGGGTTCGGGTCTACTTTTAGCGGAATGATTAAAAGTATCGTATACGGACATTGAGAGCGTACTGAAGATCAATAGTGGTTTGAGTGGCCCTTTTAAAATGGGTAGAGCTTGCTAACAGGGATGTGCTCTATTTGGAATGTTGTATTCCCTGGCGATCGGAAAAAAAAACAGTGTGTAATATCGAATATCAGCTTATGCGGATGATGTTATGATTTTAATTAAGGTGGTGGGGGGGGGGATGTTACAAACGACCATTGGTGAGAAAATCAGGGGACCTACAGGGGAGAATCCTGAAGGGGACTGTTGCTGTTAATGCCATTGTCCCAATCATTAACACGTCATTAACATGTTAATGAGCACGTTCGCCTCACACCTCCAGGGTCGGGGGTTCGATTCCCACCGTGGCCCTGTGTGTGCGGAGTTCGCGTGTTCTCCCCGTACTGCGGGGGTTTCCTCTGGGTACTCCGGTTTCCTCCCGCAGTCCAAAGACATGCACGGTAGTCTGATTGGCGTGTCCAAAGTGTCCGTAGTGTATGAATGGGTGTGTGAGTGTGTGTGTGATTGTGCCCTGTGATGGATCGGCACCCTGTCCACGGTGTACCCCGCCTTGTTCCCGATGCTCCCTGGGATCGGCTCCAGGTTCCCTGTGACCCTGAAAAGGAGTAAGCGGTTGAAGATGGATGGATGGATGGATTGTTTTTTGTGATAATCAATGATGATGTTCTTTTGTTACTAAGAGACTGATTTAATAAAAGTATGGGGTAACATTAAGAAATCTCTCTCTCTCTCTCTCTCTCTCTCTCTCTCTCTCTCTCTCTCTCTTAGTTGAACTTAGTACAGCGAAGGAAAAAAAAGAAGGAAATGAAAAAGCTGCTGATATGAAAGCCTAGTCCTGCCATATTCCAGCTCGTTCATTAAGCACAGCATAGCTTTTGGCCTCGGTTTGACATCAGAAGTAATTACAATAATGAAACGGAGTATATTAAATGCCCCCTGCGTTATTTCACTGGGATTTATTCGGATTTTTCTTTCTCACCAGAAACATTATTCCCTTCACCCTAACGCGAGCCGGCTCCATCTGAAAAGAAAATGTAAATCTAAATTTGTTAAACCAACACTGTTGTAGTCTTTATTATTATTCAGCTGGATGCGTCATTGTAATGTATTAGCGTTAGCGTGAGGAATAAAACACGCGGCGTCGTACTGTTTGAGGAAAAGAATCGACGACAGTGTGGTGTGATGAAGCGGCGTTACGGTTACCACGCCGAAGTGTTTTATTCCTCTTATACCACAGCGATTTCATTGCATTTTAATGTATTAAAGAGAGACCTGCAGTGCTTTTTATCATGTTATGGTTACACTTACGGTACACAGTTACACAATTGTTCCTTTGCCAGTATCTCTTTTCTCTCTCTCTCTCTCTCTCTCTCTCTCTCTCTCTCTCTCTCTCTCTCTCTCTCTCTCTCTCTCTCTTTCTTGATGTAAATAAAACAATGAGTTTGCATGTTTTTATTTATTTATTTATTTATTTATTTATTTATTTATTTATTTTTTTATTTATATGGAGCGTTAAATGTCCCTGTGAATGAGCTGTTACTATAGAAACGATAACATATAAGAACGAGCGCATTGATATTCATAAGCCTGTGATTTTGCAGCTGCGCTACCGTCTGAAGTATCACGATTCACTTTCTGACCAATCAGAGTCAAGAATTCAACTGCACTTTGGTGTAAGCGATATTAAATCTCATACACAAATCTCGCCGGCCTAAATGATCTTCCCGGGAAATGGCAGAACGCATAAATGCATTGTGGAGTACAAGAGCAGTTGTAGTTCTCTACATGTTTATGTATGCATGAACTTCAGATAACCTGTGGAAATTATTTCAGACTGTTGGAATGGAAAACCTTATTTACCCCAAGGCGGCCAGGTCCATCATGTACCGCAGTGTGAACACTTTAAATACGAACCTAACATGTTTTCTGAGTTTATGATGATTGCGTGTTGATGATAATTAGATTCTACGAGCGCACCCGCTCCGGATCCAGGCTTCGCGTCCTGCATATTCCCGCAGGCGTCCTGAAACCGTGGTTCGTTTTATCGAAGAAATTATTTCAGAGCTCTCTATTATCACTGTGCTGGAGACGATACGTGGGCTTAGCGGGAGACGGACATGTCCGATTAACTAGGGAAGCGCTACGGTGTGCTACTGACGTGACAGTTCAATCAAACCTGCAATAACAGTTCTTAAATATCTCATTTATCTGCATCTGGAGCCCAAAGGCTGAATCTCAGACGATACCTGTTTCATTAGGAAGCACTAAAGATCTCGGCATGGCTTAGATTTGTAATAAAGATTACACTTTTGTGGGGCAACTTCTTTGGCATATTTTGGTCTCAGGAAGCCATCTGGAAATCAATTTCCTGCTAACGTGCCAGATAGTGAACCTGTTTACGTTTATAATTTTTGACTTGTTTCTATAAGGGAGACATGTGAGATTGGTGCTCTTCTGCTTTTTCAGCTCAAGCATCGATATAATTCACCTTCAAACTTTGACCTGTGAATTCATTAAGTCTTAATGCGCCAGTAGAAACCCAAGAAGTGTTGTCTGTTTGGTGGGAAAATAACCGAGGAGCCGTTAATGATTAAGTGGCACTCACACCGAGTCGAGTTTACTTACAAAAACAAATGAACCAGCCAGCTAGCACGGTGAAACTGCAATCGGTATAAACAAATCAATCATTTTATCACCGCAGGTATGTTATAAGGTGAGGACACTGTTGGGTTTCTGTGCGTGGAGTATCGTGACTCTGTGTTTAGCTGTTGGTAAGCTGGTTGATGGGAAACGGGAGGGTTGTGAGCCCCCTGCTGGCCAAAAAATTCCCACCTCTCCATATTAACACCGGTACAAACATAAAATGTACAGCACAACTAAGGTCCTGTTTACACTAGTGCGGTTTCATTTTAAAACGCATAACTGTCACTACGGTTACGCCGGTCGTCTACACTACTCCGCCATTTTAGACTCTCGTAAAACGGAAACTTTTGGAAAGTTTTTAGTTTGAAAACCCCGGGCTCGCGTTTCGGTGTAAAACAGACCAAAACGTTTTGAAAACGAAGGCGTGGCTTCGGCCACGTCATGATTGGGTCTTTTCTGGATCGTCGCGTTTCCTTCCCTGATTCGTCAAGCCCCTACCACGTGACCGTTACGCTTCCTTGATCGTATACGCAACAACACGGAGACTGAACCGCCGCCGTCGTGCGGTTCCATTCTGTATTTTATAACACTGCGGCTGCTACACGCGCAAGAGGCGAGCTACGATTAGAGCGATCGCCAACAGATCTCATTTCGAGCGGCGTAAGCCCTACACGGAACGCCGGTTTGGACTAGCAACCGACTTCCTGTTTACGCTCGTACGCGCATGCCCAGTGTTCACGACCGGTCACGTGACATGCGTTTACGGTCGTGTAGCGTGGACGGAGATCGTTTCCGAAACGCGGCGGAAACGCCAGCGTGGCCGAGGAACGTTTCATTTTAAAACGGCGTTTTAAAGCAAAGATGTAAACTGCCAAAATAAAATGATTACATTTAAACCTAGTAGGCTACGTAAATAAATAAATGAATAAATACTTTAAAAAAATAAATAAATAAAAATTGTAATTGTTTGCAAATTGCTGTGGTATGATTGGAATAAAACAGTGACTCGGCTTCATCACACCACCATGTTGCTGATTATTTTCCTATAAGAGCACAACACAGAGCGTTTTAGTTCCGTACCTGATACATATTATCATTCTTGCTTTCATCTGTCGGGGAAACAAGTTTCTCCAGATGTAATACTTGCTCCTCGGACGAAATCATTTGCGCGCTCGATCGCCTTCCCGAACGTGACCTTCAGACTTAAATTCAATTCATTACGCGTGCGAAACCAATCCGTCCGCATCGACACCGTCGTATATTTTACACCTTCGGGTAGAAACGACCCGCGTTGCATAACGGACGACATGCACGCTATCTGCAATCGATCCTTCGGTAGTCGAGCGCATTCCCTCGTCACAAGTGATCGGCTCTTTGTGTTTTGCCCGTGAGTAGATAATGAGGACACGTGAGCCGTGCTGCTTTCTGTAAAGGAGTTGTTCTGACGCTAAAGGTTATGTTGTTTTGCTAACAGCGTTCTGGAGACGTGGACGAATAAAACCTCTCGCACACAAGCTGAATCAGTGAAAAAAAAAAAAAAAAAGAAAAGAAAAAGTGTGCGAGACGCAGATGAAGTCAGGTCGAGGATTAAGAGGCGAAGTGTGTGTCTGGGAAGCGAGCGAAGCTAAACTCTTTAAAAGGTCATTCGATTTTTATACTACGTGTACTCCTGCGTTTTTGTATCTCTCCCTGTGTGTGTGTGTGCGTGCATGTGTGTGTGCGCACATTTTAAATTGCTACTTTATCAGAACAAACAGACGAAGCCCACGAGGACGTCGTTCCTCTCTCACACAGTGCGCGTATTTATTTGTATGTTGTTTTGTTTACTGCCTAAAGCTCTCTGCGTCTCTCTTTTGTACTTCCATGAATTATTCAGCGCCTGACCTCCTGAAATTGATGATCTTTAACTTTGTCTGCTTTCATCCATATGCATATATATTCATTTATCCGCTCCTGCGTCCCATTACCCGGAGGAATGGAGTATCCGAGAGGGTGGGCGGCGTGTCGGCGGGAATGTTTAGCGCCGGATTACCTGACGCCCAGGTCGCCTCTTCCTGCTGAAAATTCCCGAATTCAATTCAGACACGCTCCGAGGACTTGAGGTATTTAGTCGGGGGTGGGGTTGGGGTAGTTGGGGTAAAAGCTGACCAGATCCAGTGTATAGATCCATGGCCTGTCGAGCAGATTCCAGAGATTCCCGTCAAATCTTTATTTCTTAGAGAAATGTTTTATTTTGCACCTAGATGATTGATCGTAGCTCGTCAGAGGCACGGACCGTATCTCTAATAAGTCTGTGAGGAGAAGTCACATATGTGGGATTTCTTTTTGTAACACACACACACGTACATTATACTGCAGAGTAAATGATGTGTATGCAGAAGAAACGGTCTCGGGTCGATTCCGCATAGGTCAACATAAATCTACATTAACCGCCGTTCTTTATATGTTCCCTCCGACAACATTTCCAAATGAAGATACGTTGGCGATTTTCCAATCCATTCGACAAGACCGATGAGGGGAAGAAGAAAAAATCTGACAGCCGAGATGATAACGCCGCACTTTCAGGAGCGATCGATCCGTACGATCCAGTCCCATTCTGTCATGATGGCGGATTAGGTTCTCGCAGGTCCTATGTTGTTCCCGCATCTGTGCTAGGATCATCTGTCAATCAATTTCCCTTGATCGGATCAGCTGTAACTATCTTCGATGGATAGAACTTTCCTGGAAAACTATCAGTGACTTCTCTTAGTTGAAGCATTACACATCGTGCGTTCTTCTCTTTACTATCTATTTAATAGTAGTTGCGTTTTGATTATAAAAAAAAAATGATGATAAAACCGCCGCTCGGACGGTTCCTGAAAGCGGACACTCGGTGTGGTCTAGGAGGAGCACTATGAGGTCTTCAGGAAACGAATCCCCGGCTGAACTAGAACCGAAGCTGCTGTAGAGCAATAAATCTTGAACGTAGGAGCGTTTATTTCGACTGCGGCTGAAGCGGGTCTCTAGCGTAGAGCCCTTTAAAAGTTCTGACTCAGTGACTCGGGTGGAATCGGAGAGCTGTTAAAAATGAGTTATTGTGTACGCTGTAAAGTAGTTGACCGTATTTCCAGGCCTTTTGTATCGTTGTGTGTGTGTTTTATTTGAAATGATTTTTGCCATTGACCTTTGTGTCTGGGCTTTGTAAAGGAAAATTAACTAATGACCTCTTGTTAAACATTGCCAATTTTTTTTTTTTTTTTTTTTCTCACCAGTGTGGGATAATTAATGAAGTAATTAAGCAGCAGGCGAAGAGGATGAGGATGCTGTATCATCAGAAATATCTCTCCGAGTATTTCTCCTGTGGCCCGTTCTGTCCTCTGCCTTCTGTCCACTCGATATAATAAAGCCGCATACTGCATGCACGGTCTACTTTGATATGATAATCTTGTCTCTTTATTCTAAGGAAATATTCCCTATTTTGAACAGTCTCCCATAAGAAGGGATCTCTGGTGTCTTATGTAATCAAATAAATCCATCCATCCATCTTCTATAGCGTGTATCCTTTTCAGGGTCACAGGGGAACCTGGAGCCTATCCCAGGGAGCATCGGGCACAAGGCGGGGTACACCCTGGACAGGGTGCCGATCCATCACGGGGCACACAAACACATACACGCATGCACACACTACGGACACTTTAGACACGCCAATCAGTCTACCGTGCATGTCTTTGGACTGGGGGAGCAAACCGGAGTACCCGGAGGAAACCCCCGCAGCACGGCGAGAACACGCAAACTCCACGCACACACAGGGGCACGGTGGGACTGTACATCTAATACTCGGTAAATAAACACACGCTTACTGATCTCCAGTGTACTGTACTCTACCAGTTCCCTCTCATGAAGAATTCATAAGGATGGTAATGAGCGCAGTGATTTAAAGAAATGAAACTGTACGAACCACTTAACCCGCTTTATAAATCTAACGAATCTTATCATTAATCTCTCTCGTAATGGTGATGAGTATCGCTTGCCAAGTGAGGGTTGGTTAAATTGGGAAAAGGAACATTTTTATTTAACGGCGCTCCTCGGTGTTTCTTGATCTCAGCACTTGCTGGAAACTTTGGTATGAACATCTGCCCTATAACTTTTACATACAGAAGGTCATAACCAGAGGTGGACAGTAATGAAATAGATGTAACACATTATTGTACATAATTCAAGTTTCTGTACTTCATTAAAGTGTTTTCGCAGATGTTATGCTTTTAATCCGCTACGTTTCAAAGCTATGTAAATATCCGATTTTCACGCAATTACAGGACGGTGGTGGCTTGGCGATTGAGGCTCTGGGTTACTGATCGGAAGGTCGGGGGTTCAAGCTACCGAGCTGCCACTGTTGGGCCCTTGAGCAAGGCCCTTAACCCTCTCTGCTCCAGGGGGCGCTGTATCATGGCTAACCCTGCGGTCTGATCCCAACTTACTAACATGCTGGGGTATGCGAAGAAAAGAATTTCACTGTGCTGTAATGTATACGTGATCAATAAAGACTCATTATTATTATCATTACTTTCCGCAGCATGAATCGTTACTAATCACAGGAGAAAACCGGACTGGATTAAAATATCTGAACACGACACGCTTTCAAATCGAAGTACACCGAACGATTGTGCGGCGAAACGTTGAATTGGCCGAGAAAGCGCGCTGTCCATTTCCGACGGCGTCCGATCGCACACTGCTCGAACGTGCTTTTTAAAAGGAAAACATGGAGCCATGAATCTCATAGGGTTCAAACAACAATGATGCAACTAATTTGAACTGAAATTCAGGGTTTCGCGATGGACAGGTTCGTACGCGTCCTGCGTCGTAGATCGACAAGAGTCGGAGAGCTTTCTAGAAATTGTTATCATAACAATAATGATAATAATAATAATACAACTACAATAGCTCGGTACTTTTACATCGAATACTTCAATGCGGTTTATGTATTCTAAATGTAAACAGAGGTCACATGTTACCAAAGGTTTGTCTGCTTTCCCTCCAGAGCAGGAATTGTGTACTTTGTCCATCGATGCTCAAACAGTACAACCCTTTTTACTAACGCTTACTTTTCCAGCCTTACGTTGCCCCCGTCCCAACTTTTTCGAGACGTTTTGCCGGCATCAATTTCAAATTTACCTTTTTATTTTAAACCTCCGTTTAAACATTTGAGATGTTTTCCCCCTGTTTATTTCCAGGGGAAATTGACCGTTAAGACCAGTTCCTTTTAATTCAATTCAATTCAGTTCGATTCGATTTTATCTGTATAGCGCTTCTAACAGTGTTACACTTGTGTTGTTCTGAAAAGCAAAACTGACCTGAACTCTGCACCGACTCCTGACCAGGGATTTCAGGAGTGTGTTTTCTCTCAGACCGGACTGTCTGGAGAGTCACTTTCACTTTTATCTGTGTTGTTTCCCGTCTGCTTTCACTGGAGCTTCAGTGCTTTTTTCCTTCACTATAACACAGAACACACATCTACACACAGCCACAATGCTCCACATCAAAACCTCAAGTGCCTACAGAACAGTGTGTAACCTTCCTTCGTCTGTGCATGTGTGTGTGTGTGTGTGTGATGAATTCCCTCATAAACCTCATGAACATTAAATCACAGCGGCTCTTTCCCCCGCGTGCGGGTTCGGCCTGCTGATCAAAGCCGCCATCAATCGTGCGACCCGAGGCTATTGACTTATCGTCATATAGTGTGTGCATTATTTAGAGGCATTATGCAGTGATAAGTATTAATAAACAGCACAGGAGCCAAAGGGCATAATAATCAGAACACCACACACACACACACACACACACACACACTTCCTCAGCACTATCGCACACATATGTATATACGGACTATGTAGCTTCTCTGCATGCGTCATGATGGACAGGGTGAAGTGTGTGCAGTCAAACACGGCTCGTGTGTTCAGGAGGACCGTGTGAGCGCTGAGGATTTATTTTATAATAAGTAGCGCACACCGAGGAGCTCAGAGGGGGAAACAACCCGAGTTCATCTGACGCTCAATAACGAAGCGGCGTCCCGCAGGAGCCGGAACGAGCCGCGTGAAGCTATCGTGCGCCAAGGAAGACAGAGAGCATTGTGGGAATTGCGGGAATTGAGCTGGAGTCCAGCCTGGATCTGGACTTCATCCCTGCCGGTGTTTCATTTATCACTCACTTCCAAGTGGCCTGTTTCTCTGAGCCACGTCCATCTTCACCGCTCTTTAAAGATGACGTCTGCAGTGTGTGAAGAAGAAAATTACGCGTGAAGTATTCCGTGTGAGAAGGTGAACCCGAGTAAACCTTTCGCATCACGTGAGTCGTATGTGAACGATGAAGCCGCAGTGTGAGAAATGTACGAAAATAAATAAATAAATAAATCATGGGGGGTGGGCGAATCTTACGAAATATAGAAAATGCGTGACGACGTGACGTGTCTGTAAAGCCTCCGTGAATTTCACGTGAAGCGCGTGCGATGTTTCGGTAAGCATCCGCTTTCCAAAGCGTTTCGGGTTTCACGTTCACGCTTCCGCACTGCTCACGTAAAAACCAACGTCGTGTTGTTTTTTCCTTTGTCGACCGTCGTTAAAAGACGACTCGGAGCCGAGTTCAAGGAGCGCGCTGTGAAAACCGTGTTCACACCGATGTTGTTTACGCGAGGGTAAAAAAAAAAAAAAAAAAAAAAAACAAATCAAGCAACTGTTTAGATCCCCGAAGTACTGAAGAACTCGAATCAGCATTGCCTCGAGTGTGAATATCAAACTCCGACAAGCTGCCAGCGTTTACCGCACTGCATTCTGTTCACTTTAAATGGCATACTGGCATTTAAAAATTCATTAATTAATTTAAAAAAGGATGCATGAAGGCAGTGAGTCGTTATCATAAAGAAGCTCGGGATGAACATCCGACCCCGTTCGGGCGTCGTTCACTGTTGATCGTCATTCTCATGCGTGCGTTCAATTTTTTTTATTTATTTCAAAACATCTGAAACACTGTACAGATGGTCGCTTTAGGCGTAGTAATTCATACTTGGAACTGAACACGAGCATGGAATGAATCAAAATTCATAGTTCTCGGTACTCATGGGTTGCCAGGTATTGTATCTACGTACACAGTCTAATTCAATTTTTTTTTTTTTTAAATCCCAGAAAGGACAACTTTAGATTCATGTAAGAGAAGCATACTGGACCCAGAGTGAAATATTCCCTCAGAGAGACCCGCCCTTTCCTCCGAGTGTCCAGGGAAGACTAACAGATGAACCAGTCCTGCTTTGAATCACAGGAGATGATTCACTGGCGAATCTGAGAGTTGCCTAAAGACATGCAGACAGAGCGGGATTCAATATGTCGGGAATGATAAAAATGTGGACCACAGACTGAAAACCATACGCGTGGTAACAAAACATGTTTGTTTGGGGTTGTTTTGTTTTTTTTTTGTATCATGGTATGAGTAATATCATGGCTACACCCATCTGTTCCACTTCCATAATACACAGCAAAATCTAAATAATACATCTAAATCCCTAAAATATTATATAGCATTTTTAAAACAGGAACATTTTTAGAACGGGGTTAAGCCGGAACCTGGTCACCTCTGCCAGGAGGTTACGACTTGACCATTCATATATTTATTTATCATCAGCAAGATAAAATCTCAAACAAGCAAATCAACAGAAAAAGGTTTTATTATTTTATTATTATACATCCATAAATCCATCTTCTATACCGCTTATCCTTTTCAGGGTCACGGGGAACCTGGAGCCTATCCCAGGGAGCGTCGGGCACAAGCATCGGGGTACACCCTGGACAGGGTGCCAATCCGTCGCAGGGCACAATCACACACACATTCACACACCCGTTCATACACTACAGACACTTTAGACACGCCAATCAGTCTACCGTGCATGTCTTTGGACTGGGGGAGGAAACCGGAGTACCCGGAGGAAACCCCCGCAGCACGGGGAGAACACGCAAACTCCGCACACACAGGGCCACGGTGGGAATCGAACCCCCGACCCTGGAGGTATTATCATCACATTTTAAGAGTTAACTTTGTTAACTCTGCATGAACATGAGATGAAGTTCACGTAATTTAGTATCGGAGAGATCTCCTTGTTAATTAAATAAGGATGAAAACACCCCATGTTGTGTGATGAGGTGGAGTTACTGTTACCATCCTGAAGTGGATTATTTTCCTATAACCGCATGTGTTTTATTCCTCTTATACCACGTCGGTTTGCCGACAGTGACGATTTTGTTCATATATTACTAAATGTCACCATGCGTTTTATCCATTTCGAGTTACTTTTACAGTTGGGGAACATCCAGGAAACAGTTCCTGTTCTCACTGACGTTAAAACAGTAAAAAACAGTCGTTCCCTGACCGGCCTCTATTTCTTTTTCTCTCTTGGAGTTAATAAGACGTGGGGGCGGATAGGCAGTTTGACATCAACCGGAGAGACCATCAACCGCCAGAGCCATATCTCCATGCAGTTCTAGCCTGGTTTCCCACTGAAGCTAAGTAGGGTTGAGCCTAGCCAGTAGACCTCCTGAGGAAAACTAAGGTTGCTGGAAGTGGTTTGAGTGAGGCCAGTAGGGGGCGCTCACCCTGTGGTCTGTGTGCATGAGAACATGAACATGAAGGAAAAACACGAGACAAAACACCTTGACAAAAGCATCCTCAAGGACAGCTTCTGTTAACAGCGCTGCGATAAAAATGACATTTACTCAATTCTTATGAAAGGGTCTAAAGCTTAAATGGTCTGCACTCATACACCGCATTTCGAACCTCAGCTTAAAGCTGAAATGAGCACAGAGATAAGTAGAAATGATCAGTTCTGCAGGATCTCACCTAGACAACCTTCTTAACCGCACAGAGTTTCTGAACCTGGTGCGGGTCTTAAATCTCCTCCTGAAACACACCGCGCTCGGGGGAGGTGCGAATGGTCAGATAATTGGCGTCGCTGACTGCTGAATGAGTTTTGCATGGCTGAGCATCAGAATTACAGCGGGATCGATCCGGACGCTCTCGTCTGTTCAAGCCGGTGCAGGCGTTACAGGCATCCTACAGAGACTTTAAATCAAGGCAAATGTGCACGGCAAAAAGAATTTACACACTCTTAAATAGAGAGCGTCTGTAGGGTCGGTGGATTTACTGAGACCGAGAACGCTTTAGGTTTGATATCCTAACACCACTGATGATGCTGACTGTTTTGTAAATATATATTCATTGATTGTTTTAATAGAGTTGATGTTATGTTGAAGGAGTCGGCTCTTCGCTTGTGTACGCTTAAATAAACATGGGATAATTAAGGGTTCTTAGGCCTTGAAGAGGGTTCTATTTGGTGCCTTTTTTTGGATTTTTCTCCCCAGTTTGGTTTTGGCAATTCCCACCTACCCTCTAGCTAACTCTCTCCATCAAAGAACACATACCATGGTTCTACATGACAGAGAGAGAGAGAGAGAGAGAGAGAGAGAGAGAGAGAGAGAGAGAGAGTATGCCCCTCCCACCCTGAGAGCACAGACAATTTTGTAGGATAGCCACTTGAAAGCTACCTACATGGAAGCTTTATGGGCGGGACAACAAATAGCGAGAGAAACGGCGTGTAATCGCGAAAGAATCGACCCGCGCGTAAATAAAATATCAACACGCCAAGATCGGGATATTCCGATCTGAGCCAAAAAAAAAAAAAAAAACGGCTAAATGAAAATGTTAAAAATCAAACTTAAATAAATGTTATAAAGGTTCACACATTCGAGGCTCTTTTGAGGATCTGTCAGTATGTTTATGTTGGTCACGACGTAGATATTTAGATCGAAATAAATGCTACAGTCGCAACGCTATCATATTTAAACCGATAAACCCATTGTTCTTGAACAAAGTAAAACATATAAGCATTGATATAGGTGTACTGATTTTTATTTTTTATTTTTTTTTGTAAGGAAACGTTTATTTCACATATAGGGAAGGAGTCTCCATTGTTAGTGCTTTGTAAACGTCACTGGTAAAGCTGTAGATTTTCCACCGTGTTCCGCAACGTTAAACGGAACTATAACTAGATAAAAAACGTACGATATCGTAGTTTATTAAACGACAACATCGTGTGCTTTTGCGGTGTAAGAGGAATAAAACACTCACTGGAATAGCTGTAAAACTTCAGGATGGAGTTCGCGTGTTCTCCCCGTGCTGCGGGGGTTTCCTCCGGGTACTCCGGTTTCCTCCCCCAGTCCAAAGACATGCACGGTAGGTTGATTGGCGTGTCTAAAGTGTCCGTAGTGTATGAATGGGTGTGTGAGTGTGTGTGTGATTGTGCCCTGCGATGGATTAGCACCCGGTCCAGGGTGTACCCTGCCCTGTACCCCAAGCTCCCTGGGATAGACTCCAGGTTCCCTGTGACCCTGAAAAGGATAAGCGGTATAGAAGATGGATGGATGGATGGACGGACTTCGGGATGGTAACGGGAGCGCATCGCACCGCATCGCCGTCGTGTCATCGTTGTGTATTTTTCTATAACACCCTGTGATCAATTTTTTTAAAAAATGGTTGAACCAAGCACATAAAGTCGTTCAACTTTTTCAATTAAAATGTTCTATTTGAACCTGAAAAGAATATTAAGGGTCAAATGTATTTGTATCTTGCATGAGCGATTATTCAGATTTCGGGTTCCCACTCCCACTCTGGCCAGAGCGCTCGAGCTGAAGCAGATCATTTCACATCCTAAATTCTCGGTGAATATTTTACACTGTCTGCAAAAGAGGAGGAATATAAATTGGAATGTCATTCCACCTCCCAGGCTCTGTGTGTATGTGTGTGAGTGTGTGTGTGTGTGTGTGTGTGTGCTCGCTCTGTCACTCACACACTCTATATGGGAGTTGAACATTCAGTGCACTTCAGCAGAAGTAAGAAGAGAACAGAGCGCAGTGTGCGGCTCAGCCTCGGCACGCTGTTTTATTCCCATCCATATTCAGTGCTGTCAGAAAGTGTTGTTGTGGCAACATCAGTGCTCCAAACTTCAAAACTTCCAACTCTGGTGCAAGAGCCGGAGATGTCAATCGGGGAGGATTCATTTAAACGGAATGTCAGGAAGTCACGGAAAACAACATTTGTTACTGGGAATTTGTAGGGAAGTATAGGCGAAGGAGTGCGAGACTGAGAGAGGCTGATGATGATGAGGCAGTATATAGCAAGGAGGGAATTTTTCAATAGAAACCGTGTGTGTGTGTGTGGGGGGGGGGGGGGGGGCACAGTTTTCACACCCCTTTTGTTGAAATAGTAAATCCAATCAAGTTTTCCAGATGTTATAGTGAGTGATAGGTTGGATGGAAAGGTGTTCCTGTCACTCCTGACACACAGAGAAAGAGAATGGAGAAGAATTGACTATTAGCAGCTTGCTTTTAACGAATCCAGTCGCACGTACTCTATACAACACGTGTCACATATTCTGTCTCCCTGACCTCGACCCCACCAAACTCATTTGGGGATGAACGGAAACTGGAGCCTCCTCGCCCGACCTCGACCTCACTAATCTTCTTGTCGCTGAATGAACACACATCCCCCACAGCCACGCCCCCAAATCTACTGGAAAGCCTTCCCAGAAGAATGGAGTGCATCATAACAGTAAACGTTGATTAAATCTGGAATGAAAATGTTCAGCGAGCACATATGGTTGCGATGGTGAGGTGTCCACAAACATACATTTTGGCCATAGAGGTGTTAATCAGAAATGAGTCATTTTGTACGTTAATCTTACCCTTAACAAAGACTTCATGTTCATCTGAAGGCAGGTGTTAGTTCTGGTATTAGGATTTAAAAAAAACAAACAAAAAAATGTGTTTATCCATATAGAAACCGGCGTGGGGGTGAAAACTTTTGCACTCATCTGTATGTATAGAGAGGTATTTCTATCAGCTTTATATAATTGTATCAGCTTTCTGCTCCCGACCTCTACAATGATGTTCGCTTCAGGGCATCTAAAGGGTCATGTAGCAAACATCTCCAGTGGTGTCCATACACTAAGCATGAACTTCAGCTTGTCCTCATTTTGTAGATTTTCAACCTACACACAGAGTTTTTTTTTGTTGTTTTTTCCCGACAGTAGTAAAGGTCTGATACGTGGTATTCGCTCAGATACATCGTGTAGTGCCAGAAAATGCAGACGTCCTGTATTATTATTTTTCCTCGCAGCTCTAGATGGATGGCGTGAAAATACTTGTAACCTTCTGATAGGAAAGCCCGTGATAATATCGGCGCTGGATTTGGAGCTCCGTCCTTCGCGAGCGCACGAGTATAAATGGTTCAAGCCACAAAGTGAGTGAACTAAAGGAGCTCTGGGCTTTCTCGTGTGCAAAATGAACCTGGAATACAGTGGATTATTGATATATTCTAAATTATTAATACAGTGGTGCGGCGAGTACAATAATGGCCGATACTGGAGAGGATTATATTCAGGTCATGGATGACTTCCACCTTAACGAGTCAGGTTCTTCATTATTTTTATATAACTAGCCGCTATTGTGCTAGAACCATACAGCTCCTTTTTATTTATGTGGGTACCTCTCTAAATAAATAAAAAAAACTACTATAAAGAGCACTAAACTGAAGAAAGTCAGTATTTGGTGTGACAACGCTTTGCCTTAAATATGTCTCATTGTGTGCAGTTCTATGAGAAGATTGGCTGGTAAGTTTTCTTTTCTTTTCTTTTCAGCATGAAGGTTTTGTGTGAAAAGTGGTCTATTATATAATAAGTCCATCCATCCATCTTCTATACCGCTTATCCTTTTCAGGGTCACGGGGAACCTGGAGCCTATCCCAGGGAGCATGGGGTACAAGGCGGGGTACACCCTGGACAGGGTGCCAGTCCATCACAGGGCACAATCACACACTACGGACACTTTGGACACACCAATCAGTCTGCATGTCTTTGGACTGGGGGAGGAAACCGGAGTACCCGGAGGAAACCCCTGCAGCACGGGGAGAACATGCAAACTCTGTACACACAGGGCCACGGTGGGAATCGAACCCCCGACCCTGGAGGCGTGAGGCGAACGTGCTAACCACTAAGCCCCCGTGCACCCTCTTACGTACGTTATTTTCTTTATTGACATACAAATATTTTTCTGTAAATGCCATGGAAGAAATGACTCGAAGCTACTAATACATAATTAAACATTTCAAATGTCAGCTGGTTTCATTTCCTGCAGTTCCAGATAGTCCAGATGGATGAATGGACGAATAAGTTCTGATATCTGATTTGACCAGTAAAGGTTTTCTGATGACCAAATGGAAAAAACACAGTCGTCGTCATCCCCCCCCCCCCCCCCCCCCCCAACTGGAATCGTCATCACTGCGGACATTCTGAGAGTCGATATCTGCTTACAGACCTAATACCTGAAAAGTGTCATCGGGGTCCGTCTACCTGCAATCGTCACTTCGTATAATAGCTGCTGTAAGGCCATCGTGGATGACCCCACGATCTCAACCCTCTCGTGGACTCTCCGCCCTCCTGCCATCTATCAGCACATCCATGCTACCACCAGCATATTTCTGTCGTTTGTATATTTATCGTTCTGAGTACACTGTTGTGGGTATTTATTGCGCTGCACTGTTGTGTATTTGCACTTTATGTAGTCTGTTGTACTGTACCGTATAAAAGTCACCTAAATAAAAGCTGTTTGCGATGAACAAATCAATTTATTCAATTTAATCGATCGATTTAAAAAGCGCATCATGAAAAGAACACCATGGTGAAGCATGGTGGTGGCAGCATCATGCTTTAGGACCGCTTTTCTGTAGTCCTAAAGACATGAATTCATATGAGAAAATATATATTTGAAGTATATTCCCATTGATATTTTACATTTCTTTAGTCCATCTCGGTGACGAGGAACAGGAAATTGTTCAACCATGACTTCCTGTTTCACAGGGGTATAAATATGAGGTAACACACAGGCCAAATTCCCTTCGTCATTCATGACAACGGGTAAGGCCGAGGAATATAGCTGTGAGATGTGATAGATTTATATTTATGGAATTAAGATGATTTTCATGACTACCATTGTCATGTAGATCTGATCACCCTGTTTACATCCAATTACGAGGCATCGGAGCTGAAAACCAAGTGTGTATGGAGTGTGTAACAAGAGTGCGTATTGATAGAGTGTGTGAAATGCGTCGGCAGGTCATTTCCCTCCCGTACAGCAGGCACTCGCTGCACACTCCGAGCTCTGGTGGCAGCTACGGATGCTGCTTCTGCGTTCTGCTGAATAAGGAGCTCTCGCTCACTCCGTTATTCCAGGTATTTCACGCCATTTCAATATCGGGCCTCCAGAGACGAGCACCTTGTCCCGGCGCCTGGCTGAGATCCTCTCCAAAACCTCTCACGAATTCTCTTTACTCACGCTCTCTGCCTCTGATGAGAGCTTTCCGCCGCCGTAGAGTGTCCGATTTCACAAACATGTTCATATCTATTAGATCCTGATTCATGATCATTGAACATATTGTTGTTGTTGTTGTTGTTGTTTTTTGTAAAAGGAATGCTGCAGTTACATCGTACTCACCTTTATCAAATTAATTAGTCTTCCAAGCAGAAAAACCGACCGATTTTAAGTACAAAGTCATCAGTTTGCTCCAGCAAATGAAAGCGTAGAGCGAATTCACAAAGGAATAAAGCAACTCATCTTAACATATATCTTCAGGTAGGAGCTATAGATCAAAGCGGTCTGAAGCGGCCTGGATCATTAGTCAAGAGACGGAAATAAATGGGAACTGTGTGTGTTTTATTACCTTGTGGAATATGGAGAAATGGAGGCGTGTTTATTCCAAAACATCATCTACTGGAGTATTATTTTGCCTTCTCATATAGAGAACTGTAGCTCGAAGACAGCACTAGAGGCTCACAGGTAAAGAACACTGTCTGACACAAATGATCCCAGAGAACTTTTATTTCTCATAAAGCTGATCTACACACGTTTTTAATCAGTTTATGTCAAAAGTCCCAAGTTATTCCAAGAGCATATCGGATAACATCTGGATTTGCAGCTGCACCGCTGTCAGGGCTGTTGTTATATAGAATGAATCAAAACCTTTTGCCAAATTAGTGCATTACTACCCGCGTCCGTATGCTAGCATGCAATTTCGTACTTAGCATTGTGACTGCGTGTGTTTGTCTAACTTTTAATCCGCTTAAAATTTGACATATGGGTTGCAATTACACTTTATGAATCCTAACAGAAGCATCAAGTGACGAGGGAATGTTCCAGAAATGTTCCATCTCTCTCTCTCTCTCTCTCTCTCTCTTTAGACCACCTGTTTCGAGCAGTTCTGGAGACGTGAGCTTGAAAACAAGCCTAAGTGGTTATAACAGAAGCGAAATCAATCCCCCAATAGTGCATTAGGAGATGCGAATCCCGGGCCTGATTGAGCAATCGGAGGGAATCAGAACTCGCTCAGGCTGACACGGATCAGGTTTGGCACTTCTAATTCAGAGTGTGATTCAGAGCAGGAAATGATGTAATCAAGGCAGCTGCTGTCACCTTTCATTTCCTCGGAGTCTGTCGCTTGATGCCTCGCAGCGTCTGGGACTTACTGAAGTGTTCACAAACATGTTTAAGAGACAGACAGAATCGGGGTCTTTATTTGATCCTGACTTTATTATCAAAGTGTGTATGCAGAGAGTTGAAAGGACCGATGTTCAAAAATCCGTTCACAATCTCTGAAAACTCGAGCGAGGATTCAAACGAGCCGGATGGATCAAAGTTCTGTCAAGCCACAAAGCTTCGAGCCTTCACTGCTCACCGCGGTTGGTCTGTAAGCTTAAACGCAGATTATTATCATGTTAAAGCATTCAGGTCAAGCAGGTCAGGAGATATACAGTAGGTATGGAATAGGTGGAATGACGTGGAGTTGCTGTCACCACTCACACAAAATTGGTTATTTTCCTATAACAGCACATCCTGGAGTGTGTTATTTTTATTTTTCATTTATTTAATGTTGTCGAACGTCCATGAGACAACTTAGTCCTTGTTCGCACTTACGTTATAGCAGACATAAACAGTCGTTCCTTCAAAAGCCTGCTTTTCTCTCTCTCTCTCTCTCTCTCTCCTGGAATTAATATACGGTATGGAATTGTGTCAAAAGTATTGTCACGTTACTGAGACGTTAGTATCGTGAATAGTAGAAGTCCCCCTGAAGACTCTCTTCAATGATGCACTGACATTGGAGACTCTTTCCATAAACATAACAGCCAATCATCGATGCACCATTGTTTCCAGTGACCGATTACTGATCACCATTGTTCTAAGGAGCCAATCGCTGACACCAGTGTTCCCAATGACTAATCATTGATCAACATTGTTTTCAACAACCAATCACTGATCACCATTGTTTCAAATGGCCAATCATTATCATTAGTGTCCCCAATGACCAATGACTGATCACCAGTGTTCCCAATGACTAATCATTGATCCACATTGTTCCCAACAACTAATCACTGATCACCAGTACGCCTAATGACCAATCACTTATCACCATTTTTTCGAATTACCAATTACTAATCACCATTATTCCCAAAACCAATCACCGATCACCAGTGTTCCCAACGACCAGTCACTGATCACCATTGTTTCCGATTACCAATCACTGTTCACCAGTGTTCCTACAGTCCAATTACTGACCACCAGTGTTCCCAATGACTAATCATTGATCAATATTGTTCTCAACAACCAATCACTGATCACCAGTGTTTCAAATGACCAATAACTGATCACCTGTGTTCCCAACGACCAATCACTGATCACCAATGTTCCTAATGGCCAATCACTGATCACCATTGTTTTTTCCACCTGTACACTTGTTTGTTCTTTCTCTCTCTTCTCTCTTCTTGGCGATGTTGACAGTGATAAAACTTCCATCCATAACTGTTTCCTTCATGTCAATTTCCTGACTCCTCAGCAGCACCACTTCATTTGGTCTGCATTCTTAATACAAATTATATGCACATATTTTGTAAATATGTGAATAGTTTTTGTGATGTTGTGACCAAAGACGACTTCGTTCTATAAGAAAGAAGTTACTGTATAGTCTCTTATCTTCTATTCTGATCAAATTATTTTCCATTCTATTCTATCACGAAGAGTTTTCAGAAAATCGTCCTTCTTCGTGTAACGCGTTTTGATATGCAAATGATTTGAACTGATTCAATGAATATTCAAAAAATTATTCTTGAAAGTCACTTTTTGATTAGCATTAGCTACTTTCCCTTGAAAAGAACTGGCAGCACTGATCTGTATGTAGTTATGGAGCAGTTAGGTTCCCATGAGGTGTTGCACTACTAAGAGGCAGTTCATACATTAACACCATGCTACTTCCACCCATCCATCCATCCTCAACCGCTTACTCCATTTCAGGGTCGCCGGGGAACCTGGAGACTATCCCAGGGAGCATCGGGCACAAGGCGGGGTACACCCTGGATGCCAATCCATCGCACACAATCACTCCCACTACGGACACTTTAGACACGCCAATCAGCCTACCATGCATGTCTTTGGACTGGGGGAGGAAACCCCCGCAGCACGGGGAGAACATGCAAACTCCACACACACAGAGCCACGGGGATCGAACCCCGACCCTGGCGGTGTGAGGCGAACGTGCTAACCACTAAGCCCCCGTGCGCGCCCATGCTACGTCAACTAGAACGTAGTCTCCTTTGACATTCACCCAGGCTAGGATAGAGCTTTCATTCAATTAGTACAACTGGCTACTGCTCTGGATGCCTTGAGCAAGACTTGTGTTGGCTCAAGTTAACTCAAAAACATCTTAAACAAAGCATAAAAAAAAAAATTAAAGGTTTAGAATGTATTAGAAAATCTTTAGCTTAGCATTGCATGTCAGCACTTACACTTGGGTGGAAAAGCCACCTCGATCCAGGCTGATGGGCGTCGTTCAGCTTTTCCCCTCGGTTTGAAAAGCATCCATGCTCCTTCATCCTTTTGTCTAGAAGAAAATGTCTCAGGCGGCCCTGTCACAGCGGAGGGCTAGTTAGAATTTAGATGGAAAGTGAGAAGATGGAGGATAGAGAGGCTGAGTAAAAGATGAAAGATATCCCTTTGATAGGAGCATCAAAAGAGAAAAGTCCACGGTTTCGACTTTCAGACAGAGCTAGCAGGGTCTCACACGCATGTTTTTGTTTTTTTTTTTTGCTTTTAGTTTTTCGACCATCAACCATAAATTCACTAATTTGCTTTCAGGAAATATTAAAATCTTCAGCTCTTCTTGTCTATTTTTTGTCCAAACTTCATGACTTAAGTTTGATACTCCGTTCTTTACATTATATTTTCCTATTCATGGGATTCTGGCACGCAGCAGGAGCTTCTATATTATCACCGACATCTTCTATTAATTGCCGTAGCTAAACACGGCGCACACGTCCGCATACATCTCCATTCATTACACTCGTCGTCTGCATACACGCGCTTCTGAAACGAGTCTCATTAACAATTTCTCTGCTTAAATGGAGACATAATTTAAGATTTTAATACACTTTCCATCCCTGTAGTCTTGTTTATAGAGAGTGTGTACGTGGAGGTGTTCAAGGTGACTCATTAATCATATTCTAAGAATTCAGTCCGTTAACTCTTTTTTTAAGATAAATAGATCCGTCCATCCATCTATCCACCGATGCTTCCGTACATTCGGCTATCCACCCACTCAGCTATACTGTACATTCATCTATCAGTCCTTTTATCTATCCATTTATCTTTCAGTCCACCCATTCGCCAATCCATCCATCCATCCATCCATCCATCCATTTTTTCCATTCCTCTATCTATCTATTCATCCATAAATCATTTAAACTTTATTTTGTCTTATGCACTCTTCGAAGTAAAAAGTGGTTCAATCTAAAACCCTAAATAGATTTGCAGTTTGTTCCTCTGGGGAACCTTTGAAGGTTCTAAAACAGAGTAGTTCCCTTTTAGAAAGGGTTCCAAAAAGAACCCCTCTAGAATGATAAGAACTCTCAGAAACCCGGTTGTACAGGCGATTTACAGATTTAACCTCATTTCTATGGATATCTAATTTGCCTCTTTGTCCACGCATTCTCCAATCCATCCATCCAGCCATCGACAGCGGTGCTTGAAAGTTTGTGAACCCTTTAGAATTTTCTATAGCTCGACGTGAATAAAACATAATCTGACTTTCTAAAAGCAGACGAAGAGAACCCAATTAAACAAACGAGACAAAAATATTACACGTGGTCATTTATTTATTAAGGAAAATAAACCCGATATTACATATCTGTGAGTGGCAAAAGTATTTGAACACCTAGGCTTAGCAGTTCATTTGTAGGTGATATCAGAGTCCGGGGTTTTCGATCGATGGAATGACGATCAGGTGTGAGTGAGTGAGAGTCCTGTTTTATTTATCGAACGTTTATTTATTGAATGTTTGCGGGAGTGTATCATGGCACGAGTTGTTGATGCTCATCAGGCTGGAAACGGTTACAAAACCGTCTCTAAAGAGTTTGGACTCCACCGATCCATCTGTTAAACGTCCAGTGATCTATTCCTCAATCCACCCATGCATCCATCCGTCTATATATCAATGCACTCGTCCATCATTTGTATATCCGTCCGCCCGTGCATCCATCCATATGTTCATTGTTCAATCCACCCATTCAGCCACCGATCAATCTTTTTTAAACGCACGTAGTCGTGCCGCTGTTCTCGCTCTCACGGTCTCACAGCAATGAGTCTCCATAATGGACAATTCTGCTTGAAGAACATCTGATTACGTTTTGATCCCAGGCACCGAAAGTAAACCTGTACTGAATGCAAATTATACATAAACACTCGTATGCGACGGGACCAGATGTTTAGTTCTTCCTGTATTACCACTCAGATCGAGGAAGCAATTTCAGCCCACAGCTTCCGATTATACGTCACATTCTGTATTAAAACATTCGGTTTCATACGAGTGCACAGACACACGCCGACGAACACGAAGCTTCAGCCAGGAGCCGTGAAGTGCTACCCGTTTAATAAAGCTGATGGACTTCAGCTTTATTCCAGCAGTGCAGGAACCACAGATATGTTTCAGGTCAGTTGAGGGAAGAGGAATTAATAAAGCAAAAGCGGCCCAGAAGCTTGCGAGAGCTTTTTTATTTTTATGTCAGCCCCCTCCTCCTAAATGTGTCGTCTGGATTTAGAGGCAGTAAACATGATTTGTTCGGTCCGAGCCGCGGTAAAGCGTAGCTCCTGCATTTTTCTCCAAGGCGTTGTTCCGCTCGACATTCCAGACGCACAGGCGTGCAGACGAGTGTGTAGCGTTCGCTCTATAGAAAAGTGAAATCAGACGCACGTGCGCATCCGTTCAACACTTCCTTTATCATCTCTCGACACTGACAACCATTAATGAGCCCTCTCTCCGTTTCTTTCTCTCTCCTTTTCTCTCCCTGTTTAATTCGTGACACCGCGTCGTTCATGGAAACGTCTGATTAAGTGACAAAACTGTAATCACTTACTGATTACCCTCATCTTTCCTCTTCTTGTTTACTCTCTCGTTATTTTGCAGTTTCCGTCACAGCTCGTCAAAGCTGCCGCCGTGTTAACACGCTGACACAAAATGGCCGCCGCCGTTAATGATTATCATGTAATCCGATGCCTTTTCGTGAACCGGTGTCATTCCTCTCCGATGAATCTCCGTGATAAAGTTATGTCGTGTTAAAAAAAAAAATTAAAAAATCGGCTTGCTTTAACATGCCGAAGTGCGCAACAAATCAGAAATATGAGAAAGAAATAAATAAATAAATCTGAAAACAAAACAACAATATCTTGATCGACAGATGTGTCGACCAATCAGCGGTAAGAAATCCATTCGCAAATTTTTTTTCCATTTTGTCCTACGTTACACTGTGTTTATAATTCGTTGTTGTTTTTTTGGGCGGGGATTTGTTTTGCACTACTTGGCCACCGTAGAAATTAGCATGTATCGTATTACTAGCAAACAACATCGGTCTTGTTTCTTAGCATGTAGTGACTGCTAACCTTGTCACTTGTGGGCGTGGTCTGCCCAAAGCATTTTTGCTGTTCTTGTTGTTTTTATTTCAGGTCTGATGAAAAGCATTAGCAGCTAAAATATACATCCTGCATCCCACTATGTAATTTATACACGCTACTTTTGTTTAAAATGTGCTTGGTTACATTGTGATGCGTCACGCAGTAAATAGGAACTGATTGCTGGTAGGAACTAAAGTCGTGAGTGGGGAATTTTAAGAAATGTCGTACCGCGCACACACCAAACTGATCCGAATAATCATTCTAGCGAACTGTTTGGATTTGTCGCTTTAGCGTGTCATGGCTAATTTGCATACAAATGCTGTCACGTTGGACTGGCACCCGGTCCAGGGTGTACCCCGCCTTGTGCCCGATGCTCCCTGGGATAGACTCCACGTTCCCCGTGACCCTGAAAAGGATAAGCGCTATAGAAGATGGATGGATGGATGCTGTCACGTTGTCACATGCTTCTATCGCTGTCACACATGTACGTCCAAAACGGCGGTCCCTTGTTGCTATCTTAATGCGCAGCGATGAACACAATGGTGTGTGATTGTTTTATTTATGCTTGTTCAGGAAAAATTGCCGCTAATATCTCATGCTTGAATATTTTTCCAACATAAAAGGGGATTTTAAAAAAATAAATAAATAAAAAATTCAACACACACTTATTGTAGACCTCACACTCTGATCTTTCTTCAATGGCATGAACATCTTCCAAACTTTGTTTCAGCCTCGTCTGGTTCATGAACATAGCAGCAGGGGTTTTTCTGCATCTGGAGCGAGTGTGTAGCGCTGGAAGGGTCTACAGGGCTTCATGGTGGTGTGTGTGTCAAACAGAGAGAGAGAGAGAGATGCGAGAGAAAGAGATGCTCAGGGACCCAATGGGGGAAAATCAATGGAGGTAAAGTGGGAAAATGAGACAGACAGAGGAGACAAACTGCCAGACGCCTGTGTCTCTCTAGTTAAGGGAGATACGGCTGTGTCTCGAATCGCTTATAGAAATCTAGCACACACTCTGAGTGAAGTAAGAGAGGAGGGACACACTCTGCGCATTTATCGATCTATATCTGTCCGTCTTCATACCTGCTTCAAACGTGATATGATATGTTCTTCCATCCATCCATTTTCCGTACCGCTTATCCTACACAGGGTCGAAGGGAGACCGGAGCCTATCCCCGGGGACTCGGGATACGAGGCAGGGGACACCCTGGATAGGGTACCAACTCGTCACAGGGCACAATCACACACACTCATACACTACGGACAATTCGGAAACGCCAGTCATCCTACAGCGGGAGGAAAACCCCGAACTCCACACACACAGGGCAGAGACGGGAATCGAACCCCCAACTCTGGAGGTGCGAGGCAAACGTGCCAACCATTCAGCCATCTTAATATTGATATATGGTGTGATTTTTTTCACACGTAATATTACATAATATTTTTGTCTGTTTTCCAAATGAGTCAGTTATACGATTCATTTATTTACACGTATAATCTTTCTTTATATATGACTCATATACTTTCATGTAATTATTTTCCGACAGGATTCGTTTATTTTCACCCGTGACTTTTATTTTGTACACGATTAATATATTTCACTATCTGATTTTTTTTTACAATTCATTTTCCACAATTTCTTATTCATTTTTTTTTTTTTTTACACGTAATTGTATTTATTTTTATATGGGATTTGTTTCTTTTCCAAACGAGTCATTTTTTACAAAGATTTTTTACACACGATTCTTTTATTTCCCCGTGTGATTCTTTTCATTTCGGATCAATCATTTTGACGTGATTTTTTTATTTTTTTTTTAAACGCGATTCATTTATTTGCACGTATAATCTTTGTTTATATATGACTCATATACCTTTCGTGTAATTATTTTTGGACCTGATTCGTTTATTTTCACCCGTGATTTTTTTGGCAAACCGTTAATATATTTTTACTAAGTGATTTTTTTTTTTTTTTACACCTTTAATTTATTTCACGTGATTTATTATTTTATTTATTTATTCATTTATTTATTTATTTTCACATACGATTCGTTTATTTCACTCGTGATTTCTTTATTATCACGGTCCGTCTATGTTTATGTCTGATTTTGTTCATACGATGAGTTGTGTTCATTTCTGACATGAATTCATCACATATGACTCGCACAACCACGTGAAGGACCCGTGATCGCACGTGAAACGTAGCCTATATTTTTCCATTCTCCTGTTTCAGGAACCGTTTGCAGAGATCATCACGTCCTGCGTGTGCGGTGCTGATGCGCGGCGTTTTTAAGCGCGTGTCCGACTTGCAGCCCGTGATGGATGATTGATGTTTTATTGAGGTTGTTTGTGAGTTCGGTTCTGACCTCGTTCTCTCCCCTTCTGATATCTCACATCCATCTGCCTGTCTCAGTGTGAGACGGACGATCATGGAACACACTGTACAACTGACAAATTCCCTCTTCCTGTCAGTGCTGGCCTGCTGCACTGCTGTAAATTAGGTGGAGATGTGAAATATTAAGCAGCGTTGCTTACTGCACAGCGGGCAAATCTCACATCCCCGACTGCGGCGGTTTACAGAGAGACAGGAAACGTTCGGCTCTGTGCACGTGACGAACTGCAGACCCCGGGCAGAGGATGTGACAGGGAGACGTCTCTGTCCACACACGTGCGTTTTCATCAAAATACAAAATGCAGAATTATTGGCACCCTTGAATGCAACGAGTAAACATTACACACAAACAATAAACTTGTATATGTAAAATATGTCACCCGGTCCAGGGTGTACCCCGCCTTGTGCCCGATGCTCCCTGGGATAGGCTCCAGGTTCCCCGTCACCCTGAAAAGGATAAGCGCTATAGAAGATGGATGGATGTAAAATATGTATATGTAAAATTATTGGCACCCCGGACATACATTTTCAACCTTAAATAAAAGGCTGTAGATTATGAACTGAAGTGCACAGCGTATAGAAAGTGTGCTTCTTCGTTTTCAATCGATTTCTATGAAGTTTATGTTTCAGTCATGCACACAAATGGACAAATGGAGTTAAACAACGGCAGTGACACGTGTGTGTGTGTGTGTGTGTGTGTGTGCTAGGGTTCTACACTTCACTAACATACCTTAATGCTTTTAAAAATGGATTTGACTGACGTCTTGACGTGACGTGTGTGCGTGTGTGTGGTACGAATCGGCCTTTAGGTGTAAAAGCGAACAAATCGGTCAACGTGAGCATTGAAATAAGACGTTATTCAGGTGTCGCGTATAAACTGACACGTGACCGGTCAGTTCTTTTCGACCGTTTCACTACGAAATCTCGCCTCTTGGGTTCGACTCGACCGCGTCGAACGAGTTTATGATATCTGTTATTATATGGAATTATATTATCTGAATTTACGATAATAATGACGTGATATCTGTTGCTGTGAATCTGGGCGTTGTTGCATTCAAGAGATGAAGTGAAAGGATCTAAAACTAAAAAAAAAAAAAAAAAAAAAAAAAAAAAAAAAAAAAAAAAAAAAAAACGAGCAGATGGCGAGTTCCTGCCTGGGAGGATCTACAAAAGGACCCACACAAATAAATTTAAAAAAAAAAAAAAAAAAAAAACAAGAAAAAAAAAAATCAAAAGAAGGGCGCAGGGGGAAACATGGGTAAACAATTCAAAGGAAACAAACCTTTTAGGTCAGTGTACACATTGAAAAGCGAGTAAACAGAGCGTAGATATGAGCTCGCTCTCTCTCTCTCTTTCTCTCTCTCTCTCTGTCTCTCTCTCTTTCTCCCTCTCTCTTTCTCCCTCTCTATCCATTTCCTGTGTGCGTATGCGTGTGTGTATCACTATCTGTAACAGACCAAAAATGGAGCTCGGTGTGAGAGACGACAAACAGCATCTCATTCTCCTCGCAGCAGCACCAGGGTTATTCGACAAGACTAAATCAGGGGTTCCCAAACTTTTCCAGGGCGAGGCCCCCCAAATGGCATTAACATTTGACCCCCTTTTGCAAGATGTCTTTAAAACACATTAAAAATACAGACTTCTGAATTTATCCTCCTTTTTTTTTATATTAATAATTACATCTTACATCTTTATATTACATTACATTAGGAATTGATTGTGTGTGTGTGTGTGTGTGTGTGTGTGTGTGTGTGTGTGTGGTTGTCTGACAGTGGGAAAGAGAAAATCATGTATTTATTTATTTTTCACACCAAATTGTCGAGGCCCCTTGGGCGCCCCCTGGCGGCCCCTAAAGGCAACCGCGGCCCCCACTTAGAAAACCACTGGACTAAATGACGTTGGGGTTGTGAAATGCTACGATTTGATAGCATTCGGGGATAATAAGGCAGTGTATTTGTGTGCAACCTCTCAGAAATAAACAATTCGACATCTTCTATCTGTGCATCCTTTCAAGACCTTGAACTTCCACACGGCGGTAATTGGCGCCATTAAAATCATTAATGTGAAGTACTGCACACGGAACGGCTTTTAACGGAAAACGCGTAACACTCAATCAGCCGCGGAGAGGACGTGCAATTTGGCACACTCGTCTCTGAAGTCGAGTGGGTTCTTGTCGGATCTGCGCTACACACGTCTAGTAGCTACGCTTCGTGCTGCAAGGGGCCGTTCGTGCCGTGTCTGAAATGTTCGCATTTTTTTTTTTAAATAATGAGCGTGAATCCATTCGGTCAGATTTCAGATTTAAACGCACGGCGTATGGCAGAATTCAGCTGATCCTCTGACCCGGCTAGTCGTCTTCCCAAACAAACAAAGTTTTGAACTCCGAGCCAAGCTATCTCTAGCGATACGAGATCGTAGATTAGTACCGTTAGCAAAAATGAGGTCTTTGGTGCCAAAGCGAGATCGTGTTAGCATTGCGCAGATTTCCCGATGCTAACGTTTGGTTTTTTGTTCTCTGCCTCGCCAAGTTTGCACGATCGTTTGACCCTTGCCTGTCTATGGTTATAGATTTCTGACTAACCCTGTGGATAGGTCTGCCTAGCTCTCGTCTAATAAGGCTCTTATCTGCACCGTCCTAACCTACGTTACGTGATTTACATGACAGCAGCAGAATCAGCGGTAGCGTCAGAAAGCTAATCGCTGCCTAAGAAACGACGTTGTATGATATGATGTGGAAGCCTGAGGTTTGCACCCCTGCAGTTTACAGATACCGGACTTCCATTAAGCCTGAATGAGAACTGTTTCGCCAAATGAAACGTATTCTGACGAAGAGCACAGCTTTGGCTTTTTAAGACAAATTGAAATTAAAAAAAAAAAAAAAAAAAGGTACCGAAATGCAGCGTCCCAATCCGCACCATGCTTAAAATTCTCTTACAGGTTTCAAAGTCCGTAATTAAAGCGATAAAAACTTAATTCTTCCGTCAGTCTGATTTGCATGGCTATTGACGACTCTTTTGATCCTGTTAAATCAACTCCACACGGCTGTGAGAACTCGACACAAAGGATTTCTGTCAAAGCAGATCGTTCCTGGCGTTCTCTCTCTCCCTCTCTCAGAATTCAGCAGCACTCTGCAACCATTTCATTTTTAGTCCTTCAGTACTTATTGTGTTGGGTTTGTGACTCGGTTCTAGAGAAGGAGGTGTGGCCTCTCTGTCTGTCAGTCTCAGTGAAGGAGGTGTGGCCTCTGTGTCTGTTAGTCTCAGTGAAGGAGGTGTGGCCTCTGTGTCTGTTAGTCTCAGTGAAGGAGGTGTGGCCTCTCTGTCTGTCAGTCTCAGTGAAGGAGGTGTGGCCTCTCTGTCTGTCAGTCTCAGTGAAGTAGGTGTGGCCTCTGTGTCTGTTAGTCTCAGTGAAGGAGGTGTGGCCTCTCTGTCTGTCGGTCTCAGTGAAGGAGGTGTGGCCTCTGTGTCTGTTAGTCTCAGTGAAGGAGGTGTGGCCTCTGTGTCTGTTAGTCTCAGTGAAGGAGGTGTGGCCTCTGTGTATGTCAGTCTCAGTGAAAGAGGTGTGGCCTCTGTGTCTGTTAGTCTCAGTGAAGGAGGTGTGGCCTCTGTGTATGTCAGTCTCAGTGAAGGAGGTGTGGCCTCTGTGTCTGTTAGTCTCTGTGAAGGAGGTGTGGCCTCTCTGTCTGTTAGTCTCAGTGAAGGAGGTGTGGCCTCTGTGTCTGTTAGTCTCAGTGAAGGAGGTGTGGCCTCTCTGTCTGTTAGTCTCAGTGAAGGAGGTGTGGCCTCTGTGTAAGTCAGTCTCAGTGAAAGAGGTGTGGCCTCTCTGTATGTCAGTCTCAGTTAAGGAGGTGTGGCCTCTATCTGTTAATCTCAGTGAAGGAGGTGTGGCCTCTGTGCCTGTTAGTCTCAGTGAAGGAGGTGTGGTCTCTGTGTATGTCAGTCTCAGTGAAAGAGGTGTGGCCTCTGTGCCTGTCAGTCTCAGTGAAAGAGGTGTGGCCTCTGTGTATGTCAGTCTCAGTGAAAGAGGTGTGGCCTCTGTGTCTGTTAGTCTCAGGGAAGGAGGTGTGGCCTCTGTGTATGTCACTCTCAGTGAAAGAGGTGTGGCCTCTCTGTATGTCAGTCTCAGTTAAGGAGGTGTGGCCTCTATCTGTTAGTCTCAGTGAAGGAGGTGTGGCCTCTGTGCCTGTTAGTCTCAGTGAAGGAGGTGTGGCCTCTGTGTCTGTTAGTCTCAGTGAAGGAGGTGTGGCCTCTGTGTCTGTCAGTCTCAGTGAAAGAGGTGTGGCCTCCCATTACTTAAAATTAATACTTAGTTCAAAATTAATTTTGCACAAAACTAAATCACATAATAATGCACTGTTTTATATTTGTCTTGTTTTTACTCATAGGTTAATATAAATATATTTGCTAGTTAGGATGCTGATTCCATACATCTCTGAAGAAGATTTCACACTCCTGGAGGAGAACTTATGAAGAGAACTTGTGCACTCCGAGCATTTAATTTCTTTCATACACAGATATATCAGGTCTTTACGCGGTGACAGTCCATTTCTCTTTGAAAAAGATTAATCCCTATTTCCCGTTCTTTATTCTCCGAAGACCTATTTAAGGAAGGTTTTCTGTCAGGAGATATTTATATTAAAATTCCCTTTGGATCTCTGCCCTACATGTGCTACACAAATCCTCTTCAGCAGAGCAGTCCACGTAAATCTGTCTACAGATATGTACTTTTAGCAACACACTCGGTGTTCAGCGCGCGCTCACACTCGTACACACTGCCTTTATCTGTGTTCTGCCTCCAGACGCGACTTCCTCCTGCCTCAGGTGAAAGAGTGGAGGAATGACAGGACGGAGAGAGAGAGGGACGCTCACTTCAAGAGGCTTTTGGACACTGGTAAGGAATCTGACCCAGGTGACACTCACACACACACAGCTGTAAGACCACACACACACACACACACACACACACATTGCTACAGCAGGGGAAAATGTTACACGCTGACATTTCTTTGTAATCAAAGGAATAGAAAGATTGCAGCAGCGGGTCACATATGTAACGAATCAGTCCGAGACAATCATAAAATCTAAAAACTTATTCTAAAAACTTATTTTGGCCAAATAAGTATGTTACACAAGATGTCAAACTTTGGAATACTCTACCACTAAATATATTTTTTACGCAGCTGAGGCCTATTCGTATAAATTAGACTTTATGTTATGTGTTAATAATTATTTCAAATTATAATCTTTTTTAACTTTTTTATTTAAAAAAAATGTAAAACTTCAATTATATCAATGATATATATATATATATATATATATATATATATATATACTGTATATTTATGTATGTAATATATAACCTTTTGCATTATTAAAAAAATAACACTAGTAGTATTCCAGTTCTGTCAGAGATGAATGACAGCTAAATGTGAATTTTAAAATTTTTTAAAAATAATAATTTTAAAAGTTTGACCATGTGATTGTGGTAATTCTGACTAACGTTTCAGTTAGTATTCGCTTAAACATTAGCATAGAGGTGTCACCTTAAATTTTGTTTAAGTAGATATGAGATTAAAGAAAAAAAAAATCCCACGTGTAAATAAAGACATACGGTATATACGACACGTGACGATGTGTGAAACGTCCTGTAACTGAAAGCCACATTTTATCTGATTGTTCACACACGGAGTTTGGGAAAGTTAAGCTCCCCGAATTGTCCATAAAATACAAGATCCCTCGCAACTTTGTTGTTAAAAATCCAGCGTGCTTCGTGTGCTGGTTGACTGACCGGCGTTCTCATAGAGCCGATAACTGACGCGAACCGAATTTCCAACGATCCCGGGTGTTCGAGTTTCCGATGGATGTTTAATGGGGACACACGTTGTCCTAGAGAGAACTTTTAAGGCTTCTCTAAGCTTTTCCAGCTTGAAATGAGTAAAAAATATCTATAAATATATAAAATATCTATAAAAAAAAAACAGGGCTACAAAGTTACCTGTACTTAAGATTCTTTCATTTGCTAAGATTGTATCTTCTGCAACTATACCACTTTAGGAACCTGAAAACTAGACTGCTCGACAGCACATAAACGAATGGCTCAGGCTAGAACCAGGAGGGTGTTGGGAAACCAGAAAGAAAGAAAACCTAAGATTTAGCAGTTAACCAGATGCATAGAATACTGGAGAACTAGACAGCTGGGAAAACTAGGAACCGGAACGACATATCAAGACTTCCTGTAAAACAGGAAGTAGCAACTGTATGGACGTAAACAGGAGACCTCTATGGACAACTCGTCGCTTTCCTTTTTTTTTTTTTTTTTTAAATGAATTAATTAATCCAAAACACTGGTATCTTTCCATTCCAGACAAAAATCGCTGAACGGAAACGGACCGATCTGAGTGCAATCCAGTAAACCGCCATCTCCTTCATTTTTGAGAAGTAAACTTTTAGTATATATAAGTATAGAATATAAAACATTGTAACAATTTAAACAGTCAATAGCAGGTTTAGCACTGACCAGGCGAAACCTTTGGATAATTATTCTAAAATTCAAACGCACAGACTGGATTCTTTGGCTTTGTACACGGTAATGAATGTAATTATAGCACCAAGGAGGAGCGGATCCTCTCACTCTGAAACGTTTCGTGAATATAATATCACTCAGAGCCTGAAATGCAGGTGTAGTATAATTACAATGCAGCTGCTAGGTTCAAAATAATCATCTCTGAGGTGCTCTTATGTTGCTAAACTGTACCCACTGATATTACATTTACAAATATCAAATAAATAAGTTGTTGTGTGATGCTTTTTAATGTTTTCTTCTCTTCTTTTTTTTTTTAGCATGTAATGTATCTGTTTGTGCGTGTATAAGATCTGCAAAGTTACAAAGCTCATAGACTCCCACATAGGGAATTTATCCAATCTAACAGAGAACACTGCACCAGACCTGCCTAAAACACCTCGATCCGAGTCCGGATATTACTTCAAGAAACGTCTACGTCACCATTTGGACTATTAGCGTAATCCCGCCCACAGGCAGGCACGAAGAAAGAAGGCGTGGCTTCAGTGAATTGTTCGATGTCGTGGTGATAACCGTGTGTAAGGAGGGGCTTCGGAGAAACCGGAACTCAATCGGAGCGTTTCAGGCAGACTGGGAATAGAGGTACTGCAATAATTTCACCCAGTAAACAAAATAACGAACTTTTTACAAAAAAAAAAAACGTTTCAAACGCATCACGTGACCCCTTTAATCGAATCTATAAAACGCGCATTCACCCGTACGAAATATCCCACAAGTCACGTGCTCAAGACCCACTCGAATCATCTCAAGCGAAGAAAAGTCTCTCGTTCTTTTTATTTATTTATTTATTTATTTATTTATTTATATTTTCAATGATCTTGACTGATGAGATCACTTTAAAAGTCCGACCTTGTTATGGAAATGAACGCAGCCTCGATAATTCATATTTGAACGTTAAAAAAAAAAAAAAAAAAAAAAAAAAAAAAAACACGATATTTAAAGCCCTCGGTCTGCTTTTTTTTAAGCAACTGCTTTCAAAATAAACCTCCAAGACATACTTATATAGTTATAAATCTGCTTTCTTAAAGAACTACTACTTCGACATGACTCGTCTCCAGAAACAAGAATCTATCGTTTCATAGGACCTTCTGAACCATGGATGATTACACGAAACATGCCCCTTCACTCCCACAGTGTCTGACCTTTCCATATCAGAGCCTTGGACATTTTTCTATTAGCTTGGAGATCAGACTGCTTCCCCGCTCTCTCGCTGTGTCTCATCGATATTCCTAACAATAGCTTTGTGTGTGACAGAGATGAATCCGAGCTCTCCTCTCGAACCCTTTACTCCAAGTTCATCTGAAGCATAAAGGAAAATGTTAATGTCGATGTAACGCACGCGGAGCTCACGTGATGTTCATATTCTCTGATTTATCGACACCGATAAGTTGTAGATACTTGATAATATTACGTTTGTCTGGACGGGTGATGCATTTGTCATCCAAGCTAATAAAAGCTGCTGATGAATGCGTTTGATGTGGACAGGTACAGTGGATAGAAGAGGTCTACACACCCCTGTTAAAATGGCACCGTGTCAGGACTTTTCCCGCCCTCAGTGTGAAATTACAACGTATAAAAAAAAAAAATGACGTGAAAAAACAATCAAAAAAATATTAGGGAAAATAGGTGGGGGGGAGGGTTTGGGTGGCGGCGTTACAATACCCTTGTTGTATAAGCATGCACACCCTTTTATAATTGGGGACGTGGCCGTGTTCAGAACGAACCGATCACATTCAATCTCGTGTTTAAAAGTAATCATTATACAGCTGTCAATCAAGGAAATGATTCTGGTTAACCCCAAATAAAGACCTGTTGGATTTTCTTCACGTCTTCTTCGTTCCATCTGACAGCTGAAGCCATGGTCCGCAAAGAGTTTACAAACAGGAAGTCCATCCAAAACAAGACAAGACAAAAACGTACCAGGGAGGCTGCCAAGAGACGTGCAACGTCGCAAACGTATGCGACGTCTTACTAATAAACTGTGAAGCTCTGAATGGATTTGCACTTCTAATTTTATGCCGCATGATCGCCGATTGATTTGGAATCGCATGAATGCCCAGGGTGTTCCTATTAAAGTGGCCGGCGAGCGTATCTGCATAAATTCACGCATGATGGACGTATTAATGAGAGGAATCTGTATATCTGCATTTCCTCCAGATGCCTCCATCTGCTTTTAAATCAATCACACACTCGTTTAACCCTCAGACACGTCGCGCTTATGGTAATGGCTGTGAATATGATTATGGTTATGGTTATTGTAATATTTTATTGAACCCCAAAAGGGAAGATTAGACTGCCTCTTTGTGAGCGAAGGAGAAAAAAAAAATAGAGACTTAAAGAAAATTCCGATACATAGAATTAAAATAGACCGTTCTGTAAAATATAATAGTGTTGTAAATATTACAGCATCACTCTAACGGCTATTCCAGAGTTCTAGTGTGTGCAATCATATAATCTCCTGATAAAGTGCTGCTGGTCTCCATCCAGATTCCTTCTGCATGTGTGTGTGTGTGTGTGTGTGTGTGTGTCCTCCTGTTCTAGTCCAGATGAAGTGTTTGGGCTCCTTGAGGAGTGTGATGGCCATCAGCATGCATTGTGAATCACCACAGTCTCCTCTGAGTGCTGAGGAAATAGAAACAGCCAAACGGGGAGAATGAAAGCAGTGTCTGGCTTTATGTTCGAGTGTTAATTTGTTGGTTGTTTTTGTATTTTCGTCATTCTTGTGCGGTTGTATCTCACTCTGATGTCGCAGGGGGACGTTATTCTTGCGAGAGCAGTTGCACTGATGTTTAATATTTTTAAAACTCAACGACCTCAGACGTAAGTGATAATAGTCAGGTTTCGACGTTAGCTCAAAAACATTTTTCACTAAACATAAACATTTTCCAGTGATGTTCAACATGATATTAATGAGAAATGGAGCGTAGAAGTAGTGGAGACGTTGCTGCAAATGCTGGACTCCGATCCGCAGAATGCAATGCGGCTATACGACACGGTTAAGAGACTCGTCTCGACTGGATACCGATCTACGAGATGACGAGTGCGATGAGGTTAATATTGGTGTTAGCATGAAAGCTGGACAGAGATCTGGACAGACTAAAGGAACAAAACACGGCTGCATCACTCTCTTTAGGTTGAGATGAACATTATCAGCAAATTGCCAAATCCATATCAGCCTGCAGTTCTGGTGTCCTGGTGTCCCACTGATGCTAAGTAGGGTAGCGCCTGGACAGTACTGGATGGGAGACCTTCTGGGGAAAACTAAGGTTGTTGCTGGAAGTGGTATTATTAGCGAGGCCAGCAGGGGGCGCTCACTCTGTAGTCTATGTGGGGCCTAATGCCCCAGTATAGTGACACTATAATGTAAAAACAGCACTGTTTAATGAGACATTAAACCGAGGTCCTGATTCTCTGTGGTCATTAAAAACCCCGGGACACTTCTGGTAAAGAGGAGGGGTATGACCAAATTCCCACATTGGTCCTTATCTATCATGGCCCCCTAATAATCTCCATCCCTGAATTGGCTACATCATCCTCCTCTTCTCTCCAGTAATAGCTGGTGTGTGGTGGGAGTTCTGGCGCACTATGGCTGCCGTCGCATCATCCAGATGGATGCTACATGCTGGTGGTGGTTGAGGAGATTTCCCCATACATTGTAAAGTGCTCTATAAATGTAACTGTAACTAACAAACTAAATGAAACCCTGAATTTCATTACAGAATAAATCTTTAGATGCAGTAACTGATCACATGCTACTGATCAGAGCCCATCCATTTTGATGCACCATGGAAGATCACAGAAGATCAGAAAGCTGAGTATTGGCTTTAAATGTTTCCCTCTGGCCGGAGCTCTGGAACGAGGCTGGGAGCTTTAGGTGTTTTCGGTGGATCACCTGTGAACCCTCAGGGCACACACCAAGGGCCTGAAGCCACAATTAATGATTATAACATAGCTAGCAGCTAACAGCACCGGTTTAACGGTTTAAAAAGTGTATGTGTGTGTGTCCATAAAACAGAGCAACTACGAAAACATGTTTTTACTTCATGAGTTATGAAAACTCTATATATAAAATGCTTTATATTTGATCATGCGTCACAAATATACATTCAGATTGCAAAGACATACTGTATCCAGTCAATATCAGATGTCTACAGTGAGGGAAAGGAGTATCTGATCCCCTGCTGATTTTGTACGTTTGCCCACTGACAAAGAAATGATCAGTCTATAATTTTAATGGTGGGTTTATTTGAACAGTGAGAGACGGAATAACAACAAGAACATCAGAAAAACGCACGTCAAAAATGTTATAAATTGATTTGCATTTTAATGAGGGAAATAAGTATTTGACCCCCTCTCAATCAGAAAGATTTCTGGCTCCCAGGTGTCTTTTATACAGGTAACGAGCTGAGATTAGGAGCACACTCTTAAAGGGAGTGCTCCTAATATCAGTTTGTTACCTGTATAAAAGACACCTGTCCACAGAAGCAATCAGTCAATCAGATTCCAAACTCTCCACCATGGCCAAGACCAAAGAGCTCTCCAAGGATGTCAGGGACAAGATTGTAGACCTACACAAGTCTGGAATGGGCTACAAGACCATTGCCAAGCAGCTTGGTGAGAAGGTGACAACAGTTGGTGTGATTATTCGCAAATGGAAGAAAGACAAAAGAACTGTCAATCTCCCTCGGCCTGGGGCTCCATGCAAGATCTCACCTCGTGGAGTTGCATTGATCATGAGAACAGTGAGGAATCAGCCCAGAACTACACGGGAGGATCTTGTCAATGATCTCAAGGCAGCTGAGACCATAGTCACCAAGAAAACAACTGGTAACACACTCTGCCGTGAAGGACTGAAATCCTGCAGCGCGCGCAAGGTCCGCTGCTCAAGAAAGCACATATACATGCCCGTCTGAAGTTTGCCAATGAACATCTGAATGATTCAGAGGACAACTGGGTGAAAGTGTTGAGGTCAGATGAGACCAAAATGGAGCTCTTTGGCATCAACTCAACTCGCCGTGTTTGGAGGAGGAGGAATGCTGCCTATGGCCCCAAGAACACCATCCCCACCGTCAAACATGGAGGTGGAAACATTATGCTTTGGGGGTGTTTTTCTGCTAAGGGGACAGGACAACTTCACTGCATCAAAGGGACGATGGACGGGGCCATGTACCGTCAAATCTTGGGTGAGACCCTCCTTCCCTCAGACAGGGCATTGAAAATGGGTCGTGGATGGGTATTCCAGCATGAGGATGACCCAAAACACACGGGCAAGGCAACGAAGGAGTGGCTCAAGAAGAAGCACATTAAGGTCCTGGAGTGGCCTAGCCAGTCTCCAGACCTTAATCCCATAGAAAATCTGTGGAGGGAGCTGAAGGTTCGAGTTGCCAAACGTCAGCCTCAAAACCTTAATGACTTGGAGAATATCTGCAAAGAGGAGTGGGACAAAATCCCTCCTGAGATGTGTGCAGACCTGGTGGCCAACTACAAGAAACGTCTGACCTCTGTGATTGCCAACAAGGGTTTTGCCACCAAGTACTAAGTCATGTTTTGCAGAGGGGTCAAAACATATTTCCCTCATTAAAATGCAAATCAATTCATAACATTTTTGACATGCGTTTTTCTGATGTTCTTGTTGTTATTCTGTCTCTCACTGTTCAAATAAACCCACCATTAAAATTATAGAATGATCATTTCTTTGTCAGTGGGCAAACGTACAAAATCAGCAGGGGATCAAATAAATTTTTCCCTCACTGTATACATTTGGTACTATTTGGAACAGAACAAATACGCTTTAAAGATCCAGCTTTTTTCCTGTACACTTCCTTTTGCGTCGTCCTTACAGTATATTCCGAATGTCTTTGTATCGGAAGCAACGAAGGCGCAAAACGTGATGCTACCACCACCGTGCTTCACAGAGAGGATGGTGTTCTCAGGGTGATGTTGAGCTTCCCACCAAACATAATGCTTTGTGCCGAGGCCAAAAAGTTCACGTTTGGTCTCATCAGAACATTTTTCTACATGTTTGAGTCTCAAGTATGCATCTTGTCCAAATTCCAAACACGCTTGCAACTCCGTAAAGCACAGCTTTACGAAATACCGAGGTTGTCTGGCGAATATCTATTCCCAGCCTTGTCTAGCCTCTTGGTTGCTTCTATGACTAATCCCCTCTTTACCAGCTCATTCAAATTCGGGAGACAGCATTGTCTAGACAGGGTCCCAAATGATTCATATGCTTTCCATTTTTAAGTAATGGGATTTTTTTTTTCATAACTAAACCATCATACCTTTCCAGACCTGTCCCGGACTTGTTTATAATGCTGTATGTTTGGGTTTAACTGGCCGCACTAGAAATAATTTATGTGTTTCACAGCAACAGGGATGATTACTTTTTGTTTGTACATGATTTTGCACACTATATTGAGTTTTCCTCCTGTTTTAATTTTTATGGGCTATTTTGTGTATAACATAAAATTTTAATCCCAGTCCATTTCAGCTCCATTACAAAATGTAGTTCAAGGTTGGAGGGGTGAATACTTATGCTTGACACTGTATATTCATTTGTGAGTACACCTTATTTGAAATGATCTTTTCTGTTCCCGATTAAACCCCTCTATACACAAACCAGCACTAGTCTTTAATCGTTCAGGTTACAGATTCTTTAAGTTCTTTTTATATCTGTGTACTTTTAGCTGTTTGGTACGTTGCTCTCTTTTGTAAGAGCATCTGTGCGATGACTTCATTTAAATGTAAACGTACATACAGTATGGAATACAGATTTAAAAGCCCTTTGCTTGCACAGCTGATGAAGCACTTTTGTTCAAAACGTCCTGCTATTCTGGAGACAAAACAAAAGCTCCTTGAATATAATGACTAAAGATGTCTTGCCATAAGGGATGGGTTTGTTTGGGGGGTTTTTGGGAGGGGGGGATGTTTGTTTGTGTTTTTTTCTATTCGGAATGATTGATGCAAGTTTTCCATGTGGCTCTCCAATGCTGATCCTTTCTTCACTGGAGGAATGTGAGCTGATTTCAGTGCTTTGCTTTAATACCCATTTTATCCTCGTTAATTAGCAAGTTATTGACTAAGATGTGCGATAGGAAGACACTGAAATATGCAGTGAAGGACTAACACCTCCATTTGACTGGTTCTAACAAATGACAAACATTCATATTCATTTACAATGGAGAGGACGCACCGATTCTGCAAACGTGGACTTTATTGAAGCCTCGAATGTATAAAACACTTCTGCAAGAGACCTAATGCGGACACTGTCGATCCTAGCTATGATAATACATCCCTACTTTACTAGCTTGTACTTTGCTAGCATAAGTACTGTGTATCTTTGCAAATTTAACTTTAACTTCCAATGCATTGACTTGTGGAAAGCTAATCCTTATGGGAAAATACGATTCCCATGTGAAAAAACGTAAAAATGTCGGAGACGCTAAGAACCACGTGTGTAAATCTCACGTGAATTTTCTGTAAGAGGAAGGCTTTCCTATGTCATGTAACTTACAGTTATAGTCGCGTTCCCACTGACACTGGAGACTAGAGACCGACCGATACTGATTTTTTTTTCTTTTTGTAACCGATACCGATACTGATACCGATTATTTGCATGTTTGCATTTGCATGTATGTGCCCGGTAACCGATATGCAGAACTGATATTTATTCGTTGTTTTACTTCTGTTTTTGACACAATGATAACGACACCACTGAGCTGAACAAACCGTTTTATTTATAACAATTTTGTCAATTTCACTTCCCCCTTGCATACAAAACAAAACAACTCTTATTTATACACCAATAAATAGAGGGGTCTGAAGAGTGCAAAAAATTAAAAAAAAAAAAAAACAAGTGCACTGTTACTAGCATGTCTTTTTTTAAAATAAAAGCTTTGATGAGGTAAACAAGCAGGTAAAACAAATGAAGCATATAAAAAAAAATAATAAAAAAAAAAACAGATGCAGTGCTTCAATGTCGGTCCTTCTTAAAACGCCCATAAGATGGCACCATTTATCGGTGGATCCGATATTACAAAACCGATATCCGATAATGGAAAAATGCTTAAATATCAGGAAAAATATCAGTAAAACCGATTATCGGTCGATCTCTACTGGAGACTCTTTCCATAAATGTTAAACACAACGTCTCCTCACAGAAAACTGAACCATGTTACATCGATTGCACGTATTTTTAATCCGTTCATTTGGAGTGTCTTTAATACAAGTCTCAGTGAAGGAGCTGTTACTATAGAAATATATTTTTTAAAAAAGCTGTTTTTATAGAGAATTAATCAATTAAACATCAACATCTGACCAATCTGAATCCAGAATTCAGCAGTGTTGTAGAAGAGATCAATGTTTGCGGTAAAAAGGTCACGGTCATGGTCAGTGTTCAATTTGGCTTGTGTTTTTTCTCAGCTCAAGCTTTGAGCACTGTGGTTTGGGAAAGCCAGACTGCTCGAATGGTTTGGATTAATTACGTAAATGTGCACATATGTTGATTGATGATGTTGCAATTTAAATAAACCAGGGGAAAAAGTTGTTCAGTCTAATGAAGGCAGCAGCCTGGAACATGGAGGTGCTGTAATTAAAAAGCTATTTTTCCTCCATGCTAATGTTTTTGCATTGTCCATTCTCAAGGACTGTGTTAGGGAGTTTACGTGTTTTTGAATAAGTGAGGTTATTTCAGGTCATTCTTGTGAAGGATGGACTCTTGAACAAAACTCGTGATTCAGACCGCCTCAGTGCAGGGCTGGAATTTGACTCGGTTTTGCGTTTCAATTTGAACTCGTTCAGATACTTCATCTGTCTTAACTTCCATCTTCTTTTCATTTGAATGCCTGAGGTGAACGAATCCATCCATCGTGACACAACAGTGTGATGGTATTCGTGTTGCAGTTACGTTCCCGATTATTTCGTTCCTTTTCTTGTGATTCTCAGGAAGTTGGGGTCAGAGTGCAGGGTCAGCCATGATACAGCGCCCCCTGGAGCAGAGAGGGTTAAGGGCCTTGCTCAAGGGCCCAACAGTGGCAGCTTGGCAGTGCTGGGGCTTGAACCCCAAACCTTCCGATCAGTAACCCAGAGCCTTAACCACCATGGTACAGTAATACCTCTCGGGTAAGTTATATCGTTAGAAGGTTCTTCAAATGACTGAGTATGATGCATTGTTCTTTAATAAATAAATAAAACTCAGATCATTGGCAAATTGCTGTGGTATAATGTGTGTAATAATCACAGGAATCACTTTGGGACTGTTATAATTCCTCTGATTCTTTTCTGAACTGTGTTACGACTAATGGACTTGGTGGCCTTGTCAATGTAGTCATGACAGGTGATGTAGTATTCATAAACACACACTCCAAAGCTCTGAAGCGTTCATGCATCAGACAGCCAGGCGCAAATCATGAGTTATTCCCATGAGCCTCTCTGCTGTAATTCCCCAGAGACAAACTGAGCCCCAATGAGAGAAGCATTTACACAGCACGCTGAATATTTCTGTCCTCTAATTAAAAAATGTTGATCCATTATACAGCGGTAATCATTCACGAAAGTAAATTTACCCAAAGCATCGTTTTAGGTTTTAAGACAGTACAATTCGTTTTAAGAAACGTGACGAAATGACAGAAACTCTAATTAATCCAATCACATAAAGTTTACGCTCGTACAATTACATCTGCGAGGCTTGAATTAAAAAGTCTGAATTTACATTGGACAAATGAAAATCCTTAAAATTCTTAAAGTCTCATTTAGGCTACAAACATTCTCGATCTAGTGCTTTTTTTATTTATGCGTTTATTTTTCACTTTAAAAAAAGATGCATTATCATCTGTTTTCGATATCATATCATACACGTTTGATAACAGTGATATTAAAGTGCACCTATTATGGTTTTTTCCTCATGTAGTGTGTTTTATATAGAGAGCTGTCCGTGAATGTAAAAAGTCTGCAAGGCTTCAAAAGTCAAAGCGCACGACAAACGGAGTTATCGACTCCCAAAAGAAGGAATCGATTCTGAACAGCTGAACCGACTCATTAGTGATTCCAGACTTTACCTGCTGTACAAACCTACGTAGGTTCGTAACAAAAAGCCCCGCCTCTCGTCTTCATCACCTGCTCGCTGACAGCGTTAGTGCAATCAAAACAGACTGGGACATCTGACCAATCAGAGCAGAGTATGCTCTCTGAAAGGAGGAGTTTAGAACGAATCATTTAACGAGTCGTTTGTGACACTGGGGGAAAAAAGGTAACACTGCAGTTTAAATGATGAGCACGTTGACGTGTTTTTTGACCACGGATGCGTGTAAATCTATCGTATGGGAGCTTTAAAACAAAATTAGGCACGTTTATAAACGATGACGTACGGTATAAGAACGAGCGTATTAATTTAAACCTGCATTATTGTCAGAACTGCTGTTAGAAAAAATGAATCAACCACCTTCTGAACAATCAGGAACTCGAATTGAAGCCCCAGGTACACGCAAGAGATGGAAGGAATCGGATGGGAACTAATCACTGGGCATGTTTTAACGCTCTTTCATGTCCAATCTAAAAAAAAAAAAAAAAAAAAAAAAAAAAACTTGGTCCTGTTTTTTTATTCGTTTTGTCTTGTTTAGTTTTTTTTAAATCTTCATCAAGAATTGGCCTATGACGATATAAATATAAACCCAGTGTGTCTTTGTTCCTTAATCATTTCCACACCGCCGCTGATGATGTAGCGTTCGAAAACGTTCTCCGGTCTAAGTGTTCAGCTTTGTGAATTTATTTATTTATTTTTTTAAACAAACAAACCAACAATGCATTGACAATACCAATACTTTCATATTACCATCATAAAGTAGTAGCGATATGTGTCATGCTGTTCAGTCCTAATTAAACACCTGCTGCTTTTAATTCACACTCCAGAAGCAGATTAGAGATGATGGAGAAGAGCTGCTCTGATTGCTTCCCTGATTGATCATCCATGCTCATTACATAATAAACAGATGAACAAATAAAGAGCAAATTAGTTCGCCGAGAACGGCTTCTACGACTTCTATAATCCGGATTCTTAAATACTTCTGTACTGCATATCGTCCCGTTTTCCTTCTCCGAGTCAGCTACAAGGGCCTTCGTGATGACAAATCGCGTTAGAAAGCAGAGACGATCCCCGAAATCAAGTTATACTACTCAATCATTCACGAATAACACAGTTTCCATACAAAGCACTCCACATTCACCGTAATGCTCCTATCTGAACTTCCCTAGAGAAATTAAAAAGGATTTCATAAACAGTACACACAGTCTTAGAAAACAAAAGAAGTCTCGAATGTCGTCTCATCGAGGTGGTTCGAAAGACACATGGGGGTCATTATGGCATTTCTATAAACGTGCTTGTTATCCTTTCTTCGGTAACAAAGACTTGTACGCTGGACGCTCCGTATAAACGGATTGAAAAGAACGTGTCTATCTAACGTTTACGGAAGCCGTCTTCGAAGACTGTTTGCTAAGGTCTTATGTTCGTGTCTGGAATCGTATCTTAAATATACCGAGCGTATCTGTCCTTTTATCCGTCCGCCCTTGTTTCTCGGCTCTGTACGTACGTCGGCTTCGAGCGTGAGCCGATGGAACCTTTCCAAAGTTATGCTTCTGCTGGTGAAAAGACCGATCTAAAGATTCTTCAACTGAAAGAATAAACGTCAAGGAATCTGAAGCTCAAACCCGTCTTCGTGTGCTGACTCATCTTGGCTGAAACTTGGTGCCGTGACCCGGGTGGCTCGCTGATACATCTCTGATGAGTTATAATGATTATTTATAAACCAAGACAGAAGTCGGGTAAAAGAAAATACATAAAACATTTGCACTTAAAGCGCGGTGTGCGCCAAGTTCTCCCGCCATGTGCGAGTTACACAAGCAAACCACGAGATATTTAAACTTCAAACTTGAGAAATTCCATACGTTTTGCTCAATTCTAACATGTAGGTGTCCCGCCCACTTTTTCCAATTACTCGTTCGCCATAGGATGAACAAACCTAACGTATGATCAACCGTTTTGGGGAGATTCATAACCTATTTCCTTTCTCTGTTACAAGAGGGAACAACTGTTTATGGCCGCTACAGTGCACTCCACTAATATTGGCACCCTTGGTAAATATGAGCAAAGGTTAACCTTTTGATCTGTCATTCACAACAATACTCTGCTCTCATGGATATCAAACAATTGCCAAAAAAAAATATATATCTTCGTTAAATATAGGTGTGCAAAAGCCCAGAGTGCTCTGATTGGCCAGCTGACCCACTGCGTTATGATTGGCCAAAAACCTCAAGCGTGTGTCGGGAATGTAAACGCCGCTTAGCATAATGGCGAGCGTCAGCTTCCATGGCTTCCGAAGCAATTCCTAAACAACACTGTTAATAATGTCGTCGGTTTTACCGTATCAGTTCGAGCCTGAGTCAGATATATGAAAATGCGGATGATCGAGCAGCTCAATCGACACCAACTTTGCGAGCACAACTTGAGCCGGACATTTATTTCGGAAGGTCGGGGGTTCAAGCCCCAGTACTGCCAAGCTGCCACTGTTGGGCCCTTCAGCAAGGCCCTTAACCCTCTCGGCTCCAGGGGGCGCTGTATCACGGCTGACCCTGCACTCTAACCCTAACCTCATAACATGCTGGGGTGATTCACCCATTCTCCACCCACACACTCTCACACACCAATGGTAGCAAGGCGCTAGCTTGCCATCGGGAGCAACTCGGGGTTCAGAGTCTTACCCGAGGACACTTCGGTATGTGGAGTCACGTGGGCCGGGAATCGAACCTCCAACCCTACGATCAGTGGACGACCCGCTCTACCACCTGAACCGCAGCCTCCCAGAATGCATCAGTCTATGAGTTTTGTAGCTTTGCACAAACAGATACATTCCACACTAAAAGAAATGGAAAACATTACAAAGCATCGTATGACCCCTTTAAATAGAAAGGTCCTGAAATAATTCATCGTTCATCACTTAAATTGCACGCTGTTCTGAGTAACGTGATGAAATCTTCTGCGGTTCCACCTGGGACGTTAATCATCCTTTGTCCAGCAGAGAAGAAGGATGAAGACGAACAAGGCTGAGTACGGTACAATTAATATTTTAGAGATCGAGAGAAAGAGACTGCGAGAGAGAGAGACCACATTCACGTAACTTTTCCTATGATAATTGTTCTATCTTATTACTAGTTATCGTTCTTAATGTCTTATTGCGCCTAATTTATAAGAGAAACTTTATCACAGTTATGTACTGCACAATATACACTGTTCGCTACTATCCGTGGTCTCAGGCTTTATTTTATTCCTTACATCGCTTAAAAATCTCTAATCTTGTCCAGGTATTCTGTCTGCATGATTCTATTTATCGTTTCTCTTAGGTTTGAGAAAGGTGTTCAACAAATTGCTTGGCGTGTAAGGGTGCGTAAGAGCCCGATCCTGGACCGGTAGTTCATCTGACGTTTGATAAATACGCTGTAATGTATCTGACTGTCAGCAGACGGCGAGAGCGTTCTCTGTACTGCTCAGAGATCTGATAAGATTAATGACGGTTCAGAGGTGTGAGTGATAAAGCGAGGGGAACGTGTGCAGCACTCAGGCTCTACATGTGAGGTTTTGTGTTGCTGCTTAACCCCAAACAGCAGCGTATACAGGTCAGAGCTCCAGAGAGGTGATTATCCCATTGTGTGCTTAATGGCCCTTAATGACAGTGCTTAATGAGAATTAATGAAGGCTATTATAAACACCCCTACATACACAAACTCACATGGTGGTTACACACACACACACACACACACACACACACATACAGAAACAAACTCATCTAAGTGAATCTGTAAGTGTTATCTTTCAGAACGCCATTAAAGATCAGATTTCCTTTGTGTTTTCAAAGAAATGCTATGCACAATACACATTATCCGAGAGATGTCTTTAGCTATGTTGCGTGTGGTTGGATTAGAGGTTTACGTCCTGGAACGATGCTCTACAGTGAGTAGCGAAGGAAATATCCGACCTATTTGCTTCTAATTATTTTCCTCTGGCTCCATGACCATTTGCTAACCTTTCTCTGACTCTCTGTGTTGAATATGCTCGTTACGTTGTGTTTCTCATTCCTTGTGTCTCGCTATCGTCTCAGAACACACCACAGTCGGACGTGACGCACTGTCTGGCTCCGTCGCATGAATCTGGAGATCAAAGCAGTCTCCTGCCTGCTGAATTTCTAACAGTTCGGTGCCGTGACCCGGACGGCAGGCGAACTCCTGCCTGGTGAGTTCTAATCACAAGAGAAAAGTTGACCGTTAGAGACCATCGGACTCCTGTAGGATTTCTGAGTGCCGTTAGAAAAGCGTCAGATGTGTCTAAGACAGGTCAGCTGAACCACGTGTAATACGAATGCACATAAAAACCCAACATTGGGGTTTAAAACTATTAGAAAATCACCAGGAACCAGTAAAAATGGCTGAGATTTTTGTAACGTTATCGCTGGGACGTCGCAGTGCCGGGAGACGAATAAAACTCTTCAGGTCGTGCTGTTATAATAGTCAGTTTGCTCTGCTTTTAAATCGCATGTTTTATTTACATTCACGTTTATATTTATGGCATTTGCCAGACACCGTTATCCAAAGGGTCACATCATGCGTTCATAACAAAGCCTGGATGAGCAGAGCCGATCACGACCGTACTGTAACCGTGGAGCATAATTAGGCCTGCTGAGATAGTCTTGTATTTCCATTGATATCGTCATTCAAGTTGTTATATCGGTGTTCACGTCGTTTAAAGCGCTAAGTGTACTTTTTGTAAGACCCGTAGAGATATGACTCAAAGTGTCTGTCGCCAGCTTGAGCACGTCTCGTGAAGGAAACGCGTAGTCGACTCCGCCAGTCCTCCCACGGCATCGCGGAATCCCCCGTCGTACCGAAGTCATTATAAACACGCTATTATCCCTAGCTCGATACGACAGCACACGACCGCTCCCAGCGCTGTCGTCCCGGGACTTTTTCCTCACGTTTTACAAATGAATCACCGGTTTAGCGGTTCAGATCGAAATCAATGATTCATGAATGATTCATCTGCAGCGATCGGTAAAGAAAACACACACACACACACACACACAAAAAAAAACGTGATTTGTTTATTTATTTATTTATTTATTTATTTATTTATTTATTTATTTATTTTGCTTCCGAGTTCTACTGTAATACTCTGTCGGGCCGTGAGCACAGAACTGCCACGGCTCTTTGTCCTCCCCTGCCAGGATGGATACAGCGATTGTGAGAGGAGAGGATGGAGCGATCGTGAGGAACGATACGGCCTGGAGAGCTGGCACACATTAGCATGACTTTCATAGGCTAATTAAATGGCTGTCGCTCAAAGCGATCGATAGAGGGAGAGAGAAAAAAAAAAAAAACTCGAGCCAGAGATTCGGCTCTCCACAGTGACCCTTTCACACCAATTGATATGTTTCAAGAACCTCCACCTCCCTCTTATCCCTCTGTTTCTTCTCATCCCTCTCTCTCTCTCTCTCTCTCTCTCTTCTCTCTCTTTTTACTCACCTGTCCATAGAGAGAGATGTTGGATGTAGAAAGGCTGCCATCATGTGCCGACTAGAAGCTTTCCTTCCCTTTTCCTCTCCCTCGTTCTCCTTCATTTCCATTCAAACACAGAGGACGAAACGAAATTTCCCAAACCGTCACCCGGACTTTAACTCGAACCCACATTTTTATGGAAATGGCACAAACTCGATAAACCGTTTACTTAAACGTAACGCTTTGCCGATCGATTTCAGAATCGGCCTGCTCTGATCGGAGCGGCCGTCCACGTTCCCATGATGCAACACTGCCACCTGTTGGTGTCGGTTTCGATCCCAGCTCTCTTCGTGATAAAGTGCTCACATTAGGAGCTCCCGAGAGCCGTGCAGTCTAGAATGGAAACACAACCATCTGCCGCCTTATTCCTAGTTACGTTTCAGACGTGGGGAGAAAGAAAAAGAACGCTTGCGGAAATAGAAGACTCAATTTGTTTTGTGTGCACACACCGTAACCTGAGAGAGGGGAGGAAAAGAAAGAAACGAAAGAGACGATAACGCTTGCTATCAATCGTATCATGTTGTACCGCGTCTAACACATAATACCTTATAATGTCCGTCAAGTGCTCTCGGATGCTCGATCCTGATTGGTCAGAAGGCCGTTGATTCGTTTTCTATAACAGCGGCTCAGACGGGAATGCAGCCGCAAGTCACATTCTATCATTTCTGTACAGTACTAACAGTTCGTTCACAGGGACTCGTGTGGCAGATGCGCTACATAAATGGACTGAAAAATGTGTAACTATGTGTATTGTTTGAAGGAGATGTTTATTTAACGTTTACGGAAGGAGTCTCCAGTGTCAGCGCTTCGGAACGGTCAGAGGTAAAGCCGCCAGTTCGCGTTTTCCGACATCTTCGGGACAGAGGAATTTTTCTAGGCGGCTGCTCGGAAACATCTGCGAGTCTGCAATCTCTTTATGTACAGACACACCGAACAAACACTTTATTATTACGATTATTATTATTAAAACACCTGTACACCTAGTCATTCATGCAATTATCTAATCAGCCAATCGTGTTGCAGCGGTGCAAAGCATAATCCATGCCATGAAGAATTGAGAGCAAAGCAAAGGGAGGCCCTACCCAATGCTAGTATAGTGTTCCTAATAAAGTGCTCAGTGAGGAGTGTATAATGATCCTTATACCTCGTCATAAATTCATGCTTTACGAAGTGTTACTCATGACTATAAATACAGACTTACAGTACGCCGAGCATTATGAAAGGAATTTAAAAATAAAAAAAACCACTCTGCGCCGTGTTGTGTATGACTTTTTATCCGTTTATAGTTACATTTAACATCGTGGGATGTAAACTCCTCTGTCCTGACGACTCATAGCTTCATCTTGTCAGTTATCGATCAAGAAGAACTCTAGTCTCTGTGTAATGAAGAAAAAAAGACAAAAAAAGAAACAGGGCCACCAACCTCCAACCAATTAGAAAATGGACGTACTATTTCTTACCTGTCAGTCATGTTGATTGACACATAGTGCCGGAGTACCCGTGGTCAAATATCGAATCCTTGCCTCGAGAAGTGTTTCGTATAGCATTTTCCTCTAGCGTTAAGATGTTCTAGAGAGTGTAGGCGTAGCACGCAAGCGTGTCTTACAAACGGACAATTTTACAAACATCAGAAATGCTTATCTGAAATTTCACATACGGAGCAAATGGAGTTAGTTTCCTAGCATGTCCTCCTTCTGTAACAATGGGCATACTCTGTAGCTATTTTTATCTCAGGCTTTATTTTCATGTTCCAAGCACAGTGGTGTGTGTATGTGTGTGTGTGTGTGTGTGTGTGTGGTGCTGCATTTGGTGGCACGAAAGTCAGTAAGAGCTCGCTCACTTGTTCAGCTCCCAATGCTTATGTGATGACTCAGGCTCTGCTCTCGCCTATTAGCATCACCTCCACTGCTGATCCCTGGTGCAGTGTGTGTGTGTGTGTGTGTGTGTGTGTGTGTTCCTACAGAGAATTACAGCACTTTCTGATTCAGCAGCTGAGATACTGTAGGTTGGCTTTAGCTCCTACACTGAAGTCTCTGTGCTGTTTTCTTTAAATGACACAAAATGGATTTCCTGCTAAGAAAAAGACAGGAATATATACATACAGCAACATAAGACATAAGTTTCCCCCCCCTAACTTCTTATTCAGCTGGAGATGGTCACGGTACATGATCATTTACTTTTCCATTCATTCATATGCTGGATGGTTTTATTTAAATTCGGGGTACCACGTTACACTCGGCCCAATATGTAATGTAGTATTCACCCTGCAATAAAAGACAGGTGAAAAGAAACGAATCGAGGGAAGAGGTTAAACACGACATGCGCACGTTTCGGATGTGAATCGTGCGATTATTTACACGTGACTTTACTGTGCGTGGAACATGTGCTCATTGTGCTAGATTAGAATCGTTATTTTAATCACATTTCAATGACATCGATGTTAGAACGACATATAAAACCTTAACGACGTGACAGCTGGGCTCGTCAACCTTTAAAATCCCAGTTTAAACAAGTAACAACATGAAAAACATCAACATTTGAACACACACACACACACACACACTCAATGGAATGAGGGTGTTTCTTAAGACAAGTCAAATCAAGCCTTATTGTCATTCTTTCACATCACAGCCGCGTGTTGAGTAAAGAAAGGAATATACATTGAGCCTTGCATAAGTATTCACCCCCTTGCATTTTTTTTCTCCCACATTTTGTAAGTGCTACAACCTGGAACTGAAATGGACTTAATTGTGATTTTTAGTGTTGGTTTTTTGCCAAAAGTAGAGCTTTGTTCCAAGGCCACAAATATTAAATTTTGACCAAAAGAAATCAAACCAAAGAACCTTTTTTTTTTCGTCAATATTTACTTCAAATAAGATTTCGTCTTGTTTGCTACTCTTTCATAAATTCACATGGTTCTCCTATGAACAGTTTCTCCCACCTGAGCTGAGAATCTCTCCTGCGCCTTCAGAATTAACCTTGGACTCTTGGTTGCTTCCCTCAAAGCACTTAACCACAACAATTGTGATCACATAAACAGGTTTTTCTATTTAAAAAAAAAAGAAAGAAAAAGTTTATATGGGGATATGCAAGTGGCTCATGCCCAAGTAATATTGTATCATTAATAAAGTTAAGGAGATAACTTGCACCTCTGGGGTTGGGGGTTCGAATCCCATGTATGCACAGTGCTTGCATGTTCTTCCTGTGCTTCGGGGGATTCCTCCGGGTACTCCGGTTTCCTCTCCCAGTTCAACAACATGTGCTGTAGGCTGATTGGCATTTCCAAATTGTCTGTAGTGTGTGAATGTGTGTGTGATTGCGCCCTGCGATGGGTCGGCAACCCGTCCAGGGTGACCCCTGCCTTGTGCTCCGAGTCTCCTGGGATAGGCTCCAGGCTCACCGTGACCCTGTGCGGTATGGAAAATGGATGGATGAATGACCGATTGCTGTATGAACATTTCAATTTAATATTGATTATAAATGTGTTTTCAGTAAAATTAGCCCTGAAAATATTTAGCAATTACTTTGGTCATATTCCAGGAAGGGGGGGCGGTTGTTCGCAACAGCAACTTGCAGTTATATTGTTTAATTATAATGGAATATGTTATTATAATCATGTCATGAAATGGTTATAATCAACTAATGAAATTTTAAAATGAATATAGCCTATAAATGGCTTTCTACATTGCAGACTATTTCATAATGTAAAAATTCAAAATACACTCTTTTTTTTTATTTACGCTTTTTTTAAAAAAAAAAAAAGTTTTTATTTTTATTTTGTAATATTATATATATATATATATATATACCCCTGCTCTTGTTTGCAAAAAACAGGCACTCTGGATTGTATTGTATTGTTTTCAGTTAATTAAGAGTAAAAATTATTTAAAACGAGATAGATATGCGCCGATATAAAACACACACATATTGACGCACACGAAAGGCGTCATGTCAGGGAAGGTTCCCCGAAAGATGTCGGCGCGTGTTGATGGCGTCACGGCAGGGCGGGGTTGCGCCATTTTGAATGTGGATAGTGGAGTGTGGGAGGAAAAGGCTGAAGGAGGATTGTTGGACTGGTTCAGAGGGACTTCAGCTTGAGAAAGGTGGAGAGAAAATAAAGCGGCCAGAACACATCCGAGATTTATTATCTAGCACAGATTTTAATTATTTCGTTGGTGCAATAACACAAACCTCGGGAAAGTTATCAGCCGCTGAGATTCCCTCCCTCTCTCTCTCTCTCTCTCTCGCCATGGCAGGTAACTTTGCTAAGCTAACTGCTAGCCTGCATGAACGTCATGATAGCTAGTTAATGCATCGGTTCCTGTATGATTGCAGCGTGCTTAAAATCTGACCGCGTTATTAACAACTCTGTATTGCAGCGACTGTTTCCTATCATCACATGGGACTGATCCCATGAAACGGAAACAGTGCTCGTGCCTTTAGCTTAGCTTATTTTATCTTAGCATGCTAGCATCCTGCTTCTCCCTCCCGGTTCGTCAGCAACTCCGCCCAAACTTTTTTTTTTTTAATTTAATCTTGTGTGTGTTAATTAAACCATTTTATTGCATTTATTGTGTCTAGCTCTTTACGTTGAACCTCTGTACGTTGAGTACGCAAAGGGATGGGAAGGGGGCAAATTTACTTGGTTTGCTAGCGTGTTTTTCCCCCGCTCTACCTGTTTTCCGATATGATCAGACACGCGGACTTGATTGGTTAATCCCATCCCGCCTCCTGTGCTATGATTGGCTTGTTGTTATTGAAGGGCTGTTAGCGAATGGAACGTGTTAGCCAATCATATCTGAGGAGGCGGGATGTTTCGGAAAATGGGTGGGGATGAATAGCGCGGCTTTGCTAGCTCAACTTGCTGCCAGTAAAGCAGGCGCATTATTGAATGATTGACTTTTATTTCTTTATTTATGTTTAATGATCACTGTATTTTGGTGAGTTTATATTAAATATATTGTCACTTACTCATCTGGAATAGGTTTGTAGGGATTTCAACTAACTAGCTGATGAACTTTAATGAGTATTTGCAGAGTCATGTGCAGTGAGAATGTGTGGGGAGGAAATAATAATTTTTCAGCTGCAAAAAATCATTTTCAACCCATAAACCCTTCTTGAGGAATATCTGTGAAGGTGTTCGTCCTTGCGTTTCTGCACGCAGGGATGATAAAGATTGTGCTTAATAATAACAACAACAATAATAATAATAATAATAGCAATAACGTCTCATATTTAGGTTATATCCAGCACCTTCCTCAGGTTCAAGGTCACTTATTTCCTGATTTCTAAAGTTGATTCATTCAGGACCGGAGCAACCAATGCACACACAATTTCCATCATAATCGTTCAGGAGAAAATCTGCTCACTGTAACTCTGTGTGCAAAAGTTTGCACCCCCCATGTTTACTGAATTGGGATTGAAGGGGGACCGCTGGATCCAAAAGCTCCTCAAATAAACTCTACACCCAGTCCAAAACATATTTAAGCTTTTATTTATTTATTATTATTATTTAAATGAACATATTTATATTTACGCACCCCACTCACAAACTCATTCAAGCTTAAGTTTTTAAAAGTTAATTATCTGGCGCGATTCACTATTCATTTATTTCTTTATTTTCTTCTTCAAATTAGACCCACATAATTAAGACCCGAGCACCCCGATGTGGCCGGTGACTTAAATATTTAACGTGCCTGAAATATGTACGTATATAACTGTGTACGTGACCAATAAAATCTCGAACCGTGGTTTCATTTCACCTGGGAAGGGTGCGCAAACTTTTGCACTCGACTGTATAGGCGTGTGGGAATCGCTACCGACCTTAAGTTTTGTTTTGTTTATGATTTATTCTGCCCTGATTGTGATTATTGAAATGTTTCTCTTCATGCATCTTGATTTTTTCATTTTTTATTTTTTTTAATTCCTCCTATTATTATTATTATTATTATTATTATTATGGTTATGATGCAGTTGTCTATAGGATGCCTTTGCGATCCACCGTAACCGTACGTTTAATTAAAAATGTTCCTTTACGTGAATAAAACCTAATCGTTAAGGTTTGTAATAAAATCATCATGTTTCTTCCTTGTGATTTTCTTTACTTTGGAAAGTGAAGCGGTCTTGTAATATTTCCACTATAGCATTCCTATTGTTGTTTTATTTCAATTTAATTTGCATATATTTGCTTATACGCGGAACGCGTTCAGGAAGGAATAACGGCTCAGCCGTCTTTATATCCCTATGGCTGGTCAAGTTTTGATGAATGTCTGTTTAAAAATGTCACAAGAGATCAGATCGTGCAGATGTTATTCTGTTCTAGTGAATATCCGTTATAATATTCCTTTTTTAAACAGTTTAATTAAAAATAACGACACAGTCTGCGTGCGGAAATCTCAGAGACGCTTTTTGTACGCGATTAAGTTCGTAAAGCGGAGTCTAAAGTGATATAAATCGGATGAGACGTGCTACTGGTCAGTTGGCGCACCTTCGTACTGGCGTGACGAGCCAATCGTCGTGATTTTATTTTTTTTTCTTTTCTCACACACGAGTAAAACGACGCTTTGGATCGATGCTCAGTCATCACGGTGAACCGGTTTATTGTGTAATCTGACGTTCGGTTTTGATGACTAACCCATCCTGTTTCTTCTCTTTAACTCGTGCTTTTTTTTTTTAACGCTTCTATTTCTGTAATGAAGCGTCTTTACTCATTTTTCTAAACACACTTGAACGCCACTCTCCTCGTCCTCGTCTGCGTCGCTTCCCTCCAGGCGGCTTTTAATAGCGCAGCCGCACATCCTGCTTTTCCACTGCGTCTTATGTCCGTGACTTTACATTTTCCTAGGACAGTCCTATGAGCTGTAAGTGTGTCGCTCAGCCAGGGCGTGCTTCTCGTCGTGACACGATTGGCCGCGAGGCGAGGCGAAGGCGTTCCTAATAAAGTGGACGCAGATTGTATGCGAGCTGGTGTATCTGTTTTACGCCGAGGTGTCAGGATGTTAGAACGAACCCCTCCACACGTCCGTGGGGTTTGATCTGTTCTCTGCGATCAGATCGGAGCGTTTGTGGTTGTGGGCGGAGTTTAAGCCGTGCGTTTTGTTCGCCGCAGGTGCCGGAGGCGGGGGCAACGACGTGCAGTGGTGCTTCTCGCAGGTCAAAGGAGCAATCGATGATGACGTAGCCGAAGGTAAGTGCTTGCTTTCTTTTTTAACCTTTAAATGTGTAGAAGTAATTATTATTATTTTTATTTTTTTTAAAAGAAAGTAAATTTCAGCACGATGTTTACAGTTTTTTCGTAAAGTTGTGCGTAAACACCGCACTAACATTTTTCACAGGATTAAACGACAGTTTCGCAGATTTTTCTTCTTACACGCGCGCGCACGTCGATCAGACGTAAAATGCGAATCCCGACACGGCTCATTTGCATTTTGTGACGCCCACAAAACTCCATATAAGGTATAAGAGCACCGACAGCTAGGAGCAAGAAATGAGCAATCGGAGTAAAGACGGAAAATCAGAAGTCAGGGTTATTTTCACTCCCTTCTGTGCCGTTAAAAAGACTTCATAATCTGTAAACGTATTAATAATAAACAAGCGCTACATCTCCCGTCAGCTGAGGCGTTTGTTTACGGCGTTTTCATCCGGTGACGTTTCTGTAATGATCCGTTTTATTTGTCTTCGTTTATAGGTTTGTTTTGGCTCGCTTTCGTTCTGTCTTTTTACTTTTTCTATTCTTTAATAACGAAATGTTCTCGGTGGTACTCTCCTATAGTATACGTCGCTCTGGATAAGTGGCTCCTACCATGCCTGGTATTCGATGCACAATGTTCGCTCTGCACTAATAAGGAAGTGTGTGTATTCTGTTCAGCTTACAGAACGCTGGAATCTGATTGTGAAAGAAGGAAGACGTGAATCCTGCCTCGTCATGTTCCCACATAACTTTAACTCCAACCACAACGACTTCATTTTATTTATTTATTTATTTTTAAAGCGATCCGAAGGATACAAATAGATCGTGACGAGCGAGTGCGTTTTTTTCCTCGTCGTGTGGGACGGAGACCGAGAGGTTGTTAAATAACAACCACGGCACACCTTAGACGTTATTCCATGCGGGGGCACAAACTTTCGAATCATCGCCTCTATTCCCGGCTGCATGGAAACTTTTATCCTCTTGCACCAGAAGGATTTTTGTTGGTCTACGTCGTCGCAGGAGTCGGAAATGATCGGTCGCGGGTTAGAACGAGGCGCCGATCAAACCGAGGCCCCGCCCACTTCACTCCGAAATACGGCATAGACACGTTCCGATGCGTGTGTGTGTGTGGTTTTTTTTTTTTTTTTTTTCTTCTTCTTCTTCTTCTCCTTTTTGTCCGATTTAAATCAAATCCCTTTAAACCGCGCCTTGTATCCGGATTGTATTCCGGTAAAACTTTTAAACAAATGTGTTGTTTTGCATATTCATGTCATATGCAAACGAGCTCATTACACTTCTCTAACGCTGCTCGTTTCACACCGATGCATCACCTCCGCTCTTTAAAAAAAAATAACCTGAAGCGCTAACCAAACAACTCGTTCCTTCCGGTTTGCGTTGACGGTTTAAAGCGTGTGTTCGTTTTCATTTCCGACTCGAACGCTTCGAAGCAGGAGGGTCCGAGCCGGTTAGAAAACATTCCCAGTCGTCCGAAACGCAGCGTTTTAGGCTCCGTACAATCAGCTGTTCGTGACGTCCTCCGTCTTGCGTAACTCTCACTAACGGCACCGACGCCGCCCGACACGCTCGGACTCGTCGCCGGGATCCGTGGTCTTTCACGCGGACGCCCTCGAAATCTCCCAGGATTCTTCAGTGAACTGTACCGAGTGTCTGAAAAGCCAGGAACTAATAGATAAACGGCGTATACTTCGTTCTGTATCCGTGTATGTATTTACAGCATGGAATTTTTAAAAAAAGATGGTTTATTTATTTATTTATTTAAGCTTTCGAGAAGCTTGCTCTCAGTTTCACGGTCCTTCATTTCATTCTGCAGACCAAAGCCAACTCCCCCGTCCCCCCATCCCCCCGTCCCTGCACCCCTTTGGTTCGTCCCATGGGTATTATTCCTGCTTTGAAAAGATGGACGTCCTTTTGTACTATATGAACTAACTCTCTCGCTCTCTCGCACACACTTAAAGAGAGGCCTCAGGGAGCCCGAGCTCACACAAAAGCCTCCTTCTTCTCTCTCTCTCTCTCTCTCTCTCTCTCTCTCTCTCTCTCTCTCTCTCTTGCACGCACGCTCGTTTTGTCGTTGTGCAGCAGCGAACAGCCGAGGGTTAAAGCGTGAATCAGTCTCAGGCGAGCGAGACTCAGACGGCCACGCACCTATTTTAGAGCAGCGTGGGAGTGTGTTCGCCGTGTGCTGATATTCATCTCTCATTCCACCGTAACTGCTGGTTTACCGCCGGCGTGTCGGTCGTCTGGTTTTAACAGCAGCGACGTGTCTTCAAAATGTGTGCATGATAACACGCTGTGCTTTTAAAATGTTCACGATGACATAATGTGCGTCAACATCCTGCTGTATAGTGTACCCGGTTATTGAGTGTGTGTGTGTGTGTGTGTGTGTGTGTGTTTCCGACAGCTGATATCATCTCTACCGTGGAGTTCAACCACTCAGGGGAGCTGTTAGCCACCGGAGACAAAGGCGGACGCGTCGTCATCTTCCAGCAAGACACTGAGGTATCAGCACACGTTTCCCATCATGCATCGCTCCACACTGCATATTCGCCATTCGATTAGTCACGCGTTTTAACATCGGCGAACACCGGTACGAGTTCTCTCTCAGAAATACGCCCAAAGCTCCGAAGCGATTGATAGTTGCCTAGGTGATTTGAACTTTTTGTGATTATAACTATCTTTTGAAGGCGCATGCAAATTTTTCAGAATCATGGGCCGAGACGCATCACGTGACGCCGTCACGCCGCTCGTTCAACCGAAACCGTCTTCGAGTCGCGTGCGAGTACAGCCGAAAGGTCTCATTTACCAACAAACGTCGCTGCGATAGAGCGCGCAAAACAATTTCGCGCAGTTGCGATTCTGCAAAAAAAAAAAATCTAGCCTTTTTTTTTTTTTTGCCTGCAACACACACACAAAAAAGTCCCCGAGATCGAAGCTGTTTTGTGATGATTGTTGACATTACAATGTATTAGGACAGATATAGTTATAATAACAGGGGAAAATAAACATTAATATGCAACGCATGCAGCCTACAAGACCGGCAGATGGAGACGTGGCGTGTCCTTGATGAACAAGCGGTTCGATAGTGACGCGAACAGTAACGCGTTTTCATCCGTAGAGGGTCTCGGAGGAAACGGTGCGAATTATAATGCGTAAGAAGAATGATTTGTGAGCTATATTTTGTCCTGCATCTAACAAAATCGGTCTCTGTCCTTTATTTTTTATTATTATTATTATTATTTAACGCTCCAGAACAAGGCACAGTGCCGCAGCGACTACAACGTTTACAGCACGTTCCAGAGCCACGAGCCCGAGTTCGACTACCTGAAGAGTCTGGAGATCGAGGAGAAGATCAACAAGATCCGCTGGCTGCCACAGAAAAACGCCGCACAGTTCCTGTTGTCCACGAACGGTGAGTGTTTCCGAGGCAGGATGCAGCGAAAGCACGCGAAACCTCACACACTTACAGGTAGAAGCTCACGTTTCACGCGTTACTGAAGCGAGCGCGCTTTATATCCGCAGGAGAGGCTGCGTGTCCGAGATCGATGATCTCGCACCCGGGTATTGACCGACTGTTTACTTTGGCCTGGTTAATCGCAGATGTTTTTCTCAGTAAAGACGTGCGTAAAACATGAGCAGAGTAACGTCCCGCCGTCTGTACAACGTTAAAATCGCATTTGTTCAGATCATTATAATAAGGCCCGGGAGCGTCTGCGCGACGTGATATCGAACCGCTTCCAGTTGAACTCTAGTAGGAAAATGATTCGACTCTGAATCGACTCGGTTACGGAAAACCCAACAGGCAAACGAATCAAAAGAATCAACACGGAAATATATAGAGATATATAAAACAGAAAATGGAAGATATCTGAATGTGGAGCTCATCCGTTATAGTCCACCTTTAAGTCTCATAAAGCGCTTCATTCCTGTTGTTTTGTTTTTGATCGACAGATAAAACTATAAAGTTGTGGAAGATAAGTGAACGCGATAAGAGACCAGAGGGTTACAATCTGAAAGAGGAGGATGGCCGCTGCAGAGATTCGACCACCATTACTACTCTACGGGTACGTACGCACACGCACACGCACACGTGTACGCGCGCTCATATCCCTCCCGAGTCTTACCTGAGTCTTACCGTGCTCTGTGTGGTGCGTCAGGTACCCGTGTTCAGGCCCATGGACCTGATGGTGGAGGCGAGCCCTCGGCGTGTGTTCGCGAACGCTCACACTTACCACATCAACTCCATCTCAGTAAACAGCGACAACGAGACGTACCTGTCCGCCGACGACCTGCGCATCAACCTGTGGCACCTGGAGATCACCGACCGCAGCTTCAGTATCCTGCACAGGGCAAAGGTCAGGCTCGGGCAGAGGGTGCGCGCACGCGCGCGTGTTTAAGTAAGTTAAAGTAAATTTCTCTCAAGCACAAGAGTTGAAGTGACGAATGATTGCTGCACAAGTGTTGCACATTCAAAAATAAATGAGTAAATGTTTTTTTTTTTTTTTTTTTTTTTTTTAATAAATAAAAATCCCTGAAAATTCCAAAAGACTACATGAATTTACAGATTTACAAAGATACCTGTTTGACTTTGTATTTGAATATCGGGTACACATATGATAGTTTTAATTCTTTAAACAAAAAAACACAACAATTCAAAATGGTGTCTAAATCCTCTCTCTACAATCTTATTTGAGATGATCAGATTTTAAAATTAGATCAATCTTAATAAATAAATAAGATACATGGATAATAAATGAGATAATAGATCGACGTATTTAGCTAAAAGCTATATTGGCTCAGATTTGAGTAAACTCAGATTTGAGAGTGCACACGTGAGAGAGAGGTTGTGAGAGAGAGAGAGAGAGAGAGAGTGCACTCTGTCTCAGAGCGCTGCACGTACTCCTTAACTCGCCGTCAGACATCGTGGACATCAAGCCGGCCAACATGGAGGAGCTGACGGAGGTGATCACGGCGGCCGAGTTCCACCCGCACCAGTGCAACACCTTCGTCTACAGCAGCAGCAAAGGCACCATCCGCATGTGCGACATGCGCGCCTCCGCCCTCTGCGACAAACACTCCAAACGTGAGTCTCACCGCCGCGCCGAAGGCGGGATTACTCACACGGTCTTACGTTTAATACCGTGGAACGTACGATGGAGTTAATATAACCTGATTGCTTAAATGTTTTTCATTAAAAGCGATTGTGTGTGTGTGTGTGTGTGGGGACAGTGTTCGAGGAGCCAGAAGACCCCAGCAACCGCTCTTTCTTCTCAGAAATCATCTCTTCCATCTCGGACGTTAAGTTCAGCCACAGCGGCCGCTACATGATGACCCGAGATTATCTGTCCATCAAGATCTGGGACCTGAACATGGAGAGCCGGCCAGTGGAGACGTATCAGGTGGGGCCGTGTAGGGTGTTTTACTGGAGGTTGGTTGGTTGGTTGGGTGGTTGAACTTATTCATGTCCGTTGTTGTATTAGATAATTGAGGGCGCGCAGTGTAAAGTGTAAATCCAAACGAAATAGCACGTGATTTCGCCTACAGTACGTGCTCCCCCTTTTCTCCCTAATTCCCACCTGTCAGCTCTCCCACATCACACGACGGCTAGAGTTAAAAGCGCTGGTGTCACTGTGATTGACAGGAGACGGGAGATTGTACCTCAACAGGTTCGGTAGCTTCATAATCCTCGTTAAGCAACCTTTTCGATTCGAGCTATGACGAAGCAGCTGCTGTCAGGGCCATGTTAGAATTTCACCCATGTTCATTTAACCGAAGCACATCGGAGAAAGAGAAAGGCTTTAATGAGCTAATGTGCAGTGGGAGGAAGTAAAACTTTTGAATGGAAAAAAAAAACAACTTAATTTTTTGTTGAAAAAACTGTTCTTTGTCATCATGGAGTAAATCAAATGACTAAAATGTCCATAATTAAAAAAAATTATATTAAATAATAATAATAATAAATGTGTTAATTTCAGCACACTATGAATTATAATATTTATCCTATTGTAATGTTCTTAATGCTTCAACAGGGTGATTATGCAGCATGTAAACCACTAGAGGGCGATGTCACGGCACATTTGATATTACAGGGTGTCCCAAAAGTCTCATTCATATCTATCTATCTATATATATATATATATATATATATATATATATATATATATATATATATATATATATATATATATGATTGAGACTTTCGGGACGTGTGTGTATACACTACCGGTAAAAGTTTGTGGACACTCGACCTCGCGGTCGCAGGACAGTACCGGACACATTTGGAAAGTTGTTACGGTTGGTCCGACGAGTCCCTCGATTTGTCGCTATAAAAGGCAGGCTAAGCTCCGCCTTATACAGAGAGAGAGGGAACGTGGGCTTTTTTCATCTATGCACATTCTATTTGAAAAGCATTGAAGTACACCGAGGACCCAAATGATGCCCTGTTTTTTTTATTTTATTTATTATTATTTCTTAAACAATTTGCGCCCCCCTTCCGATCTAACCCTAACTCCAAGGTTGAGAACCACTGCGCTAGCCGACTCTGACCTCACAACCCTTCTGGTCTCCACAGGTTCACGAATACCTCAGGAGTAAGCTGTGCTCGCTCTATGAAAACGACTGCATCTTCGACAAGTTCGAGTGCTGCTGGAGCGGGAACGACAGGTGAGGAGGAGATCGGAACGGAGATCCGTTATGTTTACGCGTTACGTTCGCGTCCAGCGACCGAGCAGATGAGAAGATCATTTAGCCAAATTGTTAGTTATTTCTTCTATATATATATTTCTACCTGACATGTTTTCTCCAGGTAAAAAAAAAAAAAGGCAAATCACAGGTTTCTATGGTAACGGCTCACTCGCAGGGACTCGTGCAGCGCGAGTCGACGGCGCGAGGGTGGGGTCCTCTTATCGACACGAGCCGCTCTTATCACACGCTGCAGGTTTAGAGGACTCGACGCATCACTGACTGTTGCACTGGATATTCAGTCAGATTTGCTCATTTGCTCAACGCCTGTTCTATATTTTTCCTTACACACACGCACACTCTCGCTCAGTCACTCACTCACTCTGCTGGTGCTCACTAAATACACACACAGCTGGTAATGTTTACACACAACACACATACACAGCTGGCAGCATTTACACACACAGCTTTTACACACAGCTGGTAATGTTTTACACACACACAGCTGGCAAAGTTTACACATAAGTAGTGATGACTACACACACAGCTGGAAATGTTACATACGTAACTAGTGATGAGAACACAGCTGGTCGGAGAACGGGGGAAGTTTGAAACACCTTCACACACACAGACAAAGAGATAGAAATGTTCACACACGCACAGAGTGCTCGAAAAGCCCACACACACACACACACACACATTCTTTCTCTGACTCACTTACAAACACACACACACCCCCTGAAAATACCTGCAAATACAAACAGAGACCTTAAAAATGTCAGCATGGCCATGCGTACACGTACACACACACACACACACACACACAGCTCAAACTGTATTCTAGATACACAGAGAACTTGGAACATCTACACACGCACGCGCGTTTTTTGTATGCGGCATTACGTCTCATTAAAACTTTTGTACACTATGTTCATGTTGTTGCTTGGTGACAAACTAGCTGCATAATCGGTGTTTATTTATTTATTTATTTATTTATTTACTTACTTACTTACTGTTATTTATTTATTTTCTCTCTCTCTCGCTCTCCCTCCCCCCACTCAGCGTGGTGATGACGGGCTCATACAACAACTTCTTCCGCATGCTGGAGCGCACGCAGCGGCGAGACGTCACCCTGGAGGCGTGCCGTGAGAGCTGTAAGCCCCGGCAGGTGCTGAAGCCGCGGCGCGTGTGCGCTGGCGGGAAGAGGAAGAAGGACGAGATCAGCGTGGACAGCCTGGACTTCAACAAGAAGATCCTGCACACGGCCTGGCACCCGCACGCCAACATCATCGCCGTGGCGACCACCAACAACCTCTACATCTTCCAGGAGAAGGGCAACTAGGAGCGAACGACCAACCTCACACACCTCCCACACCTCCGTCTGCGTACGTGCGTGCGAGTGTGTGACTGTGTGTGTGTGTGTGTGTGTGTGTGTGTGTGTGTGTGTGTGTGTGCGTGCACGTACGTGGAGAAAAAGTTAAAGAGGAACTAGAGAAAATAGTTTTTGTGACAACCATCACCACTACTGTCGTCATCTTTATCATCACGAACAGGACGGGGCGGGGCAAACTGCCGCCATGACGCTGTACCGAGACAGCCGTGACACACGCCGTCCACTCTGTGTACCCACAATCCTCTCCTCTTACCCATCAGGCCTGGCTACAGGGCCACGTTGGCCACAGGTTCTGAAATGTCAGTCATTTTGTCATTGTCTTTTTTTTTGTACTTGTCGAAACCTTCGAACTAGGAATGTGCCGATAATCAATTACGCAATACATCGCAATATTTGCATATATTAATATTCTTAACGTGTACTTTTCAAACACAAACGAGAAAGTCCATAATTCCGTGCAGCGGACGAGGATTCCGGCCGCCTCCGCAATACGATACTGTATTGCGATATAAATATTTAATATCAAGCACATACCTAATTCGAATGAGTCCCTGTATTCTTTACACCTCAGCTCTTTTTGGTGCCATTAAAGTTTTTTTTTTTTCTTTTTTAATCTTCTCAGTGAAATTGCCAAGTTGTTTAGGTTGTTTTAATTCTGTTTAAAGAATTTTGTCTTTCTTTTGCTCAATAAATTCTCCTCTATACTGTACTCAAACCACATGGTTCCATTCAGCCATTCATTCCCAAAATACCCACAGTACTTTTTAATATGCATTCACACGTACATACTCGCACGTAAAGAACAAAGAAGGCCGGTCGCGGTGCAGACGAGCCCGTGGCAGTATTGTAGTCGTGTGATTTGTTTGCCACCGTTTGTTTGACCTCGACATGCTCCAACAGACTGATGAACTCTTGTTTGAAATTTTTTTTTTTCCTTTCTGTTCCCACCTCTCTGTCTGTCTCTCGTTGCAAGCTGAGAAAGATTATAGAGATTATGACAATGGAAATAATGGTATTTATAAACTGAACAAACATTACATTCAGAGTCGTGTCTCTTTTTTTCCCACCGTATTTTTATTTTAACTTTTTTTTTTTTTTTTAAACGATTTTTGACCCATTGCTGCAGCGATACGTTACCTGAAAACGACACTTTTCTGCTTTTTCAGATAAAGTCGACCAAACGAATAAAACTTGCCTGGCAGTAAAGGGAAAAAAAAAAAAACTAAAAACAATTAACCGAAGGGGAAAGGTCTATCAGTTTAGCACAAAATTCACACCTCAAATCCTTCTCCGCTCCTGACAAACCACTTTTCGTTTTCATGACGCTCCTTCTGAACCTAGCCTTTTTTGGCCTCGTCTCTGGGGAATTATGCTGTAAGCATTTTCTTCAGCTGGAAAAACTAGAGCGAAAAGGTGCAGTCCGTCGTTCCGCCCACCTGTGTGACGGCGTTAATGTTGAGCACTGGGCTGGTATTTTCCTAATGAAACCTTTGTGTTGCCGACTTATGGCTTCGTATTACTGTACTCTAAACCTGCAATTATGTGCGCTCGTGTTTACTAAACTCTAGCAACTACTTAGATGGAATTACAGGTGTTAGAAGCGCAGTAAGTGTCCCGTGTGACCTTTTGTACTCTCCCTCAATGAGCAAAACATGGATGGAAAGATGGAAAAGTTTGTGTGTGGAATGTTATGGCAAAGAATCCGCTAAAGGAAGAAGCTTAATGAGTTCGAGAACACCAGTTGAAATGGGATCGTGTTTGAGAGAAATGCCCCAGTCTTGCGCTATTCACTTCCAAAGTCGAGATTTTCGAACGGCTCCAAATCTGGTAGTTTAATACCTGCTGGCAGGGACAATAGAAACAGAAATTCAAATGGTTTCCACTATAAACCATCTGCGAACAATTAAACCATTATCATTTATGGTCCTGAATGGTATCTACATACCACCAATAGAAGGCAACAAATTACCAGTAGAGACCCACAAGGACCGTTACACTTCCATTACATCCAATACAGTTTCAATTATAGACATTAAACCATTACAAATTCTATGAGTGTTTCAATTATGTTTTTTTTTTTTTATTTATTCGGGAGGTCCGTGTTGCTGAGTAGTTTCTCAATATGGAGACCTATAGGCTATAGAAGTTGGATACACTTGATGCGAAGAGTAATTTTAGTCGTACTGGATCTTTTCTTAGCAATTCACCATGGTATTATAGACAAACATTGATATTACCAACAGTTTTGTCTTATTTCTAGCTTAGTTGTCACTTTATATAAGGTCATAAGGTCATGCTAGTTAGCTGAATTGTTTGCCTCAGTCATTAGCTAGCATAACATTGGTGTCCATGCTTAGCACAGGTGCACAAGCACATATTCATGAGTTGTACAATAGTAGTTTCTTTCATATCGATTCATGTTTTTTTTTTTTTATGGATTAATTTGTAGAAAAGGCAATGACTGGTAAACCTCTTGATAGGTGTAAGGCCAGTGTTTGTACCTTATTCTATTAACGACTTAATTCACTCCATATGGAATCAAACCACAATTTTACTCATACTGAGTATTTTATTAGAAAGTTGCTAAGACATCTGAGGTAAAAGTTGATCTTTCTGATTGTTTTGCCCAATTTCCATTGTTATTCGGTCTTTATAATGTTTGTTTTCTTTTTATAAAGACTTGGAACAGCTACGTGCTACCTCGGACCATATATTTTCAGTTGCCTAGCAACAGTGAGCTCACGAATTCAACTATTTGGACTTCCCATATTGAAATGTTGACATGTCGTGAATTGACAAATTACGTTTTAAAAAAAAATACTTATAGACTAGTATCACCCAAGTATATACATCACATTCATTTATTTATTTATCATTATTATTATTTTTAGAAAGACACGTTTATATCCTTATTTTCGCAGGGATCATCATATACACAAATCCTCCAATAGGAACACAGCGTGCGTGCGTGCGTGCGCGCGCGCGTTCGCTGGCAGTTTTACCCGAGCCTTCCTTTCACAGACATGATGTCGGACGCTGCTGCTACACGAAACACAGGAGAGTCGGGATTAAACGGTATGTACCGTCGCCTGTTTGACTCGTATTACCCCGTCATCCAGGTAGTGCGAAAGATAAGACTTTATCGTACCACACTTTGTGTTTTTTAAGACTTTTCAAGCGTCGCTTAATGTACAAAACGACGTTTGCTGAGTTCAAAACAACTTAACCCAAGCATTCCCTATAGCGGTCCCGACATGATTGACACCTGTCGTGACCAATAATAATGCGCTGAGTGTTAATGAGGCGGGACAATAGGAAAGATTGACAGTCTCCGAACCAATCATGACGGTGAACGCTGTGACGTGGCTCTGCTGAGCTTCATGTCAACAAGACGACTGAAAACATGAAGATTTCTACTCTACATGAAAAAAAAAACCTTTATAGTTTTGAAACCTTTTTCATTATTATTATTATAATTAATAAACAAATAAAAATCCCAGTGCTTGAGAAAAGCCTAATTTCCAATATAGCCAGCTTTATATAAAATGATATATTCCTTTAGTAAACATAATGTCCGCTCTATTTTCATTATTTCATTATTTCTAAATAAAAAAATTACAGTTACTTTTCACGTCTGAATGGCTTTTAAAATCTTTACAGCAGCTGCTTCCGTCAGTAGTTTCATCTTTCTAATTTATAACGTGTTGATATCGCGACATCTAGATTTTCAGTCAAAATCTCGTGTTGTCTCGCGAGATTTCGCCTGTAAGCATACAACATAATATACAGTAGTAGGCATTGTAGTATGTGTATATTAGTGATCTGCAACAAATTCTCAAATGTTTTTGCAGTGTGAATTGTAAAATGTCACTTGAGCTACATTTAAGGGGGAAAAAAATAGTGCAACAAAATTGCAAATGAAATTACAAGACCAAAAAAAAAAAAAGAATATAAGGAAGTAAGAGAGAGGGAAAAAATACACGGTTGTGTGTGTATGATATGAAGGAAAAAAATGTCATCGTGATGTTCTGAAAATATTTCTATAATACACTATATTTCGATTTATATCGTGGCATAATTCATCACAATATTGATATCATATTGTCGTCTTGCCCTTACCGCGTGTGTGTATTTGTTTGCACGTAATCAAGGACAGAATGTGACAGAGACGTCTAAAGGGGAGGGGGGGGGCAAAAAACAAAAACTACTGAATACTCTTCATATTTAGACGTACTGTATAACACAATAATAATAATAAAGTTGTAATGAAATCCCGGTGTATGTTTGTAATCGTAGAGACGTAATTATCCTTATTTTATTATGTTGACGTGAGTGAATTCTGTGTCCGAGTCCTAATACAGCTGGTATACAGTAAGACCTGGAAGCGTTTAGCGCGAGGCGGAGAGCCAGTCGTCATGCTCCTGCTAGCAGAGCACAAACCTGGCGTCGGAGAGACAGATTTCCATTCCTCGGAGAACGGTCGGCACATCCCGCATGTTTAAAGCTTTAAACATGTGGGATGTGCCGAACGTTCTCCGAGGAATGGAAATCTGTCACGCCTCGGCCTTGCTGTGTGCTTAAATAATAATAAAAAGCCATGACAGTTTTTTTCCTCAGACTCTTTTAATAAAAAATGTAAGATGACATAAAAAAAAAGTACATCTATTTTTGAAATTGTAATCATTTAAATCTATTTCGATTTTGACATTATCTTCCATCATAAAGATGAAATTATCACCGTACGCCTTTCCTCCATCCAACATACACTGTACTATTGTCTCTTTACACGTCTGTTAGGATCTTTTCATGTCCTATTTAATAGATAATAATAATAATCCGTGCTATCAGCCCTCTTCCACATACACGACCTTACAGATGCCCGTGGTTGGCTAGTGACGCTGTGATTGGCAGGTGAGAGAGCGTATGCCCCTCCTACTTAGTGGCACTGGCAGCTCAGTGCTGAAGACATTAGACGTCTGATCAGAAGGTCATGAGTTCAAATCCCAGCACCAGCGAGCTGCCACCACTGGGCCCCTGAGCGAGGCCCTTAACCCTCAACTGCTCAGATGTATAAATGAGATGTGTGTAAGTCGCTCTGGATAGGAGCGTCTGCCAAAATGCCGTAAATGTCAATGATTTTTTTTCAGTTTTTAAACACCATAATTGAGATAGTTGAGATGAGATAAAAAGGTATTAGAGTTTCGCAGTAAAATTCGCATCTTCGTGCAGAATAAAGACGCCACTGTGCAGAGTTTCATCATTCCTGTGAGACGTTAATCATGCTTGTTTTTATTTTCTTTCCCCGAAGTGTTTAGTTTAACCGAGATTCGGTTTTATTCCACTCGCTTCCAGAAATAGAGCCGCACGTACGACTCGGGATGCAGGACTCACAGTTTTGGAATTATCCTCTCTGTCTCTCTCTCTCTCTCTCCCCCTCTCCCTCTGTGTACATGCATTACGTGCCCTGTGGAAGAAGATTAGGCTGCGCTCCAGTGCTCAGCCCTCTTACCTAACCGCGCGCTCGAGTTTCCAGCACTTCAGAGCCTCTTTTCTCTTCAGTGCCAGCGTTTGTGTTTTTTAACGACCTCTCGCTCGCCGACAGTTCTCCACGCCCTCAGGTTCGGCCGTTTTTAACCTGCGTAAACACCATAAAGGCGGTTTATCAGGTGACTTGTGTTGTAAAGAAGACGTCGGAGTTCCTCCGGTCGATATTTTCACAGAGCACAGTTTGCAGTCTGCTTTGTTTCGAGCAGACTTGAAATTGATTTCCTTTTCCCAAGCTGGCGATTTTGAAGATATCGCGGTAGACGACGTAATTGTCCAGAACCAATGGCGTACAAACAAACAAACAAAAAGGAAAATGAGCATTTCCACCATTTCAGATTGATGGAGATTGGAGGTGGTGTAATATTATCATTATTATTATTATTATTATTATTATTATTATTATTATTATTATTATTATTATCAGCTGTAGAAGGCGAGCAAATGGTGGGGTTTTGAGGTGGTTTTACAGTAATGTGCTGTAAGAAACAACACAAACCCCTGAAACAGCACATTTTAGATGTAATCCTGTTCCGATCGGTTTTTCGGATGTCCACATGGCTGACATTTTCTCTGCTCAGTGTTCGAACATCTGCGCCAGTGTATTCATCACTTCATCATCGTCGTCATCATCATCATCATCATGTTTTCTCATGTCAGGAAAACGTACACAAGGCTTACGTCACACAGTAGCACATGGTTAATAATAATAATAATAATAATATACATGAGTATTATTACTTCATGCTGTGAAAAAGTATTTGTGCCATCTTGATTTCTTCTGTTTTTGTGTACATCTCATACTAAATAGTTTTACATCTTCAGACGCAGTACAATATAAAACCAAGGCAACCCGAGGCCCTGATTACACTGGTGCGTTTTCGTTCTAAAACGAAAACGTTCCTCGTCCACGCTGGCGTTTCCGCCGTGTTTCAGAAACGATCTCCGTCCACGCTACACCATGACCAGTCGTGAACACTGGGCATGCGCATACGAGCGTAAACAGGAAGTCGTTTGCTAGTCCAAACCGGCGTTCCGTGTAGGGCTTACGCCGCTCGAAATGAGATCTGTTGGCGATCGCTCTAATCGTAGCTCGCCTCTTGCGCGTGTAGCAGCCGCAGTGTTATAAAATACAGAATCGAACCGCACGACGGCGGCTGAGAATGACGAGAAAGCCGGCAAAGCTCGCGGTTCAGTCTCCGTGTTGTTGTGTATATGATTAAGGTAGCGTAACGGTCATGTGGTAGGGGCTTGACGAATCAGGGAAGGATACGCGATGATCCAGAAGAACCAATCAGGGAGTGAATGTGAGGGAAGCCATGCCTTCGTTTTCAAAACATTTTGGTCTGTTTTACCCTGAAACGCGAGCCCGGAGTTTTCAAACTAAAACGGGGTCTCCGGCGTTTCCGAAAGTCGGCGTTTACGAGAGTCTCCGTCTATGTTCATCTGGGTCCCTGTCTCCTCCTCTGTTCGTCTGGGTCTCTGTCTCCTCTCTGTTCGTCTGGGTCTCTGTCTCCGTCGTTTGAGTCTCCGTCTCTGTTTGTCTGGGTCTCTGTTTCCATCTCCGTTCGTCTGGGTCTCTGTCTCCGTTCGTCTGGGTCTGTGTCTCCGTTCGTCTGGGTCTCTGTCTCCGTTCGTCTGGGTCTCTGTCTCCGTTCGTCTGGGTCTCTGTCTCCGTTCGTCTGGTCTCTGTCTCCGTCTCCGTCCGTCTGGGAAAATCTTGGTTTGATTTGTCTCTTATTGCCCTGTTGCTTGTGTCTGCCACTGGAATTGCGTCCACACGTTGTTCCATGGTTAAATAAGCAGTGTGTAGTGGGTGAGCATTTTTGTGTTTCAGAAACCTGATGCAGATTGTGGTTTGATGGACAGAGGTTTGATTATTCACAACATTACTATTGTGTCTTTTTTCAGGATGTTATGGCTCAGCCGTTATCAGGTTCTGCTGCATCGCTATGTAAATCAGTGTAACATCCCATATCAGAGTGTGCAGCCTTCCAAACGGAGTGTGTGAGAGTGTGTGAGAGTGTGTGAGAGTGTGTGAGAGTGTGTGAGAGTGTGTGAGAGTGTGTGAGAGTGTGTGAGAGTGTGTGAGAGTGTGTGAGGATACGAGCTTCCTGCTTAGCTCATCAGATCTCAGTTCCAGAGCAAAGTCAACACACCCTGGAGTCACATGACCCCCACATATTTACTTGGTTAAAGGAAGTCATGTGATTGTTTTTCCTGCTTATTTCTTAATCACCGGGAACACTGGATTTATTGCTGCAGTTGTGTCTCAGATAATCAACAGTGTGTGTGTGTGTGTGGGGGGGGGGGGGGGTTGGGGGGTTGTGTGTTCCTGACTGGGCTGACGTAAGGCTTTGGTTCAGATGTCAGTGAGTTTATAGAGGGAGGCGGTGAGAGGCATTTAACTTCCTTTCACCACGCTGTAAATAGAGTTCAGCTCAGCCACCACAGGGCTTATGGGAAATCCTCCTGTCCCCGTCCGTCTCTTTCTGTCTCCGTCCATTTTTGTCTCTGTTCGTATCTGTCTCTATCTGTGACTCTATCCGTCTTCGTCTTTCTCTCTGTCCATCTTTCTCTCTGTCCATCTCGGTCTTTGTCTCTGTCCATCTCAGTGTCTGTCCATCTTTGTCTCTGCCCATCTTGGTCTCTGTCCATGGTGGTCTTTGTCTCTGTCCATCTCTCTCTGTCCATCTCGGTCTCTGACCATCTTTATCTCTGTCCATGTTGGTCTTTGTCTCTGTCCGTCTCTCTCTGCCCATCTCTGTCTCCATATATCTTTGCCTCTGTCTCTGTCCATCTTTGTCTCTGTTTCTGTCCATGTTGCTCTTTGTCTCGGTCCATCTCTGTCTCCATCTATCTTTGCCTCTGCCTCTGTCCATCCTTGCCTCTGTCCATCTTTGTCTCCGGCTATCTTTGTCCATCTCCATCTGTCTCTGTCCAACTCTCTCTGTTCATCTTTGTGTCTGTCTGTCTCCGTACCCTTTTCGGGTATCTACGGATCGTTTCTTTAAAGGAATACCGGTCCACGCATCGTAAGCGAGAATCCTTCTTGGTGCAGCTCCAATCCCTTTAGCGCAGGAGTGATTAAGCACTTAAATCAGCAGGTGAGTTTTAACAGCTGGAGCCGAACAAAAGAAGGCAAATATCTGCCTGCGGACTGACATCGGTGTTGCAACACGGGTTTGCAAACAGTGTTGAAATCAACGTCTAAAAATAACCCAGCGCTGGCGTGCGAGCTCCCGCTGAACTCACGAGGAAGGAAGTCGCACAAGTGAAATGAATAACAAAAGCGATTTGTTTCGATTTTCCTTCTCCAAGCCAGCGTGTATATTAACCGCTCATTCACGGAGTTAAAACGTGTTGCTATTTAACAAAGATATGCGAAGATGCATAATTGTCGATATGGTGAAGTTTAAGGAAGGAGTCTCCAGTGTCAGGAAAACAGGAACGAACTTGTTTTGCAGAGATTATTAAATAATAAAGAGAAATAAAACTCAGTAACTGGAGTCTGTCACGCTTTCGAGATCCTAACGATGGCCCTTCGTTGGTCCGTGTTTATTTCCCGGTACCGTGTAGGATGTTCGTGACGTTTCTTTGCTTTCAGTTCTGATGTTTGTCCACGTTTTCCCGTCCTCAGGCTCATGGGTGGAGCTCGAGATGAACAAGAACTCCCCCGAGACGTCGCAGTCCGCCTCCCTGGGCACGTCCGGTTTGGCCCAGGTTGTTGAAGAGGATGACGGGATAGTCGGGGGGCTGGAACACGTACCTTCTTCATCCTCCATCCATAACGGAGACATGGAGAAGATCCTGCTGGACGCACAGCACGAGTCCAGCCGCAGCAACTCCTCCTGCGACAGGTAGTGGAACAGTTCTGGGCTCGGGAAAACAACAACAACAACAACAACAGATTATCTGCATTGACCGTTTTGAATTAGCATCACATATATCCCTCTCTCTGAAAAAGCAGTCGCATTAGCTTTCATTTCCTCATATTTAAATATAGACGTGCTAAACAACTTAAAACTTAAATGGCACCTTTCGTTTGATCAAATATATTGGAACACGCGTATAGGGGTTTCGTGCTGCCCAGGTGTGTCCTGTTCGACTGATTGTTTAAATAATTAATAGCTCTGAATATCTACTCTTGGTTTGAGCCCTGGGTTTAACCTGTGGAGACTGTATTTGTTGTTAAAAAGGATAAACCAACATGAAGACCAGAGAGCTGTGTATGGGAGAAAAGCAAGCCACTGGGGATAGCCAGTACAACTATGTGTTCACATTTTCGCAGATGTAGTGCATTATTAATAATACTCGGATGAGGTGCCGAAAATGTGGAACGCCGGACACCTTTTGTACTCTGAAATTCCGAAATTAACCCGGTTGTTTCCGTCCCGCAGTCCACAACGTCCCCGCAGTCCTCAGGATGAAGGTCAGATCAGCTTCGACGTGGACAGAGGAGAAACCCAGGTACTCTTAGACCGAATTTCCCTCTCCGATTCACGTGCGTCGACCACGAGTACAGCTAAAAAGGTCTCGTTTACCAGCAAACAAGTATAAAAATGTATTGTTTTCTGCGAATGTACGTATGAAGAACTCAAACTCGCGTTTTTGGCCGCAACAATCACACAAAAAAAGCCAACCGGCACAAATTTAGCAGATTGTCCAGAACATGTTAAGAGTAACACTGACGGAGAGAGCGTTGTGTAAAATGAGTAGCCAAAAAAGGTTTCTTCAAAAAATTGCTACGCTACCGGTCAAAAGTTTTAACTTTAAGACACACTCGGTCTTTATTTTTATTTTCCACATTTTAGAATAATAATAATGAAGTCATCAAAACTCTGGAGTAACACAAATGGAACGATGGGAATTATGTTATGATAAAAAATCCAAAATAAATCAGAATAATTGAATATTTTAGCATCTTCAAAGTCGACGCCCTCTTCGCAAATGTATTCTTGGCATTTTCTCAACAGATTTCTTGAGGGATTTCCCTGAGATGATTTTTAAACAGTATTAAAGGAGTTCACAGCGACGCCGGACTCTTATCGGCTGCTTTCCGGAAAATATTTCCCACCGAGTCGTACGTTTAAAAAAAAAAAAAAAAAAAATTTGGTAAATAAATTAGACAAAATTTTTTTTGAATAATGAAATAAATGAATACGTCAGCACGATGATATTTCTCTCTACGACACCGATTTCGAACATTTGATCACACACCTTCAGATCAAAAGATTTCATTCTCCAAACTTTTAACCGGTTGTGTATACCAATTTGCAGATATGATGCAATTTATGGGTTTATTCGATATCGTTACCTGACAGGATTGGAGCCGATATTATTATTACAGACATTATTATTATTATTATTATTATTATTATTTTATATAAAGTGAATAACATGCATTGTAAATCTGTAGATGCACCAGAGTTATAATAAAAATAGCATATAGAACGGACTAAATTTGGAAATCTGTGATCTAGTTTTGTGTGAATTATCTGTAATTGTGTGTGTGTGTGTGTGTGTGTGTGTGTGTGTGTGTGTGTGTGTGTAGGAGGAACTGGAGAAGCTGAGGGATGATGAAATTCTGATGAAGGACTCGGACTGGGTGGCCGACTGGTCCAGCAGACCTGAGAATGTTCCTCCCAAGTGTGTGACTCTGCTTTTTTTTTTTTTTAAAAAAAAAGAATTATTTGTTTATTTATTTATTTATTTATTTAAATATTATTAAAATTCCCTTTTTTTATTACATGTCTAAAAATCTATATCTAAAAAGTGCAGTTGATTTATCGCTTTAATGTCGTACAGTGACTAAAAACAAACTCGATATTATTGTTGTTGTTGTTGTTTTTGTTTTGTTTTGTTGCGTGTCTGTGGCAGGGAGTTCCATTTCCGACACCCTCGGAGAGCCGTCACGCTCAGCATGCGTAAAACTGGAGCCATGAAGAAAGGAGGGATCTTCTCTGCCGAGTTCCTCCGAGTGTTCCTCCCCTCGCTGCTGCTCTCACACTTACTGGTCCTGGGGCTCGGGTGAGCACTTAAATTATACGCAGACACGCCGTCCACTTTATTAGGAACACCTGTACGTTCAACCAACAACAGTAACGGGAAACGTCTGGATATTGGAGCAATTTGGAAAACTAGATGTCGGTCGTTTGTGATGATCATTTGTTGGTCTCTCTCTCTCTCTCCCTCTCTCTCTCTCTCTCTGTCTCTCTCTCTGACAGGGTGTACATCGGGAAGAGGTTGACGACACCCCCTGCCAGCTCATTTTAAGCGTCGACGTGAAGACGCCTCCTCAGCCGTGGCTCGTGTGGATTTGAGAGAGTGTCGCATTTTGTACAAGAAACGTAGCCCCACCCCCCCCGCTCGCCCAAAACTCACTTACTTTTAGTCACCGTTCTCCTCCATCTCTCCTTTTATATCGGTACAATCGATTTCTGCATCGCTCGGCCTGGAAAGTGCCATAAGAGACCAGGAGGAAGTTAAACGCTCTATATCCTCCTCCCCTCCCCCTCCTTTCCCTCTATTCTGTATTGTCAGGAGTTGTGATTACAGTTGTGTCGTGTGTTCAGTGTTGTGGACGTGGATACAGAGGGGGCAGAGTTTAAACCGGACCCCGAACCGGAAATATTCCACTCACGAAACCCGTAAAAAAATAATACTAATAATAATCATTTTTAAATCGGGGGTCAATTAAAGTAAATATATCAGCTTGCAGGTCTCGTAGATATTGCTTTATAGCTCGTTGAGGTATTTTGGATTTATTTAGCCGTTTAAAAAAAAAAAAAAAAACATTTTAAACTCTGCGTATTCTCTGGACTCCTTTCGCAGCTAAACCGTTATCGCTTCTGCGTTTTTATTTTTCATTATAATACACACACACACGTGCTAATCCAGCATTTCTGGTAATTAACGATGTCCTTAATTATCCTGATCAAACCAGCACAAAATCTCACGAACCAGCAACACTACTGAGACAGAAACGAAACTAGTCCCCGCACCAGTAGGGGGCGCCTACCTAAGTGCCGCTTTCAAATGCAGTCCAAAATGAAACATTGAAATGAATGCGACTTATTCATAATGATGCAGCCTTTTAATTTTATTATTCCAACCCGGAGCATTTTTTTTTTTTTCCGGAAAAGACCGTACGTGTGTGTGAGACCCAGACGTTGGGCGTGGGCGAGACCTGTTACATGTGAAGTGTGTAAATGTTACTGCGTGATGTATTTAAATCTGTGTGCGAGTAGATCGGAGTGGGATGAAGTCTGCGGTCGTGTCCGTCGTGTTTGTGTCGCTTCACTGTTTTTTTTTTTTTTTTTTTTTTTCTTTGTCGCTTTCCGTTTTCATTTCTCTTCTCCGTTATCAGACATTTCTTGTGCTCCAGAACATAGCTCCACTTACAAGTGGCTTGTCGCAATAAAGGAGTAAAGTAGTGCTATTTGGGAGGGGAAAAAACCCTACACATTTTGTCGAGCCTGCAAATTAGCTGCTAATCCGTACGTTTCGTTATTCGGTTCTTCAGCAGTTAAAGATTAAAGATACGGTGAGGGGAAAAATCTCTTTTCCAGACCAGTCCTTACACTCGGCCTTCCGGGTTCCTGACATCAATCAGACAAAAGGGTCTAAATCAAGGGTTCTTGACCTTGTTATTTAAAAATAAATACATATACAGAGTACAGATTATTATTTTTATTTATTTTAATATATTTTTTTTTCTCTTCCCACCCATAGAACCCATTTTTAATCAGATTGTCATTAGATCAGAGTCGACGTTATTTACAGATGCAGTAACTTTCATACTTGTGGATTGTCATGTCCACTACTTATAATAAAACAAAAAATAAAAGTGCAGACCCCCTGTCTACGCTTCAGACCCCTCTTTTAGAACCAGGGCTCAAGATATATAACATTGGGGTTTTTTTTTAATTAAATTATTTTTTTTATTATTATTATTATTTCTAATATATTCATTTTTTCTTTCCATGGTGAGTAATTTGAATTATCTTGGAGTAACCCAGTGAATAAACCACGCCCTTATCAGATATAATGTGAATGTGTTTCAGCCAATCAGATCGCGTGGTTGGAACTAACTGTCTTTATGCGACGACATCCGGGTAAGGTTGATGTATACTACGCGTATGTGTACGCGAGACGGCTGCCGCACGTATCCCGAGGTCACGTGGCGCGCCATCGTGACGCGCGGACGCGGTATAACGCCACGTGACGCGGTCCGCACCTGAATAAACGAACTAGCGTCGTGTCCCAGATCGCACGCTTGTGTCTTTATCCAGACCGTTATAATCCAGCACTAAGAGTTTTCCTATTACAGTTAGTGTTTGAATTAAAAAATATATCAAAGGGATATTTTGAGTACCAGTCTAGGATTCAGGATTTTTTTTTTTTTTTTTTTTAGATTAGTAAATATTTCTGGATGTTCAATAAGGGGTTTTACGCAGATCATGCCGACGATCACAAAGACGGCAGAGAGAAACCGTAGTAGCAGACGGTCAAGTCGGGTCAAATTCTCTTCATTTTCCGCCGCATGACGACAAACAAGCTCCTCGTCCCCAGAGGATACACCGGTCTTCTATTTCATCCGAATTACCGAGAATAATAAATCGAATGTAGAGAGCGAGCCAGGCTAGTTGGCTGATTCTAGCTAGGACGGGTAAGCGCGTCGTCCTGGCGACGGCGTGCGTGACACATTTAAACGTATAAGAACTGAAGACTCAGGTCAGCGCTTTTTGTGAAAGCAACCTAGTAATTGAGCTGCATTTAATACGACTCCGCCCTCTAGGCTCCGCCCCAAAGACTTGAGATGAAATTGTACTAGAATGCTAATACAGTCCCACGTTAAAATGAAACGTTTGATCACGGACCGTCTTTTGGTCTGGAACGGAAACGTATTTCTCCTCAGACGAACAGCATCTCTCGACTCAAACTATTCAGTTAGTTAGTTAGTAAATAACGCTTCCTCTGTCTCGCGGAGCGTGATTACTGAATATACAATGATCCATTCAAATCATGAGCTAAAAACCGGAACGTTTAAAGCGAGTACGGATCACTTTTCAGCTCGCAGCTTGGCATGATTTACACTTCCAATCAAATCAAATGCCATATCAGGCATGATATGAGGCAGCAGTACAAGGATCACTGTATTTCCTCCATAGCCTTCAGTCGTCGATCATAATAACGAGTAAGTCTTGGAGCATGCTCTCAGGTACTGTAGATAGTTTACTCGTATCAGGGGTGACCGATCAGAAGGTCGTGCGTTCATGCACCCAGCACTGCCAAGCTGTTGGGCCCTTCAGCAAGGCCCTTAACCCTCTCTGCTCCAGGGGGCGCTGTATCATCTCTGACCCCAACTTCCTGACATGCTGGGGCATACGAAGAAAACAATTCACTCTGCTGTGACCAATAAAGACTCGTTATCATCTGTAATTTCAGTAACTATTTCACTTTTATTTCAGCATAGTCCTCGGACATGTTTAGGGTTCTTCAAAGCTTCTTTAAGGATCCATAATGTTTCTTCGATTCAAAAAAAAAACCCTTTCAGAACCTCTGAGTGCACGTAGCCACGTTTTCAGATAGTCTGTGTGATCGACACATTGTGTCTTAAAGCAACATTGGGACGTTTTTCACAATTGTCCTCCGTTTTGTTTTATTCCTCCCATAAGACCTCCTCATCACTCGGGCTCTCCTTCACCATTTCGCGTAAGTGCTCACGCCCCCGTGTGCACCGCCACGTCCTGTTACTTTCCGTTGATGGGATTCTTTCTTTTCTTTTCTTTTCTTTTTTTGTCTTTCTTTTTTACCGCTTTTGTAGCTAGAGATAATGAGTTGTATTTGTCGGATTGTTTAGATTGTGGCCGAGCTAAAAGCTTGCAGCGAGTTGCTTTTGGGCGTGGAGAAACCTCTTTCACAAATTACCCCTGTCCGTGGACAATTCAGATCGTTTTGACATTAAATTTAAAGAAGAAATCATGTTTGTTTGTTTGTTTTTCTTGATTGATTGATTTATTTTGAGAGGGTGGGGTTGGGCTAGTTATTACTTTAGTATGCACATTGTTTTCTAAAAATAATAATAAATAAATAAATAAAGTCTGCAACTCCTTACCTTGAAAAAAAAAAAGTCAAATAAAATTAAAATTCAGTGTTAAGGTTTTATCATATACGGTACCTGGAACTGAAATGGATTTATTCAGAATTTTATACGATGAATCTATATAAAACAAGCCCTAATATTGAAATTGAAAATATATACACTACACAGTATAGGCAAAAGTTTTTGGACACCTGACTGAGACACTAATGTGTGTTTTTTTTTTTTTTTTTTTCTTCCAGATTTAGTCACACTTTTGCTGTTATAATGCGCTCCACTCTTCCAGGAAGGATTAACGCTAGATTTGAGGGCGTGGCCGTGGGGATTTGTGTTCATTCAGACATTCCACAAGTGCGTTAGTGAGGTCGAGGTCAGGCGCTGATGTTGACTTGAGGAGGCTCCAGTTCCAGTTCATCCCGTAGGTGTTCAGTAGGGTTGAGTTCAGGACACCTCGAGTCCTTCCAGTCACACACCATGGAGCTCTTCATGGGGCTGGCTTTGTTGCACAGGGACACCTTCATGATGGAACAGTGTCTGGGCTTCTTAGTTCCCGTGAAGGTAAATTCTAACGCTACAGTGTTCTGTACAATTTTGACCTTCCTGCTTTGTTGAAGAAGCATGTGTGGGTGTCACGGTCAGGTGTTCACACTTCACCTGTGTTCACATCTTTATGCAACACACTTGGTCAGTAGCTGAGTTTATGGCTGTGAGTTTATTGCTCTATTTTGCCCCCTAGCGGACTAACAGTGTATTACGGTCTACAAGATGATTTTAATGTAGAGTGTAAATTGTATGGTAGGCAGTATCAGAACCTTCTTCTTAAGTAACAACTAAAAGGAAAATGGATGGAGTTAATAGGAAGAGGAATGTACATCTAAATCCACCGAGTCCTGACAGTCCTGAAATAAAATTAGGTAATTAGAATATATTTTTTTTTTATTATCAGGGTAAATGGAAATGAAGTCGATTTGAAATGGATGAAAATGATTTGATGTGAAATGCAAAGTATATAAAGTAAAGATATTCTGTTTCTTAGAAAGTATATGAGGTCTTCGTAAAATGATTTCAGCCCAAATATCATCAAGTGTGTCTAGTTCTGAAACCAGTAAAGCCAGTGAGTCGTTTGGGAGCCGAAAGAGTCGACTCATATTGCTGAGCTGAGTCAAACGAGTTGACTCACTGACAATTTTTTTTTTTTTAATGAATTGAAACCAGAATTCCCAATCAGTACTAGCTTTCCATTCTCAGTGATCTACTCTGCCCTCTCGTGGGTAAGATGAGAAGTAAAAGGTGTGTCCATGTCTGGCTTTAAGACCTGAGAAGTGCAGAGAGACAAAAGCTGATGAATCTGATGAGTCAGTACGCTCTGTCCGAGCTGGAAATACAACACGCATGCAAGAATCCATCAGGAACACGGATCACTTACTCGGGAATGAGTTCTAACCGCATAAAACAGATGATATGTTCTCAGAGCTCAATAAGTCGTTGCTTCTTCATGGGAATTAATTCCTGATGTTTTCCTCCATAAATAAAAATTAAAAAAACTGACCACTTTTATGTATTTTATAATCTAGGAAGAAAGCCCAGTGAGACACACCCAGAAATATCTAATCACACACTAATACAATCATCCAGCCAGATCCCGGTGACCTATGACATCAGCGGCAGGAGTGGGAGGAGCTAAACTCATAGGTTGCTCTATCCTGATAGGCTGAAACACATGTTCTGATGCTCTCTAAGGGAAGGCGGTGTGGGACGTGTTGTAATAAGGAGGATTTATGAGGCAGTGTGATGAGATAATATCGAAATCGTGATGTATGACATCACAGTATGCTTTTCCGAGCTACTTGGTAATGATAACCGCAGTCGTAAGGATATACTTCATTGGTTATGTGGTGTGTGTTAAAATATACACGTTCTAATAAAGAAACTCGACGCTCTGCCTGGTTTTCAGTAATAGTTTGAACATGGGAAATAAATGAGCATTTTCTTCAGAAGGTGTTGATTTATTCTCTGTAACAGCGGCTCTGAGAGTTCTACAGGTTTATATTAATGCGCTCGTTGGAACACGTTATCGTTTCTATAGTAACAGATCGTGTTCAGGGACTGGCACGGCAGACGCTCCACGTGAACGGGTTTATTAAAAACTCGTCGCGGTGGTGACGTTTTCTATCATGTTTACGGAAGACGTCTCCAGTGCCAATGCCACTTCTGTGGCAGTCAGAGGTAAGTTCAGTTTCTCCTCTCATAACCTCATACCAGTGGTGCGTGTGAACACCGTACACAGGAACCTTTGCACAAACTCGTGTGGCCGTCATATAACGTTAACATCATCCCCTGGAAACTTCTAAACAAGTTCCTAACAGTTTGGAGCGTTGAGGAACCCTGGCGGTTACCTGACGTCCATAGAACCACGGTTGCATACATAACAGAGCTTTCTTTTTTTCTGACAGAGGAGTTTAAGCGTTTAAGCCAACCAGGACAGCCAGGAACCTTTTGATGGCAGCTTGACCTTCACGGACCACGTTTCAACAACTGCATGGTTCTGTAGGTTCATCCTGTACAACATCAAGAGAATCAGACCCTATCTCACTGAACAGGCTACACAGATACTAGTCCAAGCTCTTGTCATCTCAATACTGGTCTACTGCAACGCACTACTCTCGGGCCTCCCGGCCAGCTCCATCAAACCCCTTCGGGTGATTCAGAATGCAGCAGCGTGCCTCGTCTTCAACCGGCCCAAGAGAACCCACGTCACACCCCTCTTCATCTCACTCCACTGGCTTCCTGTAGCCGCTCATATCAAAATGATGCTCACGTACAAGACCTTGTCTGGAACAGCGCCCCCTTACCTCAACTCTCTCCCGAAGGCTTACGTTCCCTCACGCACTCTGCGATCAATCAACGACCGATGCTGAGTAGTGCCTACTCAGAGTGGCTCAAGGTCCCTTTCAAGAACCTTCAAACTAACTCCCTCAGTGGTGGAATGAACCTCAATCCAACCTCAATCCGGACCACAGAATCTCTCACCATCTTCAAAAAACAACTAAAGACCCGCCTCTTCCTTCAACACTTAACCAACCCCTAAAATGCCAACCCCCACACTATTTAATAAATAAGTAAATAAATAAATAAACTTACTCTGTGCACGCTGCTTCTCTAGAACTCTATAGCTCTCGTATGGTGGCGCTACTTGTATGGTTCTCCGCTTGATATATATCGCTTCGCTTGCATTTCCGCATTTGTAAGACGCTTTGAATAAAAGCGTCCGCTACACGTATAAACATAAATGAAAAAGTTTGACAAGTTTGTTAGCTTCGGAAAAGAGAAACGAGACAGGCTGGTGAAGGAGCGAGTGTTATAGCTGCCGTAACGTAAGCGAGGACATGCAGGAACTCGCTTTCACAATGTTAAGTGTGATTATTAATAAGATTTGAGAAAGTATGCAGTGTTATTACGTAATAGAATAATGGAACGGATGGCCAAATGTTGTAGTGTGAGTGGAATGAAACGGTTCGGAATCAACGCGAAACCTGTCGTCGGTTAATTTCCCTTCACAGCACGACGCAGAGAGAACGATTTCTTCATTCATTTGTTTTGTTTATCTGGAGACTTAAAGCATGCTTCTAATAATACGTCACACCATCACAAGATCACTGGAAAAACAGCATGGGCGCAGCAGTTAGTGCTTGGACCACTAATTTGCGGGCCATTTATGATTCCAACTGATTGTGTGTGTGTGTGTGTGTGTGTGTGTGTTAATGCTTGTAGAATATGTAAGCAATAATGTGTGTGTGTGTGTGTGTGTGTGTGTGTGTGTGTGTGTGTGTGTTTGTTTTATGGCTTGTAGAATATGTAAGCAATAATGTGTGTGTGTGTGTGTGTGTGTGTGTGTGTGTGTGTGTGTGTGTGTGTGTGTGTGTGTTTGTTTTATGGCTTGTAGAATATGTAAGCAATAATGTGTGTGTGTGTGTGTGTGTGTATGTGTATGTGTGTTATAGCTTGTAGACTGTGTATGCAATAATGTGTGTGTGTGTGTGTGTGTGTGTGTGTGTGTGTGTTTTTATGGCTTGTAGAATATGTAAGCAATAATGTATGTGTATGTGTGTTATAGCTTGTAGACTGTGTATGCAATAACGTGTGTGTGTGTGTGTGTGTGTGTGTGTGTGTGTGTGTGTGTGTGTGTGTGTGTTATGGCTTGTAGACTGTGTATGCAATAATGTGTGTGTGTGTGTGTGTGTGTGTGTGTGTGTGTGTGTGTGTTATGGCTTGTAGACTGTGTATGCAATAATGTGTGTGTGTGTGTGTGTGTGTGTGTGTGTGTGTGTGTGTGTGTGTGTGTGTGTGTGTTAAGGCTTGTAGACTGTGTAAGCAGTAATGCGTGGGTGTGGGTGTAGGTGTGTGGAATGGCTCGCGCGGTGCTGAACGGACAGCGCCCTGGGCGGGGCAGCGCGCGCCACCGCGCGCCACCGCGGACACGCAGCCCCGACATCAAGTTAACGCAAACTTTCCCCGCGTTCATTCTTGTATTTTAGCTGCACCGTGTGTTATAATTCTCTCCAGATGTGCGGTGCGTGTGAGCGCCGGTAATCCGCCGGAGATCGATCACGCGGTCAAGCAATCACACAATCGCGCTCGCGCGCGTGCGTGCGGGGGAACGGCCACGGTGGTCAGACAGAGCAAAACAAAAGGAGCTGCACCATAAATCAATCCGGGAGGAAGTGGATCAGAGATCAGAAGCTTGGACGCGTCCGTGACTGCGTGAAAGCGCAGCACTTCCGGATAAGAAGCTGTGCGTGGACATCTTCCCGCAGCTCCCAGGCGCATCCTGATCAGATCTGCTGCACGGTAACGCACACCTATATTTTCTCCTAAGGCGTGACATTTGCGTCGGGGTTTGCATTAAAGCGCGTGCTTGTCCTGTGATCGAAACTAAACCGTGCATGTGCACGAGCTGAGAATATAAATATATATATATGGCTTTAATCGCGTGCAACATATAACCAGAATATGAGGATGAGATTAGCATGCAGTGTTATTTATTTATTTATTTAATAAAGAAGTTTAATCCTGGTTGTCAGTAGCGTTAGCAGTGGTGGTGGTGGTGCGGTTTAATTCCACCCTGAACACTGAGTCACTCCTCCACTCCTCCACTCCTCTGTGCATTTCATTTCAGTCCTGAAAACCAGAGCCTTCACTTCACCTGAGCTTCCAGTCTGAGCCATGTCCATGTACAGAGACACAGCCGATTTGTCCCGGAGTTCCCCGACCCCCAGGCTGTGTGGAGTGCTGTGTCCGCTCGACTCGCTGTGGACCGACGGGAAGAAGATGGAGGGGCAGCAAAGGAGCACGAACACGGAGAACAGGAAGGTGGAGATCCGCAGGAGTGCTGGCAAAGAGCTGCTGCAGAACCTCAATGACCAGGTACCAGACTCCATCTGTCCATCCCTCCACCCATCCCTCCATCTGTCCATCCATCCATCCACCCATCCCTCCATCTGTCCATCCATCCACCCATCCCTCCATCTGTCCATCCATCCACCCATCCCTCCATCTGTCCATCCATCCATCCACCCATCCCCTCATCTGTCCATCCCTCCATCCACCCATCCCCCCATCTGTCCATCCCTCCACCCATCCCTCCATCTGTCCATCCATCCATCCACCCATCCCCCATCTGTCCATCCCTCCATCCACCCATCCCTCCATCTGTCCATCCATCCACCCATCCCCCCATCTGTCCATCCCTCCACCCATCCCTCCATCTGTCCATCCCTCCATCCACCCATCCCCCCATCTGTCCATCCCTCCACCCATCCCTCCATTTGTCCATCCCTCCATTTGTCCATCCATTCACCCATCCCTCCATCTGTCCATCCCTCCATCTATCCATCCCTCCACCCATCTCTCCATCTTCAAGTGGTTTCCTCAAATTCAACTGAAAATGCAACTTATAATGATTTCTCCAGTCTCAAAATGATTCACCCCCCTGAATAGAATCCCTCACAACAGCACAGATATGCAGAGCAGGTGTTTTCTCAAGCACACCTGATGTTAAACTAATCAAGGGCTTCATTAGCTGCACCAGGTGTGCATGAGCTGGAACACATCAAATACCTGAACTGGCTGGGGGCAGAAAATGTATGAAATACCTGGAAGGGGTGGAAAAATGAAGCTGTCAACAGCTTCAAGCAGATTTGTGAGAAGGCAGATTGTGAAAGAACCTGGAGTGACTGTAAAAGACCTGCAGCGAGACTTGGTGTAACAGACACTGAGGTTTCAGTGAACACAGTAAGGCTCGTACTAACCTCAGAAGGTCTCCATGCCAGAACTCCAAGACGTTCACCACTACTGACCCAAAAGCACAAGAAAAGTCGCTCAAAATCATATAAATAATCCACAGAAGTTTTGGGATTCTGTTCTGTGGAGCGATGGAACAAAACTGGAACTTTTCAGCGGTACGTCTGGAGGAAGAAGAATGCAGAAAGAACACTCTGTCCACAGTCGAGCATGGTGGAGACTCGGTGATGCTCTGCGGCTGCTTTGCATCCTCTGGCACTGGAGACCTGCAGCGTGTGGAAGGCGAGATGGATTCAGTGAAGTATCAGGAAATACAAGGAGAAAACATCATGCCGTCTGTGAGGAAGCTGAAGCTCGGGCATCACTGGACCTTCCAACAGGACACTGATCCCAAGCGTACCTCAAATTCCACCAAGGCTTGGTTACAGAAGAAGTCCTGGAAGATTCTACAGGGCCATCACAGTCACCTGACTCTGACTCTGGTGGGATTTGAAGGCGGCGGTTGCAGCACGCAAACCCAAGAACATTACTGAACTTTAGGCCATTGCTCATGAGGAACGGGAGAAGATTCCTCAGGAACGCTGCAGAAGCTCTGCATGTCATTTGCATCAGGTAATAACAGCAGAAGGTGCTCTACTAAGTACTAAAGATGCTTGTGATGAAGGGGGTGAATAATTTGAGACTGGAGAAATCATTATAAGTTGCATTTTCAGTTGAATTTGAGGAAACCGCTTGAAGCGTTCGTCGTGTCGAACTATTTCAATCGCTTTCATTTGATTTGTTCATCGCAAACAGCTGAAAGTCTGTACGTTTTAATAAATAAACCTGATTTGCAGTTGGGGTTGAATCATTTTGATTGCAACTCTATCTATCTATCTATCTATCTATCTATCTATCTATCTATCTATCTATCTATCTATCCATCCATCCACTGCTATAATTATTCATGTCTGTGTCTGTCTGTGATTATCCATCCATTCAACTGTCTGTCTCTCTAAATCTGTGTTCTAAGCATCCCTGATTTGGCTACTGTTCTGGACATCACTGAGAAATTGATGTAGCAAATCAACATTCAAATACTGAGCTCCTGTGACAGATGCAAGCTAGTTTACTAGCAGCTAATGGGCTAGCTATCTGCTGCTGTTACCTACACTCTACTAAATTCTGCTCAAACTCACCATTTTACTGACCAGATCATTCTGACCTTCAATCTTGCACAATAGACGTCTCCTCTTAAGACTCTTTAGCCAAAGTGGATTAGACAAATTGTTCACAGAATCAGACCAAATGTTCAGGATTAGATCAAATATTCCAGATTAAAGACATTTTGTTTTCCTGGATTATACCAAATATTCCAAATTAGAGGAAATATTCTCGATTAGATCAAATATTCGGGTTTGGAAAAAATCAGTCTGGCTTAGACAAATTATTCCTGATTAGAGAAACTATTCTGGATTAGAGACGAAATAGTCTCGATTAGATGAACTATTCTGGTATGAAGAAATTATTGTGTATTTAAAAAAAAAATATTCCAGATTAGTCAAAATCGCATGGATTAGACAAAATATTTGAGATGAGAGAAGTTTTTCTGGATTAGACAAAATATTCCAGATTAGATAAATAATTCTGGATTAGAGAAATTATTCAGGGTTATACAAAAGATTCCAGATTATAGAAATTACTCAGAATGAGATTTTTTTTTTTTAAATCCAGATTAAACAAAATATTCCAGATCAAATGAAATATTCTGGATTAGACAAAATATTCCAGATTAGATAAATAATTCTGGATTAGATAAATAAAAACATATTCCAGATTATAGAAATGATTTGGAATTGGGTTTTTTTAAATAAAAAAAATCCAGATTAGACAAAAGATTCCAGATTAGATTAAATATTCTGGATTAGACAAAATATTCTGGGTTGGATAAATATCTCTGGATTACAGAAATTATTCTGAATTCGATTTTTAAAAAAAATCCAGATTAGCGAAAATATTCTCGGCCATACAGAATGTTCCAGATTAGAGAAATTATGCTGGATTGGACAAATTATTTCACGTTAAATGACATATTTTTTCGTGTGAAATCTTTTTCTGGATTAGACTAAATGTTGTAACCATAATTACAGCCATATTGTGCCATAAGTATTGGCATATCGTCATGAGGGTTGGAGGGTTAATGGAGGAAGGAAAGGAAGGAGTCGGAATGGCAGGAGGAAATGGGGGTGGTGTTCATCATTTGCATATTCATAGACATTTACATTTCTAATGAGAGTAAAGGTATGGCACACGTTCCTAGAGCAGTTGTAGTAGTTTGCTGGGTATTAAAAAGACATGAAACACTTTATTATTCAACAGATTATGTTTTTATAGTTTAAAAAGCATAAAAAGTGGTTCTCTAAGCAAGACAATGTGAAATGAAAATTCGAATGCATGTAAATCATTGCATTTTAGTGGGCGGGATTTCAGTAGGTGATCTTTCGAACTTTTGCAGCTATAAACATTCGTTCCCTCACCAAACCTCTCTCTCTCTCTCTCTCTCTCTCTCTCTCTCTCGTAGACAAAAAAAAAACCCCAAGAAACTGCAAAGTCACAGCTTTACCTCTGACTGTTCCAAAGCACTGACACTGGAGACTCCTTCCATAAATGTTAAATAAACATGTCCTTACTGAAAACCTCAGCACATCGACGATTACACATTTTCCTCTGTTAAATAGTGTTTTTAATCCGTTTAGAAAAAACAAAACAAAACAATTAACAGATATACGAATCCCTTCGATTGAGCTGTTACTATAGAAACAATAGTATATTAGGACGAGCGCATTTATATGAACCGTTTCTCAGACAAATCAGACAAAGCTTTAGAAATTCTGAGTCTTGGCTTGCGTGCTGTTCCGCTGCCTCTGAGGACATGCTAAGACTACAGGGAGCTCTCGATATCTGGGATGCAGTAACCATAGTTACCCAGCCCCGTCTAACGACAGCGACGGAGGGAAAACGGGAGCGGAGGAATGGCGGAGGAGTGATTCAGGAGAATTTGCTTCTCTCTTCCTGTTGCATTTGAGAGAGAGAGAGAGAGGGGGGGAGGGAGAGAGAGGAATGGGGGGTGGGGGAACACATTTAATAATCATAAATCAGTGCAGTTGATGTGATCTCGAGAAGAAGAGTAGAGTAAAAGGGGGGAACACATGATTTAAGGCGTAGTAACATGACCCTGAGCTGCTCTCAGTCACAGAGCTTCACTCGTTCATTCTGTGTGGATGTGAGAGAGACGCTGCAGCTCTTTCCCTCACCGAGAGCCTGTAATCATCCACCAGATCAATATACAACTGTGGTGAAGCAGCTGGACTAATGCACTCTAATGTAACACCCGAGCACTCTATCTATCTATCTATCTATCTATCTATCTATCTATCTTAAAACCACCCACCCTTATTTCTGTGCCTGCCTGTCTATCCATCTGCCTATTGTTCTGGTCATTTATCTCTGTGCCTGTTCTCTTAGTCCATCCATCCATCCACCCATCCATCCCAGTGATCATTTATCCGTCTTTCTTACGCATTTATCTATTTGTTGAATTATTTATGTTTGTCTGTCTGTTCTCCATTCATCCATCCATTCACTCTAATTCTTTTTCCCTCTTTGTCTGTCTATCTGTCCATTCATCCATCCATATAATTATCTACCATATAATATTTATCTCTGTCTGTTATCCAGCCATTACTCCATCTATTTGTCTAGTTATTTATGTCTACATCCATCCATCCATCTATCTATCTATCTATCTATCTATCTATCTATCTATCTAAGGAAAAGTTATTGTATTTAATACACAGAGACAGGAAAGTAATCCAGGAGTGAATAATGGAGAGATTAATCGGTGAGGTTGATGAAACCAGGCTCCAACATATGACCGAATCAATCCCCCCCCCTCTTTTTTTTTTTTAAGCAGAGAGATAGACTGGATCTTCTTTGGTCAGTTCGCTATCCGTAACAACCGGCCACACCTTCTGTAGCTAATGCACACTTCCGTTAAAGATAGCATGTCTCATAGTAGTGTTTACCGTGGGTGGGGTACGGTACGGTACAGTAAGGAGTGTATATAGAGTTCTGTGAAGAAAAAAACAACAGCAACGAAAATTGATTCTGTTTTTCAATCGTATTCCTAGATTGGACATTTAATTAACCCATTTTATGGTATATTATTATTATTATTATTATTATTATTATTATTACTATTATCATTGTACTTGATTTCTCTTTATATCTCAGTAATGAATCCTCCCTCAGTTGCACAGAGATGTCATTGAGGGATAGCGCCACCTACCTTTGCACAGGTTAAGGTTGCGTTTGTAGAACATCTGATATCCTTTAAGAATAAAAGCAGGAGATTTTTGCTCTGCGGTTCTTAATAATGAGTCAGAAGCCCTACAACACTGCATATAAATCAACATGAGTCGGATATGATCCATTAACGCTTAATGTATGAACTGCACAGACCTCTCAGAGGTCAGACTGGGGTGGCATGCTGGGGTGCTTCAGGGGTGGCAGTGGTGCTCTTGTGCCCCCCATGTGACCACGGTGCGAATTTGTTCTGGCCTGTTTGACCCTGTTTCATTAAAAATCCGTGGCTCGCTTGGCATTCAGAAGCGTTTGGTCACACTGGATCCAATGTTTTCCTCCACCCAGTTCTTGGACTCGGAGATGGGCGTGGCTAAACGTCTGTCCATTCGGAATGGAACAGGGCGGGGGCTTTGCGCATGCGCGCTGCGCTCTTTCTGTCCTTCTTGGCGCATCAGCGGAGAAAAGGAGAGCAGATAGACATTCTTCTTTCTTTCCCTGTGATTTCTGTCTTTCTCTTTTTGCGCTTCGGCTCGATCGTCTCCGACTTCCGTCGCACAGCACGGCCTGATTTCCTCTCCTTGAAAAGCGTTGGAGAATTTTTTAAAAATTTTTGACATCTATTTCAGCCATAACGGTTCATCCAAAAGAGGGTGAAGATGTCCGGATATCAGGGCAAGAAGAACATCCCTCGCATCACTGTGAGTTCATGGAGAAAATTATTTGATTTCTATAGGGTGGGGGATTTAAAAAAAAAAAGAAAAAAAAAAAAAGGTGCTTTTCATTGCAGGACAGATGACAAAATAAAATAACCTAATGCACTAGATCTTTTTTTTTTTTTTTCATCATTCATATTTTGGAACCATTTCAATCCTGATGTTTTGTTTATAAATATATACAGCAACCTTTAACAGATTAGACAGTTATGTGCAAAAACATGACTCGTTCGAGAGCTGTGTTCTGGATATTGACTTATTATGTATTAATTTATGCAAATGTCGAGCTGTCACTTGAAAGGATCTCGTGCACCGGCTTTGCATATGAAAATAACACAAGTGTTCATTTAAATACTAATAGCAACAATAATAATAACTTCAAATCTAATCCAGGATGCTATAGTTGATCAGAGTATACACTAGTGCATTGTTATTTGCTTATTTGACCCAGAGCAGCTGATGAAGCATGTCCGATCTCCTCTCCAGCTCTTTCATTTCTGCTCTTTGTTCGAGCTGCTGCGGCTGGGTTTTTTCAGACCCCGGGTTGCCAGATTGACATTTTGTACGCTCTGCGTTTTAGGAGCGTTGGCATCATGTAAAGGATTCGGTGTGTGAGATTGCCTTTCGGGTGGATGTGATGTGATGAAAGGGTATGGACGATCTGAGGAGAAGAGTGTAAGGGTTTTGTGTGCAGATGATGGAATGAATGGTGATGAAATCTGGCAACCCTGCGGCTGTCGCGGCGCTACAGTGTGTGTTTAATGTCGCATCCGCCCATCCGCAGCCAGGGCCAGCTGGGAGCGGTGCAGGGTAGGATTGTGGGGGGAACAAAAAAAAAAAAAAGAGAGAGAGAGAGAGAGAGAGAGAGAGACAGGAAAGAGGGTCTAATGTCATCAAAATAGTGCACTAGTGGAGATAAAGTGCAGTGCAGTGAGAGATATGTAGAGCTGTATTATTATGGAAGCACCTTTGCTTGTGTGTGTGTGTGTGTGTGTGTGTGTGTGTGTGTGTGTGTCTGGGGTGGAACCCCAAATAATCTTTAGTACCTTCACTTGGAAATGTGTGCGATTTAACATCAATAGTGGAGCACACGCACCTTTTCCAGGTCTATCCGTCTTCACGGTACCACCCCAAGCATTCGTACACGTCTTTCACGTCTTTTTTTTTTTTTTTTTTGACTCCACCTTAATGAACATGTACAGTGATGTAGGTGAGTACACTGGAAGGAGCTCTGGAAACCGTGTTCTACAGTTCGGGTCCATGAAGCGAAACAGGTGTTCACGAGTACTTATGCACAATAATCGACACAACCCCTGATCGCACAAATCTGGCTCAGCCGGTGGTCGGGGGACATGGTTGCATCATTACAAAGGAAGCCATTTTTGGTGGGCTTTAGAAGACGACGAAGAAGAATAAGAAGAGGAGGAGGAAAGGAAAGAAGGAAGGAAGGAGGTCTTCGGGGGACGTGAGACGGCCTCTTTGCGCTACACGAGAGGACCGTTGTCGTCCTTTGTGTTACTCAACCCGGAGCCATGCAGCTGCCACGACTGAGTGTAGGAGCATGTGCTCTCACGGCACACGGACTGGTGTCCGGATGCCTTTCGCACGATTTCAAAGGCGTAGAGATGAAGGGACGGCTGAAGAACGCGTGCTGGAAGAGAAAAGCGAGAGAGGGATCAAATAGGCGAATAGAAATAAATAAATAAATAAAAAAAAAGGGTGGGGATTGATTTGGTAGCTGTGAGGACCCTCTCTCTCTCTCTCTCTCTCTCTCTCTCTCTCTCAGCTGTGTGAGTGTGTGTGTGTGTGTGTGCGAGCCACACCCCTGTTCCTCACGTCCATCAGGTACCAGCTGCCTGCATGCTGACAGCACCGGACTCCTAACACAACCGCAGTATTTACACCGGATTCATCAGTGTTTTTAAGGAGCAAACACAAACCCACAGGATGCTGGTTATAAATGATCACTCATTCATTCCATCTGTCCGTCCGCAGCTCGACAGACAGCTTTCGGACTGATGATAAAACCCAGAATCGGCTTCTAGAAAGCATCCTCGTTCCACACGTGGAGCCCAGCCATCCTAAATTTATCCGAAACAGTGACCTCGCGTTGTTTATCTCGTTTCTGTTAAGCGGTTAATTCTCATCACTCGTCACAAACTCATTCATAGATCAGAGAGGGGAAAAAAGAAGATGCACAGTACGTTTCTGTAGATAGTAGATACACTGTAATACTCGTTATACTTCATCACTAGTCAAAGCAGGTGCATTTTTGAAAAATTTGTTTTATAAGTTAAAACACATACAGCTTTATTTTAATTAAAAATTTTTTACAAGTCAAGGTAAATACACTGTACATTTTGAATAGATAGGGAGTTACAACTTGAATTGGAATTCTCTTTGATTTTTTTTTTTTTTTTTTTTTTTTTTAATAATAAGTCAGAGCAAATTCAGCTACATCTTTTAAAAGTACAGACTTTTTAAAAAGGTTTTTGTTTTATTTCAAAGTAGATACAAATTTAAAATCATTTTTTTATCGTCGATGCACAAGTTAAATTTTTTATTTTTTTAAATTTTTTTTGGTAGGAAGATTTTATTTTAGAATTTTTTTTTTATGAAGTCCAAACAGATGCAACAAAATGTTTTTTTTTTTATTTTTTTTTTTAAATACATTGTTGTAAGTCAAAGTAGATACAACTTTCGTGTTTATAGAAAATATTTTTGTCAAAACAGATACAACTTACATTTTTTAATCATATGTCAATTATATGTCCAAATAGATACAGCTGAAGTGGTTTATATATTTATAAATCAAAGTAGATACAATAATAGGTTTATTTATTTATTTATTTATTTATTTATTTATTTATTTTTGTGCTTCTACTGGTAGCCAGATAGTTGACATTTTTTGTTTTGTGATTTTTATAAGTGAAAGCTTATACAACAACAACAATATATATATATATATATATATATATATATATATATATATATATATATATATATATAAAGTAGAAACAATTCTTTTTTTTAGCAGATACATTTTAGATACATTTCTAAATACAAGATACATTTAGCAGATACATTTCAAGATTTTTATATGTCAAGGCAGATACAGTTTTTATTTTTTAACAATTCTTAATAAGTCAAAGCAAAATCAGCTTGAATTTTTTACATGTTTTTATTAGTAAGCAGATGCAACTTTTTTTAAAATAATTTTTTATAAGTTCAAACAGATGCAACAATTTCTTAAATACATATTTGTAAGTCAAAGTAGATACAAAATTAATGTCTATATTATTTGTTTTTAACAAATTTTTAAAGAAAATTAATTTAACAAACTCCTCGTTTATTTTTTTTTAACAAATTGAAGCAGCTACAACTTTTTTTTTCTTTTATGTCAAAGATTTTTTTTTATTTATTTATTTTTTTTAATAAGACCAAAATTGGCTCCTCGTAAGCGTTCCTGCTCCACATGTGGACTTGATCTTAAATCTTAAATTAGTCTGAAACGACCTTGTGTTGTTTATCTTGTTTTCTTAACTGGCTAATCCTTATCACTCACCGCAGACTCATTCACACACGACGTTGCCAAAAATCAGAGAGAAAAATCCCAAATACAAACTGGCACACACACACACACACACACACACACACACACACACACACACACACATGCTCGTAAGAGCTTCGTTGTTCACTTTAACTCAATTCCGAGGTCTTTCTGGAAAGATGCAGTGATTAGATTTGCGTGTGCTGTATTTCCTCTAATTTCCTCAGACTACATGAATGCTCAGGGGAGCGGGGAGCAGAAGGTCTGGGTAATTGGGTGGGGCAGGGCAGTGGTGGTCAGCTGCTCTCTCTCTCTCTCTCTCTCTCTCTCTCTCTCTCTCTCTCTCTCACACACACACACACACACACACACACACACACAGCAGTGTGACCTCTCCTTTCTTATTAAAAATAAATGACGTCTTAATTCACCACCTGCCTGTCCACGTCCAGCTTCGACGGTGTGTGTGTGTGTGTGTGTGTGTGTGTGTGTGTGTGCTTTGTTAAAACCATTAATAGAATTGTAGATTTGTAGAATTTTATCTGAACTCTCCGTGACATATCTGATAATCAGTCCTTCAGGCAGCGCGCTGCAAACCATCCTCATCTTTTGATTCAGTTTTCAATGGAAGAAATAAAAAGATGGCCGACATGGACGTGTTTGCGTTTGTGTTTACGCTGAAAAACTAAAGACTGCGGTCTAAAGTCAACAGAGCGCGAGTCGGTCCATGGTCACGGATCTCCGAAAATACACGCAAAAGTTTATCGTGAGTCGAATCTGATAACTGTCTGATGTTAAAAACATTACGCCTTAAAGATCAAGCGTGCCTTCAGTAAAGTCAAAACAGATACAACTTTAATATTTATTTATTTATTTATTTATTTATTTGTAATTCATTTAAATCCGATGCAGCTTGAATGGTTTTTTTTAAATAGTTTCAGAGTTAAAGCTGTGACACAACCTTCATTTCATTTTTTTTTTTTTTTTTTTTTTTTTTTTTTTTTTTTAAGAAACAGAGTTAAAAGTCTGTACAACTTTGATTAGTTTTATACATTTATAATTATAAATCAAAGCAGGTACAGCTTTAGTATATTTATATATTTATTTTTTTACGGGTAAAATCACTTTTATAAGCAGATATAGCTTGATTGTTTTATACATTTTTATATGATACGCATTTTTATATTTATTTGTTGTTTTTTTTAAAAAATAAATAAATAAGTAAAAGCAGATACATCCGTATGTTTAATACGTTTTATCATTTAAAGCAGGTGCAATGTTAATATTTGTTCAAATATTTTATATCTTCATATTCTTTTGCTTTTTAAGGGCAAGCGAATAGTTTTATTTTTCTTCTTATTTTTTTTTAATGTGTCAAAGCAGACACAAAGGCTTTTATCATACTTTTATCAAGAAATATATATATATATATTTTAATAAGTCAAAAGCAGAAAATTCATGTAATTATTTTGATAATGCAAAAAAAGGCACAGCGTCGATCATTTCATAAGTTTTGTTTTATAGGTCAAATTTACAGACGTGATTTATTTCTTTATTTTTTTTTACACATTTAAACTATAAACTGTATTTGCTGTCAGGTTTCTCGTGTGCTGCATGTTCAGCGGTGGGTAAATAACATATTTATAACATCGACTCGTTGCCGATATTTCCAAGATCTTTGCCAAAATGCAGTACAATGAGATCAGATTAAAAAAAAAAAAAAACCAGTAGTCGTTAGTCACATGATCTGCTATTTGTATTCATTTTTTTTTAAAAAAAAAATAAAATTTTGCCTGCGCGGCTTTGAATGTATATTCTCTTCCGAAAATCCTTTACGTTTCCGTACAGCTTTTTAAATAATAAAATAAAAATTCCTATAAATGCTCACCACATAGTGCACCTTAAGTCTTTGTGTAACCTGTGTAGAGCTCAAGAACTGAATTTGAAATAACAATAATAAAAAAAGCATAATTTTAATAATATCTATAACTAGTTTAACTGTGTATTAACCACCTAAATATGGATGTCACGTGTTCAGTTTATTTCTGGCACATAAGGCCTTCTGAGTTCTAAACAGATTTTTTTTTTTTTTATTATTCACTATATATGTTCACTACTTAGGGTAATGTAATATTTGCTAGCCCCGCCCCCCCCATATTTGATTATGAAACCGAGACACAATTGAACCGATGTGTCCAAATGAAGTATTCCGATATATAAACGAGATGCTTTTATGTAGCACGGACGAGTCCTAAACGTTTAGCTGAAACATGTTTCGTTTTGGGACTAACGACAGAACACGGGATTTTAAACGTTTGTGTGGATTTTCTTTTTAGCGTCCAGCGTTTAAACTGTGAAATCGGTCGTGACAGCTGAACACCCAGCTCCGTCGTTCCAGCTGGAAATCCGGCATTCTTTGCCTATCTGTTCAGTTACTATGGCAACCACATTGTTGTCCCAGAATGCATCGCGTCTCGTTCTGCACCCGAGCCGTCTCAACTCTTTGGCACACACACACACACACACACACACACACACACACTCGTCTTCCAGGAATGCCATTTCTCTCACCGGCCGCATCGTGTGTCAGGATTTCCCCCACTTACAGCCGACACTCGTGTGGGTTTGGGGGCTATTTTTGTTCTCCACAACGTTAAAAAAAAAAAAAGAGAGAGAGCAGTTTTTCTGGTGGAAGACTGTAGGGCTGTAACCACACACTTCCACCACACGGGTTTTCCTTCAGGACGATCAGATGTCAGACTTCCTAGACAGACCGATAGTCAGTTGAGGAACAGTGCTGGGCGGTTTTGGACGGTGGAGTTTAGAAGACTGCTTTCACATATACAGCGTTTAATGCGTTTGAACAGAACCCTGGTGTGTCCTTCACCACGGTGCGAGAGCACTCCGGTCCAAGTGCGTCTGAGAGACGTCGGGCTCAGGGACTTTGAAACTTTGGCTCGATTGCAGGAAGTGAGTTTCGCCTTGAAGTGTTTTGTCCTTGATGGAGGATGTTTTTAGTTCCAGACTTCCCCCAGACGACATTTCATTGGCTTTTTGGTTCATTAACTACACTATTTGTCCAAAAGTTTGTGAACCCCCGACCATCACAACCATACTGTATGTGATTCTTCCTCGAACTGTTGCCAGAAAGTTAGAACACCACATTTAAATGTACATTCATGGCATTTGGCGGACGCTCTTATACTATACAGAGCGACGTACATTGATCTCATTTGTACAACCGAGGGCCTTGCTCAAGGGCCCACTAGTGGCAGCTTGGCTGGCAGCGCTGGGATTTAAACTCATGACCCACTGGAACTAAGAGGCTCAACATTGTTCCAGCATGACGATTCCCCTGTGCACAAAGTGAAGGTGGAAGAACTCGAGCGTCCTGCACAGAGCCCTGACCTCAACCCCACTGAACACCTTTGGGATGATCTGGAACAAGGTCCGCAAAAAGTTCTGAGAGCTTCATAAGGCACTGGGTTTGGGGAAATCTTTTTTTTTTTCTTTGTTCTGGACTAAGAAATGAGTTCTACCATGCACTGTGATGTTCAGCGCACACACTCTTCTCACACACTCCTAATGTGATCCATTCATGAGGTTATCTAGCTAGGCAAACATTTTGGAAAGCATTTATAGTCTTGCGTCATTTATATATAAAAAAAAAAAAAACACAAACACATGTTGACTTTACTAACAGGGTCTACGGAGGATTGGGGCTTTCATGAGCAAAATAGCACGTTAGATCCAAAAAATGTGTCATTCGGGGCACTGCGTCTGAAACGGCAATACACAAAGTGAAGTCAAGGCGACTGGAATAAATAAACCCCCGCAGTGTGATTTATTAAAGCCGGTAATGCAACTTCAACACAGATTCCGTGTGGCTGAAGGGCAGGGATTAAATTTGCCGAAGCCGATCGAGTTTTCCTTGGTTAGAGAGAGCAGTACAGCATTTTTACAATTTTTTTTTTGCACATTGCTCAGCCTTAGAACACACCGAAAAGTTAAAGACATGGTGTTTACAGTAGTTGCAGGACAGAGCATTTTGGTTCTGTGTCGATTTAAGCAGCACTCACCACGGCAATCCTCAGAAAACTCCCACACGCTCCATATCAGTGTCCTGGTCCAAATCCCAAACCCGTTACACACCTGACCTGAGTCATTTGGGATATTTTGAATACAGATACTTTGATTTTAAATATTGGCACATGGTGCGTTTGCATAACAAACTGTATGTCAATATGTTCAAAAATATATTATCTATCTATCTATCTATCTATCTATCTATCTGTCAGGTTTGTATTCTGTCCATTCTGCTGCGGTTTCTGGCGTCTCTTCATGTTTTACTCCAACATCCGTCTTCATTTAGGTCCAGCCTTACTGTACGTAGATAAACTTTTCCGTATGATGAGAACTCTGAGAACATGTTCTCATCGGTGAAGCATCCGCCGCTTTATTAATCTTCTAGAGCTGCTCCAACACAAGCGGCGGAGATGAAGGACTGTGGGAATGGGCCTTAAATCTAACTGAGAGAAGTGAGATATGGCAAAAATATGAAGGAAAATCACAATATACACAATATTATGTATCAGAATCTAAATACGGCAAATGTAAATGGTTGGGATTCAGGTGTAATGATTGATAAACTGCACTGTGATGTGTCTGTCTGTCTGTCTGTCTGTCTGTCTGTCTGTCTGTCTGTCTGTCTTCCTTAAGAGTTTCTGAACACTATTTTTACGTTTCTTAATGGACGTTACTAAGAACCCTCTCTATCTGTCCATGAGAAAAATCCAACAACCCCTCCATCCTTCCAACATCCATCTATCCATGCAATTATTCATCCAACCTGTATTTATTTTATTTTATCTCTGGTCTTTTGACACTTTTTATGCTTCATATGTTTGGTGGGAGTTCTGTCTATCTGTCTATCTATCTATCTATCTATCTCTCTATCTATCTATCTGTCTGTCTGTCTGTCTGTCTGTCTGTCTATCTATCTGTCTGTCTGTCTATCTATCTATCTGTCTGTCTGTCTATCTATCTGTCTGTCTGTCTATCTGTCTGTCTGTCTGTCTGTCTGTCTATCTATCTGTCTATCTATCTATCTGTCTATCTATCTATCTGTCTATCTATCTATCTATCTATCTGTCTGTCTGTCTGTCTATCTGTCTATCTGTCTATCTATCTGTCTATCTGTCTATCTATCTATCTGTCTGTCTATCTATCTATCTATCTATCTGTCTGTCTGTCTGTCTATCTGTCTATCTGTCTATCTATCTATCTGTCTGTCTATCTATCTATCTATCTATCTATCTATCTATCTATCTATCTATCTGTCTGTCTATCTATCTATCTATCTATCTATCTATCTGTCTGTCTATCTGTCTGTCTGTCTATCTATCTATCTGTCTGTCTGTCTATCTATCTATCTGTCTGTCTGTCTATCTATCTGTCTATCTATCTATCTATCTGTCTGTCTATCTATCTGTCTGTCTATCTATCTATCTGTCTATCTATCTGTCTGTCTATCTATCTATCTATCTATCTATCTATCTATCTATCTAACTGTCTATCTGTCTATCTGTCTGTCTATCTATCTATCTCTCTGTCTATCTATCTGTCTATCTGTCTATCTATCTATCTATCTATCTATCTATCTATCTGTCTGTCTGTATATCTATCTATCTATCTGTCTGTCTGTCTATATCTATCTATCTATCTGTCTATCTGTCTATCTATCTATCTGTCTATCTATCAATCTGTATATCTATCTATCTATCTATCTATCTATCTGTCTGTCTGTATATCTATCTATCTATCTATCTATCTATCTATCTATCTATCTATCTATCTATCTATCTATCTATCTAACTGTCTGTATATCTATCTATCTATCTGTCTATCTGTCTATCTATCTATCTGTCTATCTATCAATCTATCTATCTATCTATCTATCTAACTGTCTGTATATCTATCTATCTATCTATCTATCTATCTATCTATCTATCTATCTGTCTGTCTGTCTGTCTATCTATCTGTCTGTCTATCTGTCTATCTATCTATCTATCTATCTATCTATCTTTTTCATCCATCCATCCATCTAATGATCCATCTGTGACCCATAGTGACCCAGCTGTTTGTCCAGCGTGTACTGCTCTGTCTACAAGCCTGTGTTTAATTGCACTCCTAGAAAATTGTGAACTATTGTAAACCAAATTAAACGATCCGAACTCTTATGTGTCGAAATGGAAAAATACAGCAGATGAAACTGTTTACGTTTGCAGGAATAAGCGTTGTGTGTAGACTCGAACCGAATTGTATTTCTGGACATATTTCCCCTGATCATTGGGCTAATTCAGGGCTGTGAATGATAAGATACAAACCAAGCGTTTACGGTATATCTGCGCACGTCTTTATTCGGAATTTCCTCGTGGATTGTGTCATACGTTCGAATCTTTGTAGCACAAACCGAACTCCATTACCCAAATGCAACAGTGACTTTAAACTGCGAACACACATGACCACACGCCTGCTTATGAGGAAACCCTCCTCGTGCAGCCGATTTCGCTCGTTTCCACCGGACTTTACTGATCTGGGTGAATAGGAGTGATTACTATTAACATTTCACAAAGGAAACAATCCCATGTTTGGCTTTTATACTGTAGTAACCTTTATAGATGAGATTTGGTTCGGTTTTGCGTTACCGGTCTCTCGTCCGTTTGAGTTTGCGTTCTTGTTTTCCGAGCTGGATTAGGAGTTTCCCTGTTTTAGGACTGCACCATCATGCCGATGTTGGGGGGACGCCAGACACACTTTGGCCCGGGTTGCCAAGCTGCCATTGAGCATGCGAGAGCGTCGGGGTTGGGACAGAGACGCCTTTGTCTGAAAAACCATGCAGTGTGTCTTGTGAGCAGAATGGATCCTGCTTTCTTTTCATGGAGAAATGAGTGTCCTCCGGGACTGAGCGTGTAAACAGCATGGAGTAGGAGTGGTTGTGTGTGTGTGTGATGGGAGTGTCATGAAGCACTTATAATTTAGCTCGATCTGGATCCTGATCCATGGTTCAGCTCCATTGCATGCAACAGTGAGCTCTTTATTTTTTCGTAACATTACTCGGGAAACTGGAGAGCCGCAACACAACACCTCGCCAAACACGCGACCCGAAGCATTAGCACAGAGTGTGCATTCGGCTCTGTTAGCAATTCGGCCTCGCTAATCGATGACACGCCGGTCGGTGCTAACATTAGCCGATGGTTTTGCTCGTCGGGTCCTGTGAACGCTAGCACGGTTCACAGGGTAAGAAAACATCCTTAATTCATTAAGGAAATCCATTTCGGAAAGGATTTCTAAAAGTATTAGACCGTAAGGCACGCTTTTAAAAGGTTCTGTGACTTTGGGCAGATTTGTATTATATTTTTACTTTTATATAACATGGCTTTTGGCAGACACCCTTATCCAGAGTGACTTACATTTATCCATCTAAGCAGTTGAGGGTTAAGGGCCTCACTCAAGGGCCCAACAGAGGCCGTTTGGTAGTGCTGGGATTTGATCTCATGACCTTTTGATCAGTAGGCCAAGATCTTAACCATTGAGCTACCACTGCCCTAGGACGCAATCTTCATGCCACCTCCAAAATCTCAATCGTGCATCATCATGTCAGTCTGTGGATACGGATGCTGATTGGTCGAGCAGGGCAGTGTACGGATTAGCGCTAGCATCGGGGTGAGACCCGAACGTTCGAGCATGTAGGTGGCGGTCAGTGTGAACGTCTGTGCGTGACTCTTCGGTTTCCTGATTCGCAGATGTACACGTCAACTCGTAGTGCGTTTATAGCGTATGGTAGGTTGCTAGTTTGGTGTAAAGAACTGCTAGCATAGACTAACACGACGCTAACTGTCCTAGAGCGGTGCAGGTGAACGCGAGCGTTATCGAATCGTGACGTCCCGACTCCAGAACCTTACAGCACTGTGGTATTACGCAACGCATTCAACCAAACACTTCATATATTGTTTTTTATTATTATTATTATTATTATTGAAGAGTCTAGGGATGTGCATCATAGACTCCAGAGAGACTTAACATCTGGAAAATATTGTATTATGAAAGAAATGACGTGTTTTTGTTTATTTATAGCGGTAGTTACGAGGCCAGCGTTTTATCTTCTTTCTTGCTCCATCCTCAATCCTCAATTTGACTCGTGCACCCGAGACTAAATCTGCCGAGTCATGTGAGCACGTCTTGCGCATCCGGATGTCGCAGTGATGACTTTGCGTCAGTTGTGGAGCATGGTGTCAGGGTGAGCTGGTAGGAAAGACACTGGTGTGTTTTATACAGTGCGGTTGGTGTTACAGCGGGGCCGAAAGTAAGAGTCAGCCTCGTAAACGTCTTTAAAAGGTTCCTGTAAAATTAGTTCTAGGAACCACTGTGTAATATTTCAGCTTTCCTTTCCGGCTTAAGCAAGTCCATGACCCGAGTCCAATCTTCCACTGTTGACATTCGTTCATGAATAATTCAGCGTTCGTATCAGGTTTCTTTTTACTTCTTCTTTTCTTTTTTCTTTTTTTTTGCTTCCCTCTAATGGCGCTGTATTAATATTTATATGAAACTTTCTATTTCTAGAGTGAGCGCTTGCTCATTAAAGGAGCCAAGATTGTGAACGATGACCAGTCCTTCTCCGCAGACATCTACATGGAGGATGGACTCATCAAGTAAGTGTGTGTGTGTGTGTGTGTGTGTGTGTGTGTGTGTGTGTGTGTGTGTGTGTGTGTGTGTGAGAGAGAGAGAGAGAGAGAGACTGCAGAGATTATAGAAACAAAAATTATACCAATTTTTTAAGTTAAAAAAAGACAATTCTACGATTCAACACTTCACTAAAATACACCTTTCCATTTCTTCATTTCCTTTCTTTCCTTTCTATTTCTTTCCCTTTCTTTCCTTTCCTTGCATTTCCATGTCTTTCTTTCCTTTTCTTTCCTTTCCCTTTCTTTCCCTTTCCTTCCTTTCCTTTCCATTTCTTCATTTCCTTTCCTTCCTTTCCTTTCTTCCCTTTCCTTTCCTTTCCTTTTTTTCCCCTTTCCTTCCTTTCCTTTCCTTTTTTCCCTTTCCTTTCTTTCCTTTCCTTTCCTTTCTTTCCTTTCAATTTCTTTCCCTTTCCTTCCTTTCCTTTCCTTCCTTTCCTTCCTTTCCTTTCCTTTCTTTCCATTTCCTTTCCTTCCTTTCCTTTCCTTTTTTTCCCTTTCCTTCCTTTCCTTTCCTTTTTTTCCCTTTCCTTCCTTTCCTTTCCCTTTTTTTCCCTTTCCTTTCCTTCCTTTCCTTTCTTTCCATTTCCTTTCCTTTCCTTTCCATTTCTTCATTTCCTTTCTTCCCTTCCCTTTCCTTCCTTTCCATTTCTTCCTTTCCATTTCTTCCTTTCCATTTCTTCCTTTCCTTTCTTCCCTTCCCTTTCCTTTCCTTTCCATTTCTTCATTTCCTTTCCTTCCTTTCCTTTCTTCCCTTTCCTTTCCTTTCCTTTTTTCCCTTTCCTTCCTTTCCTTTCCTTTTTTCCCTTTCCTTTCTTTCCTTTCCTTTCCTTTCTTTCCTTTCAATTTCTTTCCCTTTCCTTCCTTTCCTTTCCTTCCTTTCCTTCCTTTCCTTTCCTTTCTTTCCATTTCCTTTCCTTCCTTTCCTTTCCTTTTTTTCCCTTTCCTTCCTTTCCTTTCCCTTTTTTTCCCTTTCCTTTCCTTCCTTTCCTTTCTTTCCATTTCCTTTCCTTTCCTTTCCATTTCTTCATTTCCTTTCTTCCCTTCCCTTTCCTTCCTTTCCATTTCTTCCTTTCCATTTCTTCCTTTCCATTTCTTCCTTTCCATTTCTTCCTTTCCTTTCTTCCCTTCCCTTTCCTTTCCTTTCCTTTTCTTCATTTCCTTTCATTCCTTTCCTTTCCTTTTTTTCCTGTCCTTTCTTTCCTTTAAATTTCTTTCCCTTTCCTTTCTTCTCTTTCCTTCCCTTTCCTTTCATTTCCTTCCATTTTTTTCCATTTCTTTCCTTTAAATTTCTTTCCCTTTCCTTCCCTCTCCTTACTGTTCCTTCCCTTCATTACATTTCTTTCCTTTCCTTCCCTTCCCTTCCCTTTCCATGTCTTCCCTTCCCGTTCCTTCCCTCTCCTATCTTTTCCATTCCTTTCCATTATTTCCTTTCCTTCCTTCCTTCCTTCTTCCTCCCCTCTTCCTGCTGTATAGGCAGATTGGGGAGAACCTGATTGTCCCAGGTGGGGTGAAGACGATCGATGCTCACGGCCGCATGGTGATGCCGGGTGGTATCGATGTCCACACTCGCTTCCAGATGCCTGACCGAGGCATGACGGCAGCCGACGACTTTTATCAGGGCACCCGCGCGGCAGTGTCAGGAGGAACCACCATGATCAGTGAGTCTCAGCGGGACTACCGGCGTGAAATAATCTCTCAATCAGTCCGATAATCCTCGCAATCAGACCCCATGTGGTCTCGCACGGCGGAGAAAAAGGCCAGGGTTACTACACACTGATGGAACACGTGGAGCAACTCAACACACTTTACCGTAAATAAGTCAAGAAAGCCGTGAGCAGATAAAAAGTCCGAATTTACTGCGGTCGACGAGATGATACTTCACCTATGAACACACACTTCTGGAATCTCTCACTGATGACAGATGTTCATGTTTATGTCTATCCGTTTCTCTCCACATTTTGGAATACCCTCCTGCGTGTCCGTCTGTACTAAAAGCCTCTGCTTTGTGTCCGTGTGTGTTTTTGCGTGACTAGTTGACCACGTGGTTCCCGAGCCCGGTACCGGTCTGATAGCGGCGTTTAATCAGTGGCGTCAGTGGGCTGACAGCAAGTCGTGCTGCGATTACTCGCTCCACGTCGACATCACCGAGTGGCACAAAGGCATCCAGGAGGAAATGGAGACGCTCGTCAAGGACCATGGTACGACACACGCCCGTTTTAAAACCCAAAAAATCGAACACGGTGTTTCCAATACGCTTTCCAACTATCAGGAAGTCGTTCAAGATGTGTTTGAGCAGGATTGATCGGATATATCCAAACCAAATAGATATACATGAATGAGTTTGTAATAAATTGGACCTCTATGTATTCAGTCCTCGGTGTGTTTGTTGTACAGGTATTAACTCTTTCCTGGTCTACCTGGCTTACAAGGACATCTTCCAGCTGACCGACTCTCAGGTATGTCTCTCAGGAAGTTCTCTCATCTCACCAGCTCTCTTCCACTCGGTGTACGTCACACGGCCGATATTAAAACCAGACCCGTTCGACATTATTTACATCATGTACGCTGCGAGACACAGTGTTTCCTTTAGACGTGAAGCTTTCCAGAAGCACCGAGCGATCTCCATAAGAGTAAGGACGAAAAAATGCGGGAAATGATCTTCAGAGACGCCATTCTGACTCACTCGTAAACAAAAGGGACTCTGGTGGTCTTAGACTGCGTTTTCCATCTGCGTGAAGGTCTGGAGAAAAATCCAGAAACGTAGAAGGTCTGTTAAGGCCAACATAAGTGAAAAAGTGTGTGTGTGTGTGTGTGTGTGTGTGTTTGGTCTTCTGCAGATCTACGAGGTGTTCAGCGTGATCCGGGACCTCGGCGCCATCGCACAGGTCCACGCTGAGAACGGAGACATCATCGCCGAGGTGAGAATCTCAGATACTAAAGACATGGTGGATTGACATACACAAACCATGTGGAATAAAACGCCGGGGACTTTTAAGTCCGAAGACGTTCTGTAATGTTCAGACTTTATACTGGCACAGCGAGCAAAGCATAACTCCGTCGTGACATCAGAGTTATTAACGCACACGCGCTCGGCTCTGGACAGTTTCGCTTGTCAGAGCCGTCTCTCCGAAAATAAGGACGCGGTCCTCGTTGTTGTAAGATATATGTGCGGTTGAAGACATGGTGATTATTAATGTAATCATTTCTTTCCATTTGTTTTGAGTGTGGTCGTTCGATGCAGTTTTTTTCTCATTCATCTTTTCATTTCAAGCGCTGCTTTTTTTTATTATTTTTTTTTTTTACTTTCCGTCTGGACCAGATCGGCGTTTCTGCACGTCCTCGTCCGGGCCTTATAACGTCTTAGCCCAAATCGTATACTGGAGAACAGCTGAGAATTTCGACTCGTGTTCTGATTGACGTCTGAGTAACTTCGCAGGTCGATGTAACATGTTATGTGGAGGGAAAAACAAACAAACATTAAAATAGGTCAAAAAATGTAAATGCATAAATAAATACATAAGGAAATAACATCGAATTTTAAAGAAATAATCACATTAAAAAGTTAGTCCGTGTAAACAGCTCAATAATTTTGCTGCAGGTCGTCATCACTTGCATTAAAAGAAACATAAATAAATAAATAAATAAATAAATAAATAAATAAAATTTTTTGCCATTTAATTTTTTTAAGAGGCTAGAAGCTGTGTCAGTTTCGTAATAGTAGGACATGCAAATATTTCACTAATGAAACATAAATTAATTAATTAATTAATTAATTAATTAAATGTGTGGTTTTTTTTTTTTTTTTTGCATTTAATTTTTTTTTAAGAGATACAAATCCCCTCCTTATAGGGTGTAAGACATACCCATGTGACCATCCACTGCATTTTTCTTTATATCTGTATATGTTTCTCCATAGTTATTATTTCTGGTTAATGATTCTAGGAGCAGCGTCGAATCCTGGAGTTGGGAATCACCGGACCGGAGGGACACGTTCTGAGCCGTCCAGAGGAGGTACATCACACCGATCTGTGTTCGCGCTAGATCGGATTATTATACCTAATAAACTGGCAACTCAGTGCATGGAGGTTGTTGAGGAGAATTTGAGCTGCCTGTGGTTAAAGTGGGATGTCACGTCACATAACGGTGAAGGTCTCAAACGTACACACGCCTGTTTAATGATTTGATGGTCAGAATGGGATTTGTATTGGTTTTAATGGAAACTGTAATGGTCCCTGTTGGTCTCTTCTGGTAATTTTTTGCCTTCTATTGGTGGCATGTTCGGTCTAGCGGATACCATTCAGGACTGTTAATGATAATGGTTTTAATGATTAGCTGACGTGTGTAATGGTATTTGTAGTGGAAACCATTAGAATTGGTGTGATGTGTACTGGAGGGTTGAAAAGAAACGTGTCGGGAAGAGACGTGTCGTTTCCCCCAGCAGACCGAAGTGTCTGAAGACTTCAATGAAGGAATGAAGAGGAAGGAATTTACAGATAGTTAGCTAGCGTGGACGTAGAGTGTTCTAACTCCGTTTAGGGTAAAGAGTTTTGCACGCTATACTAGGCGACTTCCTGTAGAATCTGGGATGTAACACCGCTAACGCTGCTAAAATCCCTCCACTCTGTCTTGGCGTTTAGGTGGAGGCCGAGGCGGTGAACCGCTCCATCACGGTGGCCAATCAGACCAATTGTCCTCTTTACATCACCAAGGTGATGAGCAAGAGCGCAGCTGATGTCATCGCCCAGGCCAGGAAGAAAGGTTTGGACCTCAATAACAGGGTTGGAATGACCTAACAGTAAAAAAAAAAAGATTTCAGACAATTTCAGATCATAACACACAACATCGCATGACTCACTTTCACTCTCGCCATTATTTGACGTTATATAGCCGAGACTCCAGAATTAGACAAGATAATTGCTGTATGATTACACGCTAGCGCTGGATCGATGTGATGTGATGTGATGTTGATTGGTCGTCGCAGGCACCGTGGTATACGGGGAGCCAATCACGGCCAGTCTTGGCACAGACGGCTCGCACTATTGGAGCAAAAACTGGGCCAAAGCTGCAGCATATGTGACCTCGCCACCCCTGAGTCCGGATCCCACTACGCCCGACTATCTCAACTCCCTGCTGTCATGGTGAGACTCGTACTCTGTCTCGACATGTATTTCTGGTACATTTTTTTTTTTTTTTTAGTCCTAATTATAAAATAAGCATTGGCCAGTCTGGAACCACTGAAGAGTGAGCTGCAGAAAAAAGGAAGAGAGTGAAGTCATGGGTGGCACTGGGTTTAGAACAGGAACCCACCCTGTTATGGGGCAGATCCAGTCATACTGTATAATCTCATAACTACACACTTTCCATATCCATTTCATTGAATAATACATGAACGTTTTAGTATATTATGGGACGAAAACTAGTCTTCTAGTCTAGATGTTTTTGAAGTACAGTTTGTAAATGTTTTTCTTTGTTGTAAGGAGTTTAACATTTATGGAAGGAGTCTCCAGGATCTTTTACACTTTACACTTTGGTACCATGATAATGAGTCTTTATTGATCACGTACAGCACAGTGAAATTCTGTTCTTCGTATACCCCAGCATGTCAGGAAGCTGGGGTCAAGAGCGCAGGGTCAGCCATGATACAGCGCCCCTGCAGCTGAGAGGGTTAAGGGCCTTGCTCAAGGGCCCAACAGTGTCAGCTTGGCAGTGCTGGGGCTTGAACCCCCGACCTTCCGATCACTTAGCCAGAGCCTTAACCAAGCGGCAAGCCACCACTGCCCCATGTACCATGTTACCTTGTACCCTGCTGCGTAGTTATTTTTTTGTCTTGTCTTATTAACCAATCTCAGAAAGGAGCTTAATTATGGTACAGGTCAATCTGCGGTGGACAAAACGACAAAATCAGTTGAGATCAACGGTTAATTCTCCAAGCTGTGAGATTTTCTGTTTCTATGGAAATGTCGTGTTCTCAGTATACAGTAAATTGCAACCAAGCGCCATTGCTGTAAATATTACGTTGATTTGGTTCCCGAGTGGTGAAAAAGAAAAAGCTAGCTAGTTAGAATGTCTGACAGTGCCAGAACCATCCCTAGCCGAGAGCCAAAGGAGCTAAATTGGCTGTGTTCTCTGGGTGGGCGGGGCATACTTCTCTCTAACTCTATCTTCAATCAATCAGAGCGACGCTAGACAATCGCAGCCGACTGTGAGCTCATATATGCGTAAGATGGTAGATCGCTCATGTGATGCAGCGTGAGCAACAGTTTGAAGAAATCTAGTTGTCTTGGAGGAAGCCTTCATGTTTGCTTTCACAATGGTTGGTAGGTGTTGTATGATTGGGGAGAGCTGGCTGGTTGGCTAGTCCAAATATGCAGGAAATGGGGGAAAAAATATAGAAGTCGGCATTATTTACCGACTTTTCATCTCTGCGTGTCTACAGTGGCGACCTCCAGGTGACAGGAAGTGCCCACTGCACCTTCAACACCGCGCAGAGAGCCGTTGGGAAAGACGACTTCACCCTCATCCCTGAGGGGACCAACGGCACAGAGGAGAGGATGTCCATCATCTGGGACAAATGTGTGGTGAGTAGGACATACTGGAGGTTTGAAATCAGAAGAAAAAAAAAAAAAGATTTCAAGCAAAATAATTTCTCTCAGTTTTATTTCATCGTTGTTTTTTTTTGGGTAACAATCTGATCACGCTCTTTTCCCTTTCAGGTGTCTGGGAAGATGGACGAGAACCAGTTTGTGGCCGTGACCAGCACAAACGCAGCTAAGATCTTCAACCTGTACCCCCGTAAGGGCCGCATCGCCGTGGGATCAGACGCCGACCTGGTGCTCTGGGACCCCGACATCACCAAGATCATCTCGGCCAAGAGCCACAACCTGGTGAGGTCAAGCTGCGATGTGCGATGAGGGCGGGGCCTGTCGTGATCAGTTTAAATGAATGCAAATAGGAAGTGGGAGTAAGACTCTTCGTTTTTCATGCTTTCCATATCCGTATTTATCCGTTTGATTAGAACATATGAGAAAATGCGTTCCTAATTGAGACGGAGGATAAGCATAAGCATAATTTCTGGGGGGGTTTTTTCTGCCAGTCTAAATCAGTTGAACACCAGAGCACGACCTGTTAATTACAATAAACCTATATTCGTTTTCTTTCTAACATTATGTAATGACCGATTCTGGGTAGATCAGTTAGCTAATCGATTCATGAATTAATTCCTGTGCGACGTAGGGTGACCATACGTCCTCGTTTTCCCCCGGACCGGTCCTCTTTTTCAGACCTCAAAAAAGCGTCTCAATTTGAGAACATGCCCGGGATCCGGCTTTAGTTTCATTATGATGCGTTTATGGTCTCATCACGCGTGCGCATATCTGCATTGCTTTAACCCCACTCTGTAATTCCCGCCTTCTCGCACACCGATTGGTCGATTCTAAAAGCCTTGCAGCAACTATTGGCCAAATTCCTGCCTCTCCACCGTTAGCCTACTCTCAGCGAACGCGCAAAGACGAAGCGCAATCGGTTGCTTGACGATAGCAGCGAATGAGTCGAAACGATCAAAAGAACGTAATGTAAGACCTGGACATAGCGAAACTTTGAATCTAATCTTAATTCTATATATCTATGTGACGCTAATAGCGTGTCTTTTGTTTTCAGTGTATTAACGTCTGCATTCATAGATACACCGGTTTGAACGCCCTCTCGTATGTTCTGGAAATTTCGATCCTGGTTATAGAATATAAAAACTAAAAGATTTGGGTTGTCTATCGAGGGTTTTTTTTTGGTAAGTTTTTATCTAGAACAGTAAAACAGGGTTTCCAAGAATAACCCTAGAACCCCTAACTATCTAAAGAACACACTTCTTCTTCTTCTTCTTCTTCTTTTTAAAATTTTTTTTTATTAAAGTGTGTGAAGAAAACTCGCGTCAGTGACACTACTGTCGACCAGTGTAGAGCAAATTTGGGTGACGTGATGCAAAAATAAATAAATAAATGAATGAATGAATGAATGAACAAATGAATAAATGAGTTAACGTATTTCCAAAGTGACCGTGCTTGCTTCCATGGAAAATGAGGCGTGATGGGTGTATTTAATAATGCCATCAGCATACAGAGTCGTTTTTTCTCTTTTTTTGCAGACTGTTGGAGTTTTTATGGAGTTTTTTTTTTTTTAGTGTCGACTGTAAGTGATTGGTCGTGTTGTTCACCAGAGTCTGGGTGTGGAGCTCTGACTCATGGTTCAACGCTGATGTCATGCTAAAATGCTGCCCAAGTGTTGGATCATAACTGAACCGACTGTTGGAAGCCATAACAGGATGCGTGTGTGTGTGTGTGTGTGTGTGTGTGTGTGTGTGTATATTGGTCTACATGCATCCTGTATACTCTTGAACTATATACCACAGCGCTAGCCAGAAGGCGTTGATTAGTTTTCTACAACAGCAGCCCGGACAGTACCGCGTGCTACAAATCACACGCTTACATTAACGCAGCTCGTTTCACAATATCATCGTTTCTATAGTAACAGCAGCTCGTGTACCGGGACTCGTACGGTTGACGCGCCACGTAATCTTTGACTAATAACACCGGGGTTTAAAACAACGTTGGAAGGAGTCTCCAGTGTCGCAGCTTTGAAATGTATGATTTTTTATTTTTTTTGGTAACATTTCCACACAAACACCCCCCCCCCCCTCTTATTAATTGAAGAGAGAGAGAAAAAAAGAGAGGCCGGTGAAGAAACGTCGTCGTACAGCTGCCGTAACGTAAGCGATAGCACTGAACGTAACTGTAAATGGATAAAAAGTACGACGTGCCGTTATTCAGTGAAGGAATTTTTTTTTCATTGTTGGCAATTTGCCGTTGTGTAAGAGGAATAAAACACCGTACGGTTATTAGCAGATGATCAGAGACCTAACTTGTTCCTCGAACATTAAATGTAACTATAAATGGATAGAAATTAAACTATAGCTATGAATATATAAGAAAAATGCACACATACGGTATGATTTTTGGTTTTTTTTTATCGCTGTATATTCTGTTCAGTCAGGAAGGATGCCATTCCATGAGGTACAGGAAAATTGGCCACAGTGTGTGTGTGTGTGTGTGTGTGTGTGTAAGCAAGCCCAGACTGACCTCATGCTGTTTTTACCTCAATTGGGACTTCGCGTGCCATCATTAGCTGTGTGGCAGTAATATTTATCGCGCTGGTCACGCTGACCTCAGCAACACACACCCTGCTGACTTTCTCTTCTTTTCACAAAATATCAAGGAAATGCTTTAGTTTAACGTGAACAAGATGTTGATGCTACACCCCCCCCTTCCCGCATCATATCAGTGGAAATTGTAGACTTTATTTATTTATTAATGGAGTTTTTCCTCACACTTTCTTCGTCACACAATAATAAGGTGAAAAACGCAGATTTACCAAGGTGGAGCCGATGAAAACGGGCCGTCGACGACTGACGAGCGTTTGTGGTACAGTAGAAGGAAAAAAAAACAACTCGGGTTGGAGTCCTGGACTGCTTTAGTTCTAGAAAACCAGAACCGCTTGTTGAAAATGTAAGACAGGAGCGAAAGAGCGAAGGCGAACAGGGACATAACGGTGAGGAGGTGTCATGGGGAAAAATAAAGTTAGATACAAATAAAGTTAGATGGGTGATACTGTATGATCGATATATTGTGCAAAACTGTATCGCAATACACAGTATCGTGTGCATGGTTAGTCTGTCTCACACAACCAGATCCGCTCTTCATCACAGTCGCAAGTATTAACGTGTGGAGGAGAAACTTTACGTTTTAATGTCGACCGTACGTAATATTTTTTCCCTTAAATCTGATCGATCGCACGTTCCATTTTCTTTTGTTTTGTGAGTGCGCTGTGTTCAGCTACAGTATGTTGTTCCATGCGCCCCCTGGTGGTTAAGGTGTGAAGCACAACAAACGAATTGAAATTCGAAGAAGGAGAAGGGGGACGGCCTGCAGGGTGCCACGTGAGTCATAGCACGTGACGGGGGGGGGCGGGGGGGGGTGACGTGCGTTCTCAAAGGCCACATGTGTATTCTGTATTCGGAATATGATGTACAAATGACAATTTTTTTTTTTTAATAAATATTTCATTTATAATATATAATAATACAATATAATAAAACAGTCACTTGTATTAAATCATATAGATTTAATCTTTTTAAATGATATCTGTATTATTATTATTATTATTATGTATTATCAGATCATATTTTAAAAAAAGAATATATATATATATATATATATATATATATATATATATATATATATATATATATATATATATATATATATTCTTTATATTGATATACTGTATATTTCTGGATATATCTATCTATATTAAGGAACATGGGTTCCTTAAGCTTAACAGTTCCCTGTGTAGTAGGGTTCTACAAAGAACCTTTAAGGTTTCCATCACGTGTACAGCAGAAGACATCGTTAGTGTTGTATTTAAATGTTTTTATACACGGAAATCTGGATTAAATGCACTTAAACAATGTCTGTGTGTGTGTAGGCGGTGGAGTACAACATCTTCGAGGGCATGGAGGTGCGTGGGGCTCCGCTGGTGGTCATTAGCCAGGGAAAGATTGTTCTAGAGGACGGAACCCTGCACACCACTGAGGGCTCAGGACGCTACGTGACCCGAAAACCATTCCCTGACTACGTCTACAAGAGGATAAAAGCCCGCAGCAGGGTAAGAAACCACATACGGCTCCATTGTTACCATAGTTACCATAATTACCATACTTTACCCTTACCAAGAGATTCATTCCCAAACACAGTGGGCCTGATTTATGTTAAATAATTTATGATTATTTAGCTGTGTGTAAACGTTCCTGCCGATCGGCCGATAAAACGTGTTCGCGTCGTAGTTGATTTCCGTTTAGCCACGCCCACAAACGCTCACAAGAGTGCTGTAAAATGTCAAAATTGATGAGTAAATGATGCAGGAGTGCGTCAGCTATCAAAGAGACGGCGTAACGTGTCATAACGAGCGCATTAATATAAACGTGATGTGATCAGTACCGTCTGAGCTCCTGTTATAGAAAAGTAATCATCACCTGCTGACCAATCCGATTAGTAGATTCATGAGTGCTGTGATGTAAATAAAGATCGCATTTGATATGTATACGTCTGTGTCCTGCAGCTTGCTGAGTTGAGGGGCGTTCCTCGTGGCCTGTACGACGGCCCGGTGTGTGAAGTTACCGTGACTCCCAAGGCTGTTACCCCTGCTTCTTCAGCCAAAACATCTCCAGCCAAACAGCAAGGTCAGCCTGTCAGGAACCTGCACCAGTCTGGCTTCAGCCTCTCTGGTGAGTGTAGAAACTAGAACTATGAGTGTAGTTAGCGAGCACTTAGCTGTAGCATCTCTTCCAGAGGTGTAAAAAGGTTACATTTAGAACCCAAAGTTTGTAGCGTTGAGGAACCCTTAGACGTTATACGCAGAACCTTACAATAGTGTTTCTCTATCAGAGAGGATACCAAGTAGAAACCATTCAGGAACCTAAGAACACTCACCTGTCCGAAACACACTCGGGGAACCTTACGAATTGAGAAACTCTGCATGCACAGTATTTCATCCTGCTGTACACCGTATACAGTATATTCCCATAGAAAAATCTAGAACCCTGTGGGGAGAACCCTTAAACGTTCTACGTAGAACGAACAGAGAGGCTTTCGAGTAGAACTCTTTTGCGAAAATGTTTTCCAAAAACGTTCTCCTTGCAGAAAACTAAAGACGGTTCTTCAAATCTAGAACCATCTGGGGAACCACTGAGAACCCTACAACAAAGGATTCCCGAACAGAGAGAGCTCAACTCTTCAAACTTTTTTCTAAAAAGTGTCCTTACTTACAGTACTACTACGCTAGTAGAAAAGTCTAGAATCTAGAAAAATCTAGAACCCTCGGGGGGGAACCTTTTTAAATTTCTACGTACATCCTTAAAACGGAATATTTCATCGGACTTGTGAGACTTTTAGGAAGCCAAGAAGCCCTTCACCTATTTAAAGAACTTTTGAAGAACCCTTTAGTTCCAGAACCCATTATTACCCTTAAAGCGATTATGTAGAACCCATAAAGGTTCCAAGAAAAACCATACGACAGAGCGTTTTCTTATCAGACGGGTTTCCAAGTGATGCCATTTTACACGCCATCAAATAAAACCTTCAAGAATGCTCTTTCTTTTTCTAAGAATATACGTGATAATAAGAATACACGGTAATAATAGACTATGATAGGAAGTCTTAAAGGTTCTGCGTAAACGATACAATAGATTCATTCTCTATCAAAGAAGATTACAAGTAATAGGCCTTTAGAAAGCTAAGCACCTTTACCTATCCTCAAGGAAGAGTGTAATTTCATCCCTTGCTCTTGTCTGTAGTTGTCAGGATGTCATATATAATAGAAAACCACTTAGAAATCTAGAACCGTCGCCCACTTAACCCTTAAGAAAAGAGTTTATTATTAAAATCAATGGATCTTGATAATAATGCAAGGATTTCTTGGTTGAAAGAGCCCTTAAAGAACCAGAAATGGCTCTTACTATTGACTTGACCCTAACACACGTTTCATGTTTGGGCTCTTCATTCTTCGCTTCGTCCCTCTGGGAATAACGAGAGGTTCCATTTAAAAAGGTTTCCTCCAAATAGAACTCTCGAGGAACCCTTGCATTATATTATATCATGAGAACGTAGGCCAGTGGAAGTTTACGCTCAGTAAGTGGATAAGAGTCACAGAGGTTGAGGCCTGAAACAATAACAGGATGCGCTGATGCGATGTCGTCAGTGATATGCTCTGAAACACAATAACAGTTCAAAGTTCATGAGGGGAACGCGGTCGTCGTCGCCTGACGTAGGTGTTTGCTCCTGTTTTCTTGTTCGCAGGTGCTCAGATTGACGATAACGTTCCACGTCGCAGCACTCAGCGCATCGTGGCACCCCCTGGTGGCAGGGCTAACATCACCAGCCTGGGTTAGAGCTCTCAGCTCCCTGCAGGAGATCAGGGGGTTGGGGGGTGTTTACAAGTGGAGGTGTTTCCGATACCAACGCTAGGTCCAGAGTCGAGACTCTCCACTCCTGAAACCCACTAACCCTCCTTTAATCTCATAGTCCCCTACTTTTACCCCGTTTCCCCTCCTTGCCCCAAATCCCTAAACCCTCTCCTTTAGGAGAAATTTAACGAAAAAAAAAAAAAAGAAGTATTTGCCTCATGTGAAGATAAAAGTAAAATAATTAACACTCCATATTTGAGCACCTTGATTGTATGATTTAGCATTTTTTATACTGTATTTTTTACCTATCGTGTGCCATTTTATAGATCTTTTTTTTTTTCTCCTTTATTTAACACCTTTTTTTAATTGGAGGGGTCCAGATAATAGGCTAAGCGGTTATTGTTTACCATTAAAACTTTATTTAACAAGGTGAGTGGCATATAGAGTCCTAGCTTTGAGCACGTTCCAGTGGCATAACGTTGTTTTTCCGTCATTGTAGGGTTTTAATATCATTTAGGATTGTTAATATTCGTTGCGTAATCGGCGACACGTTAAAACTAAAGGCCGTTCATTTTTGTCGCACGCGAGCGCTAACTCGTAAACGTCGGCTTTTAGGCCGGAAATTGATCCGACTTAAAGTGCACCTATTGTGGTTTTGAAACGCGCCTAATTTTGTTTTAAAGCTCTCATACGATAGACTTACGTGCATCCGAGGTCAAAAAAACTGCAGCGTTACCGTTTTTCCCCCCAGTGTCACAAACGACTCGTTAAATGATTCGTTCTAAAGGATTCGTTCTAAACTCCTCCTTTCAGAGAGCATACTCTGCTCTGATTGGTCAGACGTCCCCGTCTGTCGTGATTGGTCTACCGCTGTCAGCGAGCAGACGATGAAGATCAGAGGCGGGGTTTTTTTGTTACGTACCTACGTAGGTTTGTACAGGAAGTAAAGTCTGGAATCACTAACGAGTCGTTTCAGCCGTTCAGAATCGGTTCCTTCTTTCGGGAGTCGATAACTCCGTTTGTCGTGCGCTTTGATTTTTGAAACTTTGCAGACTTTTTACATTCGCAAACAGCTACGTATAGAACACGCTACATGAAAGGGAATATCTGAAAAAACCATCGTAGGTGCACTTTAAGTGTATTCGTTTGGCGTAAATGAAAAACATCAGGACACAATTCAAGCGGGAGTCCTCACGATTTGGCCACTCGATCTGAAGAAATCAAATCCATACGAGGAAGCAGCTTTAATGCTTCGAAGTTAGTTTTGTGATTGGTAGTTGAGGAATTGTGCACTGTTTAGTCGTTTTAAAAGGTGAGCTGTGTGGAAATCGGCACCCCGTGTGAGGACTTTTCTGGCTCGTTTTAATTCACCGAGATGCAGATGGGAAATTGCAGAGACGAACGTCCTTTTTTTTTGTTTTGTTTTTTTAAATAAAGTTTGCATTGTTGTGGTTGTTTTATATTCATGTAAAATGTGGGATCGTAACTTCTGCCATTCCTGTAAATCGGGATTTCGGAGCCAGATCCGTCATCTTGGCTTATTATTATTATTATTATAATTGTGCTTCTCTTCATTTTTTTTGTTGTGTTTTTTACTTATTTTAAATTCCTCCATTACATTCTGTGTTAATGAATGTGATAATATGGCTAACGTTTTTTTTTTGTTTTTTTTTTTACGTCCACGGAAATGCAAACGTAACAGCTTATGATTTTAGACTAACCTAACACTTATCTTTATGCCTGTGCCTAAAGTAACAGAAGCGTACTGATCGTTTTAAGGCTTTTATTATTATTATTTTATTTGATTTTTGGAAATTTTTTTTTTTTTTTATTCGATTAAACTTGCTGATGAAAAAAAAAAAAGAAAAAAAGAAAAAAAAAAAGAAGGCTATAGACGTAGAATAGCCGAAGTAAACCGATGCAAAGGTGCCAGATTTTTCTTCTCAACCCCTTTTCCGCAAGGGTCTTGTTCGAGATTCTGTGTCGCAGTGCCATTACAGGGGTGTAAATGTCAATGTTAGTGATGTAGTGCAATGGATGATCATTTACAATAAGGGACTTTCACCACACTGAAATACACATCGACTGACCGCGTTTTCAACATTAAAAAAAAAAAAAAAAGAAAAAAAAGAAGGGTTGAGCCATTTTTTTAGCATGGAATCCGTCCGTACGGACCATAACATAGTTGTAGTGTTGTGAAAAAGTGTCACGCTGGATCTTTGTGTAACTCTCTCACGGGATCCTCAGGATCGCCCGTGTTTTTAAAATTTTTGTATTTTTTTTTTTTTTTTTTGCCTTTTTTTTTTTTTTTACCCGTCTTTTCTGTTTTTTTTCCCTCAAAACATCTGCTCTGTTTTTCTCTCATCTGCAGAAATCTTGGCTCCTCTGTCGCTCACCTTTTCCTCCCCATGACTACATAAACACACACACACACACGCATAGAGATTTGTCTGCTTTATTACGCCGCCTTCCCACGAGTGCGAGTCGTAAGCTCTTGGCTTCCAGTTCCTCAAGCTGTTTTAACTCTATAAGGAATTTGGAATAAGATTGCGAGAGACGTAGCGCTGACGGTCCCGAGCGAAGGGGGTAAGCGAGGGGATTTCCGAATGGAAGTTAGAGAAGGATCGGAGGAGCGTATTAGCAGCGTTCTTTACCTCTCACGGAATTCGGTGCCGAACGTGGGGGGGAGGAGGGGGGAAGCGTACGGTCCAAACGACATTTCTTCAGCATGAGGCCCCTCTTTTCTTTGTTGATGAAAGGGCTTCGGAGGCTTTACTGGGATCTCGCCAACATTTTATTTTTATTTTGAATCTCAGTTCCTTTATCATCCCTCATATTTCATTTACCGAACCATGTCTGTTTTCCTCTGTGACTTCCCTCCTTCCTGCATTCATGTGTTTTCCGGCGTTACTATGACTACGGCTCAGTGTTTGTCATGGCAACACACTCTGATACGTCGGAAGTTGCCCGTAGCAACCCTTCCAGACACGGTGCTATAAAAACAACATTGACTCATTTGGACCGCTGTCTTTTCTTTCTTTTTCTCTCTCTTTTTTTTTTTTTTTTTTTTGGAAAGTTGTTCCACGACTGTAAGATAAAACACATGTTTTGTTTCTGTCTCGACTGGGAACGGTTCAACATGTCGTCACGCGTCGCGCTTTCTCATCTTCGGTGACATGATGTTCTCCTCTTGTCTGGGGGTTGCATGTTCTCGAAGGTTCTGTGTGTGGTGCAGAACTGGATAGAGCTACACAACACCATGCCTTCCCCCCACCTCCCCAACCCCCCCCCCCAAAAAAAAAGAGTTAACCCACAGAGCCACTGGTGTATGCATGCATGTGCATTAAGCTGATATTAAAAAAGACATGCCTTAAGCTTCAGGCTTTGCCTCCTCACATCATCATCATCATCATCTAGTATAGCTTTCAACATTCATAACACACACACACACACACACACACACACACACACACACACACACTTATACTTAACGTACCTCATTCTGTAAACCTGTATGTTTTATATGCCTCTAGTATGTGATGTAAGTGAAACGCTGTTTGCTGACTGGGGCTGAGGGACATTTCAGCCTGAGTTTGTTATGCTGTTAGAATCCGCCCTCTTTCTTCACTTGCCCTTCCCCTCCCCCACCCCCGAACCCCACCGTTGGCTGGTCGATCGTGTCTGTGGGGTTCGAGGATGTTCGCTCGCGCTGAAAAGTGTGTAATGGATGGTGATGTAAAGTTAAAAAAACAAAACAAAACAAAACAATGGTGGTTTGACAAAAATAAAAAATGTTTAAAAAAAAAAAAAACAACAGCTTGTAGTTTTCTGATTCTTCGTGGTGATGTATTGTTCAGTTTGCACTGTGGGAGTCGAGTCCGTGCAGCCAACCTTTCAGGCAGTGGTAGCTCGGATATTTATCGGAAGGTCATGAGTTTTCAAATCCCAACACCATCGAGCTGCCATTACTGGGTTCTTAACCCTTAACTGCCCGGCTGTATCCGGTCTCGGTTGTGAGGTGCTTTGGAGATGAGCCGAACAAGGAAATGTAAAGTGAGAAGTCTTCGTAAGCAAAAAAAAAAGAAAGAGAGAGAGAGAAAACAAGCACCTCCTCAAATTTTTTTGCAGAGAATTTTTTTTTTTAAAAGATTACAGTCCCGCCCACTCGGTTTCTATTGGCTCACACTCGATTTCATAATTCATGAGACAGCTCACGAAGGTAAAGAGTATATACGGAGCGAAAGCTGCCGTCTCTCGCGTCCTTTTCCCCTTCAGCGACATGAACAAAATAAAGAAATAAACATTTCAACAATACGGGTAAGCCATAAATATTGGCACCCCTGGATTAGCCATGAATTATTTTTTAATCGACATGCACGATATAAATGTCGGCTTTTCTCATATTCTACCGTCTTGTGATTGGTCAAAAGGTTTGAACACAAACGTTTGGTCATTTACGATAAAATACCGAATAAAACTAAGTACCAGAGGTTGTCGTCTGATGTTGTGAGGTTAGAAAGGGGTCTACATTTCAGAGCCATCTCGATAGACCGGTGAAGCTTAATCGAAAGATTGCTTCACCGTCGTGTGTCCTGCTCGTCCGTATAATAATAAACCGGACGACAGATCGTTTGTTTAAACAGAAACATTTCAAGATGAATTGCGCACAAATGTTTTGGCACAGCCAGACCCTTACACATGCGAGAAGAACACTGTTGATGAGGGGGAAATAACCGTTTAATCGGAACCAGCTTTGAAAAATAACATGCAGTATTAATAAGACATAAAGCACTGGCACCAGAACAATCATGAACGGCGTCATTTATTCGAGATACTTTCGAAAATACACTTGACTAATTAATTGCTTGATACAACAATAAAATCTGAATATAGTAGAGATGAAAAGATGATGATGGACCACTAGGTGGCTCTGTATTCCTCTTCTAGAGCTCTTTTCCTCGTTGTTTTCTATTCTACAGTGCTCAGAAGTCAGTTTTGTCCATATCCTGATGTATTCGTCCATGTAGAGTTAGGATAGAGTCCGCTATCAAGAACGTTTTATTTCACAGGTTAACAGATAGATAAAAGTAATAGATAGAGATAGAGATAGCACCGATCTGATACCCAGTATCATTAAAAAAAATAAAATAAATAAAGGTTCCAGTTCGAAGTAAAAAGGGGGGGGGGTTTCATCCTGAAGCCATAGGAGAACTCTTTTAAGTTGCACAAAGAACCTTTTACTTTCAAGTTCTTTAAAGAATCATGTATTTACTGGTGCTTTAAAGAACCCACAAATGGTTCTTCATAGTTGTGGCAACAAGGAACCATGTTATCTAAAATAAATTCTCAGTTATTGCTTTAAGGAACCAAAGTAAGGTTCTTGAGAGTGATGTCCTGAGAACCTTTTCCAATTTCACCCTGTTAAGGAACCAAAGTAAGGTTCTTGAGAGTGATGCCACGGGAACATTTTCCAATTTCACCCTGTTAAGGGACGATACCTTCGAGAACCAATACACTGCTCCGAAGAACCTATAATGCAACATAAAGAACTTCTTTAATCTCCAAACGAGCATATAGCTCAACTCAAGAAAAATCGGTTCTTGACAAGACGAAGGTTCTTTGCAGAACCTGTGCTGCTGTAAAGATCCATTGAAGAACCTTTATTTTTAAGAGTGTGCTTTAAGAAAAACAACAAACCCGATCTCGTCGGAAAATGTGCACAGATCCACCCGGACTAACACGCTGCTGGATTCCCTTCGATTTCGTTTCACGAGTACAGCACATTCAAGTATGCAAAATTTCCTTATTTCTGCTGGCGATTTTTGTATTTCGAGTTGCACCCTATGTCTTGTGTCCGAGAAGCACGCCCGGAACTTTTGATTAGGCCCTTTGCAGTCTGTGAAAGAGTGATTTCCTCTCCATGTATGTGCTACTACTGTATCTGTTGCCCACCTACAGTCTACATCTGAGGGACATTTCTCCTCAGCATGCAGAGCACGGATGAATGAACAACACGCTTATGGAAATAAGATATAGTCAGGAGAACCTCAGGGGAACGGCAGAGAGGGGAAAACGAACACACCTGCCTAATGTGAAGGACGAGGGGATAGAAGTGGAAGTGCAGAACATTGTATTTTCTGCAATAATAATAATAATAATAATAATAAGGAGAGAGCGAGAGAGAGAGACAGAAGTTCTACAACATGCTGGGGCGGCGTTTTTATTATGTTTATTCATTTTGTTAACAAACTCCCAGAAACAAAAGCTCATTTTAGGAACAAAGATGAGCAAGAAAACATCCAGCTGTACAAGGACTGATCTGAAACAGAACCAGAAACGTGCATTGTAAAAGAATGTATAGTCTATTCTTTATTTTTTTTTTTTTTTTTTTTAATTTATTTATTTTTCGTCAAAATCGGCAGTGAAAAATGATACACGGATTTATCAGAAAGTTTCCCCGTTAAAGCGGCAGGTTTTTGTGAACTAAAAGGACGACACTGAGATCAGATTTTGTCAGGTTCTTTCTGAGCACATCCACATCCCAAATTATATAAGGGTGTGCATACTTATGCAACCAGGTTATCGTGACGTTCTTCTTTCTCCTGATTGGTTTTTCATTGAATTGATATCGGTTGTACTTTCACGTCGAGGGCGGAAAAAGTTCTGACATGATTTATCTTAGTTTCTTTTTTTATTTATTTATTATTTTTTTTACATCACAAAAACCTGAATTTTAACAGGGGTGTGTCGACTTTTATATCCCCATCTGTATAATCCAATTTTTCCATAACAATCACGTTCGTCATGTCTCACACCGCCTGTCCTGCCGTCATGCCTTTCATGTCCACAAAGACGTGACGGGTCTCAGTGCTGGTACTTCTGCCCCTGGCGCTGAAGCAACAGGCCTTCAGGAAGCTTTTACTCATCTGATTTGCCCCTGTCTGAGTAAACTGAGGGGCAGAATGAGTGACGGGACATGAAGGCGGGGCAGGATGGAAGGCGATTCGGGTCAGAGGTGTGGCGGCGGTGGTTCTGCATAAGCAGCAGCCTTTGAGAACGTTCTGGAAGGCTTTTTTGAACTCCTGGCTGAAGCAGGTGTAGATAATGGGGTTTAGGCAGCTGTTGAAGTATCCAAGCCAGAAGGTGATCTTAAACACCGCGTCTGAGGGTCTGTGAGACGGGAAGATGGAGCCTACACGTAGACAAACAAACAAAAAAAACGAATCAATAAAATTTCCCTCTCATCATTAATTAATTATATATTACAGTAAATAATCACACTGCTTTATATCGAGGCTTAAAGCGCCGCCTACGTTATTTTAACCAAATGGATCGAGTGTGTGTTTTGCTCACGACAAAAACACAACAAGACAACGACAGTGTGTTAGGAATTTATTTCGATTATTTATTTGCTTGTTTATTTATTATCTTCATATTATAATCGTATTGCAATAACGATGAACAAATTCATATTTTGTGCATCACTACACAAGGGCGCACGGAGGCTTAGCCGTTAGCACGATTCCCACCGTGGCCCTGTGTGTGCGGATGTTCTCCCCGTGCTGCGGGGGTTTCCTCTGGGTACTCCGGTTTCCTCCCCCGGTCCAAAGACATGCACGGTAGGCTGATTGGCGTGTCCGAAGTGTCCATAGTGTATGAATGTGTGTGTGAGTGTGTATGTGATTGTACCCTGCGATGGATTGGAGTGTACCCCGCCTTGTGCCCCATGCTCCCTGGGATAGGCTCCAGATTCCCCGTGACCCTGAAAAGGATAAGCGGTATAGAAGATGGATGGATGGATGCATCACTACACTACAAACCTTAGTTTAAAAAAAAGGTTCTTCGAGGTTATTTAAGGGTTCATTGTATAATTGGTTCCTAAAACCTTTTCTGACTGGAAAGGCACACAACGTTCTCCTAGAGGAACAAGTGAAGATTCGGCTATAACTAAAAGATAACTGGATTCGTCAGGCTTTCTTTTAGTCGCATCTTCTTTTTAGCACGTTCGCCTCGCACCTCCGAGATCGGGCGTTCGAATCCCGCCTCCGTCCTGTGTGTGCGGAGCTTGTGCGTGTTCTCCCTGTGCTTTGAGGTTTCCTCCAGGTCCCCCCCACCAGTCTGAAGACATGCACTGGAGACTGATTGGCATTTCCAAATTGTCTATACTGTATGAATGTGTGTGTGGTTGTGCCCTGCAATGGGTTGGCACCCCATCCAAGGTGTCCCTGCCTTGTGCCCAGAGTTCCCTGGGAGACACTCCAGGCTCCCCATGACTCTGTGAAAGATAAGCTGGATGGATGGATGGATGGATGGATGGATTTTAATACAGACTACTATTACCTCACAAAATAAAAGCCATGTTTTGAGACTCTGGAAAACGTGCTCATAGATTATTACTTATTAGGCTCACTGTATCATTAAGGCTGTGTAGCTTATAAATACGTATACACGGATCGCTATTTGCTGTGTGACATTTTGACAGTGAGCCCATTCAAACAAATAGATCTGCACTGTGTATTCATTTCCATCCCACAATGCATTTTATCTTCGCATCAAAGCCCCATTTAAATGCACACACACAGCAATAAAAGAGCTCTTTATACAGTCCTTTACACACAGCAGCTGACAGAAGGATATAATGAGAAGGCTGACATGAATAACTGCTCACGAGCGAATCATAACAAAGAAATGAAAACGTACTGCAATAACGACAACTTTGCCCTCATGAAGCTTTTCCCCACACTGCTTTACTATCCACGGTCGTACTCTTTACATTTTATTAATGCAGAACGTGATCCTTCAGAAATATCTACAAATATAACATCATAGACATCAGTTGCATTAAAGGAAAGGGATAAGTGACTGTTATGCCGCTTATACCGCAGTTAGCACGCCTCAAGACGTCGTTCGGAGGTTTTTATTTCAAGACGTTGGTCAGGTTTTTGTCCTTAAAAACGCTCGTGTGTGTGGAACTCATTCAGCACGCATCGCATCTCACGTGTCTGTTGCTAATTCTGAAACGTTTTAGAGCTAGTAACGGAGATGCACTTACGGGAGAGAGAGAGAGAGAGAGAGAGAGAGAGAGAGAGAGAGAGAGAGAGAGAGAGAGAGAGAGAGAGAGAGACTGCGGAGATTATAGAGACAAAAATTATACCAGTTTTTAAAAGTTTTTTTTAAGTTTAAAAAAGACAATTCTACAATTCAACACTTCACTGAAATACACCTTTGTCTTCTCTGTTACCCTTTCCTTTCATTTCTTTCCTTTCATTTCTTTCCTTTCCTTTCTATTTCTTCCTTTCCTTTCTTTCCTTTTCATTTCATTTAATTACGTTTCATTTCCTTCATTTTCTTTCTATTTCTTGATTTCCTTTCTTTCCTTTTCATTCATTTCTTACCTTTCTATTTCTTACTTTCCTTTCATTTCCTTTCTTTCCTTTCATTTCATTTCATTTCTTTCCCTTTCTTTCTTTTGCTTTCATTTCATTTCCTTTCTTTCTTTTGCTTTCATTTCATTTCCTTTCTTTCTTTTGCTTTCATTTTATTTCCTTTCTTTCTTTTGCTTTCATTTCATTTCCTTTACTTTCATTTCCTTTCTTTCCTTTAGTTTCATTTCCTTTCCTTTCAATTTCTTCCTTTCCTTTCATTTCCTTTCTTTCCTTTCATTTCATTTCCTTTCTTTCTTTTGTTTTCATTTGCTTTCCTTTACTTTCATTTCCTTTCTTTCCTTTAGTTTCATTTCCTTCCCTTTCAATTTCTTTCCTTTCATTTCATTTCCTTTCTTTCCTTTCATTTCATTTCCTTTCTTTCTTTTGCTTTCATTTGCTTTCCTTTACTTTCATTTCCTTTCTTTCCTTTCCATTTCTTCCTTCCTTTCAATCTCTTCCTTTCCTTTCTATTTCTTTCCCTTTCTTTCATTTCATTTCCTTTCGTTTCATTTCATTCCATTTCCATTTCTTCCTTTCCTTCCCCCCCATTTATGCTGATAATATAAAAGTAGAATAAATAAAGGGGGCAGGGGTGGCTTGGCGGTTAAGGCTCGGGGTTACTGATCGGAAGGTCGGGGGGTTCCATATCATGTCTGACCCTGTGCTCTGACCCCAATCTCCTGACATGCTGGAGTATGTGAAGAAAAGAGTTTCACTGTATCTAAGCAAAGTTATTTATTCTGTGTGTATCTTCTTAAAGTTCTGACAGCGTTACATCTATAACTCCGATTCATTGCAGTTCCTATGAAAAGGATTATTTACAGTTAATTCCCGTTCTCCCTTTTACCTTCTAGCAGCTATAAACAATTGTTTCCTCACCGACCTTTCGTTTTGATCTCTCTTGAAGTTTTTTTTATTTATTTTTTTTTTATTTAAGAAAGGAAATGCACCTTGTCTTGTTACAGCGTACTGAAGAGTTCTATCTGTGTTGGAAAACATACAGTTGGAGAGTTATCTCTAACTCTGACACTGGAGACTCCTTCCACAAATGTTAAATAAACATCTCCTTACAGAAAACTTCACCATGTCAGTGATTACAACGCGTCCGCTGTACAAGTCCCTGTGATAATGCGCATTAATACGATGCACTGTGATTTCCAACTGACCAATCAGAGCTGAGAATCAAACAGCGCTTAGTACGTGTTTGGAACTGGTCAAAATCTTTTTATTTGTCAATACGTAAGCTGTACTGTACTCACTGATGGGCAGCACGAGGAAGAAGGGGAACCAGCAGAGGACGAAGCAGCCCACCACGATGCCCAGGGTCTTCGCCGCTTTCATCTCCCTCGAGAATGTGAGCAGCTTCACAAGGGCACCATAGGAGCGACATTTCCTACTTACGTCATCTTCCTTTCCACACCTCTGAGCATTGCCGCGGTGGATCCTGAACACCACCCTGTCCTTTACATCGCTGTGCCACTGCCCATCATTGAGACTTCTTGCTCTCCTGTGTGCCACCACGTAGACTTTACAGTACATGACTAATATTACAGTGAGGGGAACGTAGAAGGAGCAGGCGGCCGAGAAAACGGCATATCCCGTGTCTTCGTTGACTCTACACACCGATTCGTCGTCAGGCATCGGCTCTCTCCAGCCAAACAGTGGCCCGACAGAAATGCCAGCCGACGCCACCCAGACAGCCACCATGGCACCGATAGCACGTCGACTTGTGGCGAGACATGGGTACTGCAGCGGATAGCTGACAGCCAGCCAGCGGTCCATGGAGATGACGCAGAGGTTGAAGATGGATGCGGTGCAGCACAGGACATCGAGAGACGCCCACACGCCACAAAGAGCCTGGCCGAAAACCCAGCGTCCCAGTGCCTCAGATGAGGCTGACAACGGTACAACCACGCAGCTCAGCAGTAGATCAGCAACAGCTAAGTTGGCGACGAAGTAGTGTGTGACCGAACGGAGATGACGGTGGCACGCGACAGACACGATGACCAGCACGTTACCCATTACTCCGAACACAACGAAGAAGATAAAGACCACCGCCATGGTCACCACCTTCGGGAGGTTCACATCATACACTGACGTCTGGGTGCAGTTCAGACAGCTGTCTAGGTTTAACACAGCTGTGAGGTTTTCTTCACTGGGCACCATTACACATCTGCTGTAAACTGGCTCTTGTGATTATTGCTGAATTCTTAAACTTCTCACCATCAGGTGGTGCATACAGTGCAGCGTTTGACGTCATAAGTCATCCACGTGTTAAATCTGTCCGGAGATCAGGATGGTTCTGGTTGCGTTCAGGCCAAAAGAAATCGCCATCTTTGTTAAAGCCTCATATCCGGCAAAATCGAAACACCAAACTCGACGTGAAATTTCACCTTTCCACCTTTCCAGATTTTCAACGATGCATCCATGCAAACTCTTACAGCATCCTGCAAATAGAGAGGAAGAAGACCCGGTGAATAGCAGGTCCATAATGTGATTTAAAAATATAAATGCAGGTCTGGGTTTTTTTTTGTTTTTTTTTTCCTCACACCTTGTCGTGTAGCATGACGAGGTGTGGTGCAGTATAGCATGGCATGGTGTGCTATAGAATAGTATGGTTTAGTATTGTGTAGTGTAGTATGGTGTGGTGCGGCGCAGCATAGCATAGCATAGTAGCATATAGTGGCAATAGTGGCATGGTGGACGAAAGAGCTATGGTATAGTACCGTATGTATAAAATAGCTACAGTATAGCATTAGATAGAGCAGTATTGTATAGTAGATAAAATAGTTATACTTCCATCCAAACTCCTGTATTGCACATGTACTTTAAATGATATTGACCAGTAAAGGTTCAGTTTTCTGCCTCTGAAACCAATACATTGGAAATTAGAGGCTCAGATCTCACTCAGTTTTGGAGCCTGATATTATGAAACTAAGTTCATTCCTGTGTTATTATTAAACATCCTAATGCACCGTGTTTGCTTAAAATCAAAGAATGTTACATCTTTCCTTTACGTTTCTTTTTTTTTTGGCAAAAATTTGATGACCTCGAATCTTTACCAAATTTTTCACCATGCGTCAGGGTGGTCCGTACTAACCCCAAAGTGCACTCAGTTTCATATGTACACCATCCAAAGTTGACATACAACAGAGTAACGAATAGGGCAGTAGATCATATAGCTATAGTATAGCATGGCAAAGTATAGTATAGATTAGAACAGTTTCGTATAGTATAGTACAGAAAATAGATAAAATAGGTATATTTCCGTCCAAACTCATGCACTACACGTGCACTTTAACTGGTATCGGACATTAAATGTGCTTCCGGAATGTATATTTTATTGAGTATAATATATTAGAAACGAGAGGCTCGGATCACGGTTTTGGAGCACCGTATTATAAAACTACGTGCATTGCTGTGTTAGTCGTGTCTGTTCTGACAAACCATGTGAATCTGATGAACATCAAAGAACAATACTTTTTTTGTTTTGGTCGCCAAAAACACGAAGGGATCAAAGAATGTTACGTTAGATAAAAACCCTTACCATTTTTGGTGTGAACAATCTGACGTTCTCAGACCAAATTCACACTGTGACTTAAGGCAGTCCAGACTAACACAGTGGTGCACTTACTTTCATCCCAACACACTCCAAAGTCGAGATATAGTGCACTGTATTGTAGTAGAGTATAGAATAGTATAGTATAGTACAGTACAGTATAGTACATTATAGTGTAGTATACCACAGCATGGTATAGTATAGTACAGTACATTATAGTGTAGTATACCACAGCATGGTATAGTATAGTACAGTACATTATAGTGTAGTATACCACAGCATGGTATAGTATAGTACAGTACATTATAGTGTAGTATACCACAGCATTGTATAGTACAGTACAGTACATTACATTATAGTGTAGTATACCACAGCATGGTATAGTACAGTACAGTACATTATAGTGTAGTATACCACAGCATGGTATAGTATAGTACAGTACATTATAGTGTAATACACCACAGCATGGTATAGTACAGTACAGTACATTATAGTGTAGTATACCACAGCATGGTATAGTACAGTACAGTACATTACATTATAGTGTAGTATACCACAGCATGGTATAGTACAGTACAGTACATTATAGTGTAGTATACCACAGCATGGTATAGTACAGTACAGTACATTATAGTGTAATACACCACAGCATGGTATAGTACAGTACAGTACATTACATTATAGTGTAGTATACCACAGCATGGTATAGTATAGTACAGTACATTATAGTGTAATACACCACAGCATGGTATAGTACAGTACAGTACATTATAGTGTAGTATACCACAGCATGGTATAGTATAGTACAGTACATTATAGTGTAGTATACCACAGCATGGTATAGTACAGTACAGTACAATATAGTGTAATACACCACAGCATGGTATAGTATAGTACAGTACAATATAGTGTAATACACCACAGCATGGTATAGTATAGTACAGTACATTATAGTGTAGTATACCACAGCATGGTATAGTACAGTACAGTACATTATAGTGTAGTATACCACAGCATGGTATAGTACAGTACAGTACATTATAGTGTAATACACCACAGCATGGTATAGTACAGTACAGTACATTACATTATAGTGTAATACACCACAGCATGGTATAGTACAGTACAGTACATTATAGTGTAGTACTGTACAGTACAGCATGCTATAATATAGTACAGTATAGTAGAGTACTGTATAATAAAGTATAGGACAGCATAGTATAGGACAACATATAGCATAGTATATTATGGTTAGATAAAGTAGCTATAGTGTAGCATGGTACAGTTCAGTATAGTGTAGTATAGTATAGTACATAAAATATACACAGTATATCATAATACAGTTTAGTATAGTATACTATAGTAAATATAATGGCCATATAGTACAGTATAGAAGAGTACAGCATGGTATAGTATGGTACAGTACATTATAGTATAGTATAGTATAGTATAATACAGCATTCTCAGATCTTCACCAAAATCACACCGTGCCTTAAAGCACTCAAGACTAACACAGTAGTGCAGTTAGTTTCATCCCAACACACTCCAAAGTCTAGATATAGTGCAGTGTATTGTAGTATGGTATAGTATAGTACAGTATAGTAAATTATAGTGTAGTATATTACAATACAGTATAGTAGTGTAGTAATGTAGTGTAGTATTGTATTGCATAGTACAGTACAGTACCAGAAGTGTAGTATGGTGTCGTATACAGTAGTATGGTTGTTAGTATTAGTCACACTGTGTGTGTGCATGTGTGTGTTTCCGTGTCCACATCCTGCCGTGTTAACGTCTGGGGTCTTCCGCATTACTCCGCATCGTCTACGGGTGTGCTACATCATTTGTGATTTGTCAGGTGTCCACATACTTTTGGCAATAAAGTGGATTTAGTAATATTGTTATATTAGTGAAATGAAGAATATATACGCTTCTTTCATCACTGCTTCCAAAACATCTGGGACCAGGTCCAGTGGAACACAATTACATCTAAACTAAATTACATCCACCTGCCAGGGATATTCATTCATTGTCATGTGATGACATAGGCAACACCGAGGTGAAAGAGTCCAATCTGGCAACACGCACATCCAGCTAAGATCAATTCACTTTAGTGAGGTCAAAAACATTTGGACATTTTATTTTTATTATTACATTCCCCATCCATTAAACTGAAATTGTGTCACGCACAGATTTCAAAACATTGTTTAATTCTGACAAAAACTAGGTAAATAACGTGAGGTGTTAGTCTAAGAAAAAATTTAATACACCAAATATTGAAATATTTTATAGTCTGTATTTTATATAGGCTGCATATAAACAAAATATACTTCAATATTTCTTTGATTTTCCAAAAAGGAAAATCACAGAAAAAGAAATACGTGTTATTTAGGCTCAAGAGAGAGACACATTATTGTTCCTTTTTTCAGAACAACAACAACAAAAGGCAATAAAATCAATCTGAAAACATTTACAACACGTACAGCTCTCTCCTCAAATCCACCAATCAGGGAATAACACCACAGCGCAAGAACCAAGTGCATTTCATTTATGAACTGGGGTCTCTTTAAAAACTGAGGAAACATTGTTCATTCATTAAGACAGAACATCATGAAGATTCAATTTAACCTCGTGCAGCCTTTTAAAAACCCGCGACATGCTTTTAGAGGGTCTTTGGAACAAAAAAAAAACAAAAAAAACCAACTGGAAATTCAAAATCACACAGCTTTTTTTTCTGAACGATATGAAAACTCACCTTTTCCCCCTGTCATGGTGAAGTCGTGTCTCCGGAGCTCAGATGTGAGGTATAGAGAGTAAACAAGTGCAGAACATGTCTGAATCTGAATCCCGGCAGCATCATTATGCACGTTACATCCTTTGCAGCCACCTGCAGGATGATGGTATGAGCCCCATATAGCCCTCCCTACACTTTTGTGCACTCAGGATGGGTGGGGTCATTGGTCAGGGTCCAAGCTCTTCAGCTCCTCAAGCTTTTTTGTTTTGTTTTTTTTTCCCCTTTGGCATATGTTCAGCATTTTTACATTCTCTCTGAGATTGCAGTGACACATGCACACAGATTCATCTATCTCGGATGCTATGAATATATACAATGCACAAATGTATTTAGCTTGGATTAGATCCATAAATCAGAAAGTGCTTGTGCTGGGTTTTTGCGATTGAACACTGTCTGATTGTACACTTACAGTAGTCTCTGTATGTGAAGGTCAGCTCGGATAATGAAAGGAAACAAAAAAAAAAGCAGCCAGTGAAGGACTTGGCTTGATTTGATTTATATGAAATGGCATGACCACAGGTATAAAACACTCTCAAACTCGGGTCTGCTCGGCATCCATGGCACCGTTGTGCTTTCTAATTTCCAGGTAAAGGATTTATTCGATGAAACTCTCACCAGAATCCTGAAAGCTCAAAGCTCCAGTCTGTCCACATGGCAGTATAAAGCTGATAAATTTGAATAAACGTTGAAGTTTTATTTTCAGAAGGCTACATGTCCTGTATAAATATTACCAGCTTGTCCCAATTCACTCTCAGACAAACTCTCAAAGACGCTCAGAGACTCGAAGGCATGCTCAGAATTTTAATATTCCTTTGGAGGTTGCTTTGGACGTCCACCAACAATGGAAAAAAAAAAAGAAAAGAAAGAAAAAAAGAAAGATGTGTCCAAGTGAGAGGCTGTACGTTAGCAACAGATTTCCATCTGCCACAACATGCTTTAAAAACCTTCCCATATCGACGTATATACACTTCGACAAACCCCTTCGTGAAACGTTGATTTGGTGCTCGTGCACGGACGACTCGTCTGTTAACGTATGCTAATTTATTCTGAAGAGGTTTGTTTGTGTTTATTTATTCAGAGCAGAACTGGGAAATGGCCGTCTGCTCAGACTAATTGTCACTTCAGTTGTCTGGAACTTGGAAGATAAGCTGCACTCATATCCACACACATTTTGTCTATGATTTAATTCACTCCATCGAGAGCATTAAAGCGTGAAATTCTCATACGGGGTTAAAAAAAAACCAAACAAAAAAACAAGCTTGGGACTCCTTTGTATACAGGCTTGAGCAATAAAGCCTCAGAGGCGCACACTGTGGTGATATTTGTCTAAAGACATTACACAGAACTGTTTCAGTACAGCGTTTTGGTACTATGTCATGTCCTGTAGAATAATCGTTTAATACTTTTATCACAGGGGAATTTGTTGATGAATAAAAATTCACCTTCTATAATAAAGCCATGAGTACATTCCCCAAATTAATAGTTTCATATAATAACAGTTATAATGACTCAAACATCACACTCAAAATAATCGAGGAATCCTTTTTTGATATTACACAAATGGTGAAGTTCAACAAGACATTCTTTTTCATCCTTTCATCTAATTATCTATAGGTATATACAGTACACCTATCCTGTAATTCGTGTTTTTAAGCTTTTCCTGCATGGTGTATTGCAACAATTCATTTATCTCCAATTTAAAAAAATAAATAAAAATAAATAAATAATAAATAAATAAAGGAGATGACAAACTCTTTTCTAAACTTGTTGTTTCCAAAACATTTGATAAACTTTCCATAGACATTTAGCTGGTTGATTCCCGGCTCAATCGAAATATTTCAATTCAATTCAATTCAGTTTTATTTGTATAGCACGTTTAACAATGGAAATTGTCCCAGAGCAGCTTTCGAGAAATATATCAATTCAGGATATAGATTTTAAATGTATGAATGTATCCCTAATGAGCAGCCAGAAGCGACGGTTGCGAGGGAGGAAAAACTCCCTGAGACGATATGAGGAAGAAACCTCGAGAGGAACCGGACTCAGAAGGGAACCCGTCCTCATCTGGATGACGCTGGATAGTGTGATTATAAATAAATAAATCCCTTCTGTAAATGTGCTAATACTACATGGTCAAATAGTGCAGTTGCGTAACCAGGAAAATTCATTACAGTTTTTACATGCTTTGTTGAACTTCTCCACTGTTCACTGATGGAGACTCGAATGCAAAACAAGCGCAGTCCTAAAGCTATCATAGCGTAACTGTTCCTATGAATTGAGGTCCAAAGCCATCTTTATGGTTTTTAAGTAGTACCATCCTCAGTATTCTCAGTGATCTTCAGGCTGCACAGGTTGGGCCATCCTCAGCAGCAGCAGCAAGTGACTTCCAACTCATGAAAACAGGGCATCAGGATGGATCGGGCAGGTCCGGAGAGCAGAAGGGGGTCAGGATTAGGGCTGCACCTAATGATTATTTTGATAATCGATTAATCTGGTGATTATTTCTTCAATTAATCAATTAAATGGCCAATTTTTATTTTTCTTCGAAAAAACTTTATTTCACATTCTGCCCAATGTTGTCCTTCAAACATTGTGCAAATTGTACTGTAACCCTATTACAGTTACTGCTGTCATAAAAACACAATTTTTATTGTGTGTGTGTGTGGGGGGGGGGGGGGGGGGGGGGCAATGAATTCACTGTTGTTCTTAGACATCGCCTACCAGGAAGACACCAATGTGAAAATGTTTTAGAATATTTATAGGCAGTATGAATAAAATTCATTAAATAAAAGTGAATAAGAGCCGCTCATACCTTAAAGCTCTAAAAAAAAATAAATAAATAAATAAAAAAAAAAAACAACTCTAATTTATGCACATATTACCTGTACATATCGGTTAAACAGAAAGAGACTTACGGCTGATTTAATCAGGTAGAACTAGCATCCCCCCCATAGACTTGCATAGACTTACCGTTGAATCGGGCCTTTTCCAATATGGCGGACGCGTTGACGTGTCATAGTAATTCGCAACACTGTCCAATATGGCGGCGACCGTTTTCCTCTCCGGGCTGGATTCGCGAAAGACGCCTCATCTCCTGCGACGTTACGACGTGACGTCATAAACCCGGAAGTAAACAATGTAAAGAATGTTGAGAGCAAGCTAACAGGCCTGTTATTCTCTTACATTTATTTATCTTCTGTGAAAATAAACAAGCCCACGGGACTCCTGCAGCTTTAGACAAAGTTAGTATTTCAATTCCATTTTAATATATGTAGCGCTTTTAACGATGGACCTTGTCCCAAAGCAGCTTTATAGAAATAGATCATTTCAGGATATAGATTTTAAAAGTTTGAATTTATCCCTGACTATATAGTAACTATATCATTTATATCATTACTGTAAAATATGCTGTCATATGCACGAGTCAGGCTTTATTGCGATTTAATTTGAATACCCTAAGGCAAATGCTCAAAATAGAATAATATCAGATGAAAATGTAAAAAAAAAAATCTTTGATTGTAATTTCCATATTTGATCACCTTTATGTTTTTTATTTTTTATTTTTTTTTTTACTCTCCATATTTTATCACTTTATCACATTGCATCTCCTTTATTATTTATTTTGGTCTAGATTCTTATCACACATGTTTTTATAAACATATTATGTCTTCTTTATTTTATTTTATTTATTTTGTAAACTCTAGATTATCATCTCCTAATAAATAATATCTCCAAATAAATAAAATTGTACAAGTCCTGTACAAAAGTATCGGCACATAAAGGTGATGTGCCAATACTTTTGTACAGGACTTACACAGTTTTATTTATTTGAAGATGTTGAGCTGCATTTTATGTATTTCAAAGGTGCTGTATTCATATTTATATACATATTATTATTATTATTATTATTATTATTATTATGGTTCAGAATAACGGTGATCTGTGTTGGTATCAGGTCATGACGCCCGCTCTGAGCAGTTCAGTGGGCGGGGGAATCTCAAGCAATAAAGTGAAATACTCCAGACTGGCGAACAGCGATGAAGGCTACATCGATCTGCAGGTGAGGAGGAATGGGTTTTAATTATAATTGCAATCCAGCTTCTTTTTTTTTTTTTTTTTTTTTTACCTTAATCTCTATCCACTCTGTCTGTGTGATTAGCACAAAGAACGAACGTTTCCACTGTTGCGCTGAGAACGAGAGAGAGAGAGAGAACCTGTTTTTACTTCAGACTCACTTATAACGGAAGCGTAAGTGTAGTTTTGAGCTCAATAAACATTTACGTGGAACATATTCTGTTGAAAACCTGACGGAATTTTCTCGATGGTGCCGCTCTGAATCTGTAGAATTAGTTCTTAAAGCTGGAACTACTTTTTCAAAACTTTGTGTAGGGATACTACAAAACCTGGAGGTAGTTTTAAAGCCAGTGGAACTACTTTTACAGTAGAGTTACAGTGGTATGACTTTACCCTCACATTTTTATGGTTTCAGTGGAATGACTTTTAGATCTTCACATGGCAGTTACACTCGCAGGAGATAAATTGACACGTGATCATCGTTTTCTCCGTACGTATACGGCGCGGCAACTGAGCGACCTTTCAGCAAAGAAGTGACATTTGGATTTAGATTCAAGCACTGTCTTGAAGCGATCGTCTCGACAAATTCAGACCGATCTTATGGCACGTGAGGTCCGGTGTTTCTTCGGTTCTCACAACTTTCCTTCCCACCTGCAGCAGAAAAAACGGAAGAAAAACTCACTATAACCTCAGTTACATCTTATCTCATCCTATACGACATTCCATTAAATGTGTACATAGACACAACTTTAAGTATCCATAACTAGTACTCTTTAATCAGCTCGTATGAAACCGAGCGCATTGTTTCCAAGGTACACTACGCTATAGATGCAGTGGATCTTCACGTATCCCTTTAACCCCTTTTACTGTAGCTCATGATTATTCCTGTTTATTTTCTCACAGTTTAAAAGAAGTCCACCTAAAGTTCCATACAAGGCCATCGCTCTGGCGACGTTCCTCTTCCTGGTCGGGTCTTTACTAATCATCATCGGCTCTCTGCTGCTCACCGGGTACATTCATGTTGAGGTGAGCTAACAAACACATAAACCTGCAGCATAAGTAAATATACTGAACCCTGGCTTGCGTCAGGATCCACTCTGATATACAGTACATACACCGATCATGCTACAGCGCTGTTAAATTCTCAATTCTGATTGGTCAGAAGGTGTCGATTCATTTTCTCTGGCAGTAGGCCAGCAGCAGACGGTGAAGATTTCTGTAAGAACAGGTAAAACAGGTCCGTAGCACCCCCTTGCTGATTGTAAGAGGCGACAAATCGGGCGACTCGTCGGCCGTGAGTTGCGACTCGGATCCTGGTGATCGAGGATTTTGGCTTGCTGCCGGTTCCACTTATGCGACACATGACTTTGGCTTGGTGGAAAGGTTGGAAAGGCCCGTTCAAGTCAGTCGGCTTGTCAGGACTTGTCCTGGGACTGTTTTGGTATCACAATCGACCATCTCTTTCACTTTTCCCAGAATGTACCGGCGTAGGGTCAGTTGAGTAGTATAAACCTCGTGTTTATGTGCTGGAGTATATAATTGCTGTATCCTTGGTGTACATCCCCTTGTTGGGCTCAGAGGTGAGTGAGGAGCAGAGATGATGAATAAACATACTTCAGACGTCCAGGACTCGGATGATGAACCGACGACTGATGTAATTTTTTCCTTTAAAAATGAAAACTGGCAAAGATTTCCTCTACTAGAGTCACAACTACTGGTATGCCCCTTACTAAACTCTCACGGGAATAGCAGGACCGGTCAAAGACATCAAAAAGCTGCGATCTGACCAAATTTTTGGTCGACGTGCTACAGTAAGAAAGTAAACTCGGAAAACTTACTACGGGCAACCAGTCTGACCGGAGTCGCCATGAAAGCATTCATTCACCCTTCCTTAAATAACAACAAAGGCGTGGTCCGTACCAGAGAGCTGCTGGGCATGGACGAAGCCGAAATCGCATCAGAACTGAAACAAGCAGGTGGCCAAATGATTAAAGCATGGACATACGTCCTGTCGTATAGGAAGAAAGAATCCAAATAGGATACCTAAGTGTCACCGTGAACGTCTTCATACCGAACCCATCGAGATGTTTCAAATGCCAGAAATTTGGTCCCGGTTCTGCCGGATGCAAGGACCTGTCGAAATTGTGGTGAGGACAGCCCCGAAGCGAACTGTACAAAACATTCTAAATGCAGAAATTGTCTAGGTGACCACGCAGCCTCGTCAAAAACACGTGCTATCTGGATCAGAGAAAAGAGAGATCCTGTAAATCAAACACACAAAGAAGGTGAGCTATCCTGAAGCACACCAACAAGTTGAAGGTCTCCCTGCTCTGACGCCGAGCGAGACCTACGCCGCTGAGGTTAAAGCAGGGTATGTACAGACAAACCTCAAACTCTAGGCAGTGCACGGACTCTGTCCCCTCGAAAAAGTAGGAACGTGCACATCCGGACCAACCCGATTCAAAGCTCACAGTCAGAACAGAGGGAATCCAGAGAGAAAAAGAAGTCTCATAGTACAGCGACTCAACAATCAAAATCAAATCAAGATAAAAACCCCACTTTAAAAGATCAGGCAACACAAAGGATGTCGAAATGTAGTCGAAGCCTGTCTCCTAAATGGTCTGCACTTATATGGCGATTCTTTTACTCTCACACTCTCCGTCGTGACCCAGATGAGGACGGGTTCCCTTCCGAGTCCGGTTCCTCTCGAGGTTTCTTCCTCGTATCATCTCAGGGAGTTTTTCCTCGCCACCGTCACCACCGTCTCGCCCAATAGGGATAAATTCACACGCTTAAAATCTCCATCCTGTGTTTATATGTTTCTGTAAAGCCGCTTTGAGACGATTTCCGTTATTAAAAGCGCTACACAAATAAAATCGAATTGAATTGAGTTCCATGAAACATATTTTATCGGACTGTTCTGCTTTTAATGCAAGTAGACAACATTTTATATAGTAAGCTCACTTGTTTAATAAGATATTTTTTCTCGATATTTTATCGTACGTAAAGGTAAAACATCTATCTTTTCACCCCCGACATCTTCCGGACAGAGGCGTTTACACTTTGCGATCTCTTACTAACGAATCAAAGCTGCGTTTTAATCTCGTTAACTTCAAGAGAGAGACAGAGACGTAAACAGGGAACGATAAGCGAGAAGAAGCACTTACGTTAAACGTAGCTATAAACGGATAAAAAGTATGATATGATAGTTTAATGGATTTTTTTTTTTTTTAAATGTAATATTGGTTTAAAAGGAATAAAACAGTCAGTGAGGTGCTTATGTATATTTTTAAAAAAAAAAGAATCTTTTAAAACACCAAGTGTTTTACTCCTAATGTATAATTTGACTCCAGAACTATTGGCACCCTGGTTTTTAGTCTCTATGTTTCTCTAGTTATTAACACCCAATAAAGACGGACGTAGTCGTCGTCGTCGTCGTCTCGCAGGTCAAACCGTCGAGCCCGAGGGGTGCCAATACTTTAATCTCAGCGTGCAGACGGAAAGACGTTCGAGCGGCTAAACGTGAAATGAATTTGTGAAACTCTATCGATTTGTAGATAAACAAATCAAAACATTAAACTGGAGGATGAAATGTCCGCTTAAATCCAGACAAATGAGGCTTTGACCGTTTAAGAATGAACTCTGACACTTTTTTCGTTCCTTCAGAACCCGGACCGGACGATTCCGGTGCTCATCATCGGGGTGCTCGTCTTTCTTCCTGGCTTTTATCACTTGAGGATCGCCTTCTACGCCTCCAAAGGTTACCGCGGTTATTCCTACGACGATATCCCGGATTTTGACGACTGATCCTGACCCGTGCCTTGTCGGAGTTACACAAGCTGCATGATATTTGTGGTATTTTACTTCCTGTGTCTGAGCAGAGGTCCGGGATGAGGTCACGTCTCATCCTGCGCGGTATATCAGTTATGCAAAAATATACTCATCTCTAAAATATACTCTGATATGCAAAATAGCCAAAAGAAACGCCTTTGTATGTTTGTTTTACGTATGATGTGACGTGTACATAGATATAAGAAAATATTGTTTCAAATAAACGATTTTTTTTTTTTTTTTTTTTTTTACGATATCGCTATGGTTTAAAAAGAATACATTTATAGTCTGGCTCGCTTTGTCGCGTTCGCTTGTACTTATTACGTGCATCGCACCTACGACCTTTTATACGGATGAGTGCAAAAGTTTGTGCCCCCCCCCCCCCCCCGAGTGAGAAAACGGGAAACTGTACCCCTATTGTCCAATTGATCAAAAAACTACAGCGTTAAAAATAAAATGCTTAACAAAAACGTAACGCAGAATCATCAGAAAAAAAGATTTCTTTATTCATATATAGTTATTTGGTGAATTAGAAAAGAAATGATGGGAAGAGGTTGTTATCATTTGAATATGGAGTAAGTTATGAAAATTTATTCGCTAGTAAGAATCCAAAGGAAAAAAAATCCGTTCAGAGATTATACGCAGATATAATATCGATATCGTGATACATTCCGTCACGATACACTTTTCTCAGGTATTGTCGCGATTATATCGATAACTTTTTTCATTCGAAGCAGCTTATTGTTAAAATTTACCGTTACATTTTTGTAGTAAACCATTGCAGTCGTCAGATTTATTATTAAAATTCCTTAAAATTATTATCACTTATTTGCAGTCGGTTAGGAAACCTATATATCGTGATACATATCGTGTATTCAAGTACCGCGATATGATATTTTTGCCGTATCGTCCAGCCCTGTTCAGTAATCTACTGTTTAACCCATCTGTGAATCCAAATGCACTCATTTTTTTTGTTTAGGGTGTAAAAACATTTGCATTCAAGTGTCGCTGAACAAGTTCTGCTTGTAGTAATAAGTGCTGAAAGTATTGGCACCCATCTACCTCATCGATCGGTACACAGAGAGCAAAGAACCAGCGCTGAGCAGCTAATTGTTTAGTTAATAAATAATTATGAAAAATATTAACCGGAAGCTGCTTGGGGTTTGTACGTTAATTGTTTTTCTGCAAAACGATGGATGTCAAGTCCAGACTTTCCTCACTCTCATAACTACACACACTTCCTATTAATCTCACCGAAATTACCGAGTCATCGGATTAAAGGTAAACAACTGAAAAATAATCCATCAGGTGTGTGGTGCCATCTAGTGGCACAAAGTGTGCGGTCGGAGGCGAAGCTCGATTATGCGTGGGGCCCTGATAAATTCGGACAGATTTATCTTGTTCTCATGTCTTCACGTCGCCCAGAGGTATTGTCGTGACCCTTTAGTTCCGTGGAGGAATCGCAGTATACGGGTCTCCTGTCTGCTGACCGATTCAAATACGTAGGCACGATAGGTCAAAGTTTAAGCCCACGTCATCATATGGTTAAGGGAAAACTAAATAAAATGTTACATAAACGCATAGAAATATAAAAAGGTTTTAACAAGATATTTGATAGATTTAATTATAATAGATATAATTATACAACGTACGTTTAAAAGTACTCAAAACACATCTAAGAGAATATGAAGTGCGTATTTAAAAAAATTATTTATTTTTTTTTTTACAGCTTCATGGTGTGTTTTACAAATAGGAAACAAAATGTCCTCCTTCAGCTAATGTGAACTAATATTAACCAGAACGTACAGGATTTCGCTGAGGTTTTTTTTTTGTGTGTGTGTGTGATTGTCGCGGCCAAAAAATGCTCGATTTCGCTGTGGCCGTTTTTCAAAAATTCCGACGCAGTTTGTGGAGTTTTATGCGCTTTTGTTTTTTCTTGCAGTAAACTACTTGAATTGGCGAAATTGCAGTCGCACGGAATTGTTTTGCATGGTCTTTCGCACTGTTTGTTGGTAAATGAAACCAATTATGGCCGTGCTCATGTTCGACGAATCGGGATTCGACCGAATGTGCGTCGTGATGACGTCACATTGCTCGTTGCGATGATGTCACATGGCTCTTTGCGATGATGTCACATGGCTCTTTGCGATGATGTCACATGACCCGTGATGACGTCACATTGCTCGTCACGATGACGTCACATGGCTCGTCGTGATGATGTCACATGACCCGTGATGACGTCACATTGCTCGTCACGATGACGTCACATGGCTCGTCGTGATGACGTCACATGACCCGTGATGACGTCACATTGCTCGTCACGATGACGTCACATGGCTCGTCGTGATGACGTCACATGACCCTTGATGACGTCACATTGCTCGTCACGATGATGGTCACATGGCTCGTCGTGATGACGTCACATGACCCTTGATGACGTCACATTGCTCGTCACGATGATGGTCACATGGCTCGTCGTGATGACGTCACATGACCCGTGCTCGAGCCGCGATGACGTCACATTGCTCGTCACGATGATGGTCACATGGCTCGTTTTTGGCACGTCACTGCCAAAAATGATCTTGAGTATATCCAAATGTATCCAGTATTACTTATAACCTTAGTACAGCAAAGCGAATATCATTATTATTATTATTATTATTATAAGATTATTAAACCAATTTATATCTTTTATCACTCATTTCAAGCCTGACATTTTGTCATTCGATCGGCGGATGATTTTTGCTTCTTTCTAGAAATCGGCTCGATAAATAAAACAAAAAGAAGCGAATAAAAGAAATACATTTTAAATTCTTAAAATGAGCAAAATCATCCGCCAGCAGAGCAAGACTATATTAAACTTCGAACATGTAAAATTAAAAAATGTAAAAAAAAAATGAAAAAGGAATGTCTAGAAAAAGTTTTAATAAGCTTATATTTGGTTTATTGTAAACCGATAATAGGAATAATAGGGGAAAAAAAATGACTACATTCAAGATATTTCCGCTTGCTAATGTCATTTTTTGCAGTGTTGGGACAAAATAAAGCCGGCGTGGCAATTTACAGAAACACGACATGGTATGTTCAGATGGAATCGGACAAATTGTAAAATTGAGGTATGTTTTGCGTTTCTTTCCTCCACTGAGAAACCGTGGTGGACCAAAACTTTTGCACCCAGCCGCATCCCAACAGACTGCACCCTGTGGCCTTCTCCGTTTATTACATTATCGTTTATACACTCTTTGGCACGAGATCCATCCTCATGACTTTATCTAATATTACTCATGTGCTTTCAATCAGACAGACTCGTTTCTAAACAGGAGAGGAACCGAGGACAAAGTACAGAGGGCGTGCCGAACACGTACACGCCGTGTTATGAGGAAGAGTTCGGAAATAAATAGCGTCCGTGCTAGTTCACAACACGGTTAAAGGAACCGTCCAATCTGAGACAAAACACGAGGATGATGCAAGTGTGCTTCACCTAAAAGCTCCTCTGGACATTTCTTGTCCAGGTCTTCAGTGTTGAGACTCTCTCTCTCACACACACACACACACACACACACACACACGGTGTGTCAATGTGGTTTAGGACATGGAGTGTCACTGTTGTCTATCAACATGAACTAATCTTCACGCTGTAGCACAACACTGGAATTTCATTCATATTATAATAAGGGTGAGAAAAAAAACACATTCTTAGCGACCGTATTTTCACTTTAATGCTTTCATGCAGAAATTTTATTTTAGATTTATGTTTTAATATGAATAAAAACGGTCACAGAGTAAAACGCTGGCGTGTGCACAATTGAGATGCGTCAAGAGTAATGCCTGGGTTTGATCCGCGGCTTGGGCTTGACCTTGATTAGACTTTTTTGTATTTAGTTTGATGTGACTTTTCTGTTTATATAAACTGTATATAGTACACACACGCGCGCACACACACACACACACAAATGCACACACACGGTGTGTCAATGTGGTTTAGGACATGGAGTGTCACTGTTGTCTATCAACATGAACTAATCTTCACGCTGTAGCGCAACACTGGAATTTTATTCATATTATAATAAGGGTGAGAAAAAAATGATTTCTTAGCAGCCGTATTTTCCCTTGAATCCTTTCATGCAGAAATTATTATAAAGCATATCGAGATCGATGTTTATTATTACTCAGGAACGGTTTGCAAATTCAAAGGGACTTTCTGAAATAAAATAAAACACGACTCTAGTCAGGCTTCAACATGATCTAATACGATTCGTAAGGCGATGATTCGATACGTGATGATATTAAGGAATCGGATATGATACGATTCAATATGATTCGTACGGCGATGATTTGATACGTGATGATATTAATGAATCGGATATGATACGATTCAATACGATTCATAAGGCGATGACTCGATACATGATGATACTAATGAATCGGATATGATACGATTCAATACGATTCGTAAGGCGATGGCTCGATACATGATGATACTAATGAATCTGATATGATACGATTCAATATGATTCATAAGGTAATGATTCGATACATGCTGATGATACTAATGAATCTGATATGATTCAATATGATTCATAAGGTAATGATTTGATTCATGCTGATGATACTAATGAATCTGATATGATTCAATATGATTCATAAGGTAATGATTCGATACTTGACGATACTAATGAATCTGATATGATACGATTCAATATGTTCATAAAGCAATGATTCGATACTTGATGATACTAATGAATCTGATATGATACGATTCAATAAGGTTCTTTTACGTACAATTTATGAATCTGATCAATAACAGCACTGCTGAATCTCTAGATATCAAGGGGCAAATCACCTGCCCCTTTGCCCCTTGATATCCACAGTGCCTCTTTAAAAAGAATTTTTAATTGCTCAAGGCCCTTAGCAAGAGATTACATCACCTGTCCTACAACCTTCAACCCTGCATTGTGCTCAGATTTAACAATAGACACCATCACAAAGAAGCTTTACAGAAAGCCGGATGTAGATTTAGATCCCAGAAGAGCAGAAAAGCAAACTAGGGGAGTCTGTGATGAGGAAAGTCTCCCACAAGGAAGACTTCCGGTGACATCGTACATAACTAACATATATATATATATATATATATATATATATATATATATATATATATATATATATATATATATATATATATATATATATAGACTTCACAGAAATCAATCATCAATTGTACATGAAAATTTTTAATGAAAATTAAATAAACAAAATAAAACAATCATTAAAATATATTCAAATGTTTGCAGTAGAAAATTCTTGATTCTTACTTTTAATAACTAATAAATATTATAGTGAATAATAATTTGTATAAATGTGCGTTCATGAATTGTGCTTTGATTTTGAATGAAAATAAAAATAATCACTGAAACGTATAAAAGTAGAAAAAATAACGCTGTGACATTATAATAAAAATAATAAAGAAATAAAATAACTATAATAACTTAAAATAGACGATAATATTTAGAGTAGAAAAAGTTTGAAACTAATACATAAATAATGGAATCAATAATATGTGTAAGTGTGCATTTATAATCCATAAGCTATACATTACGCTTAATGAAATACTACTACTACTACTACTACTAATAATAATAGTAACAATAACAATAACAACAACAACAACAACAATAATAATAATAATAATAAATAAATGATACATGAATGCCTAATGAAGAATGCTAAAATTATCACACACACACACAAACACAATCACACACACAATCATACACACAATCACACACACAATCACACACGTACACACACAATCACACACACACACACGCATACACACACACAATCACACACACACCCCTTCCTGGTTGATGAGGGTAAACTTGTGTGCGCGTCCTCGAGGAGACAGAACACACAGAGAGCGCGAGTCTCGCGCGCCTGAGAAACACTCCGCGCACGAGCCGAGTTGATCAGAGTTTCCGTGGAAACCTTTCACTTCCTGATCCACAAAATCCACGAATAAGCCATTTACCTACTGACGGACATCTCCGATACTGACCCGGCGGCTCTTTCCTATCCTTGGGAAGTTGGATGGTGAGCGTGGAGGAGTGGAAGAAGAGAGAACCTGCTCGCGACCGGCAAGGAGCTGCGCGTGCATGCGGACGGCAGGAATAAGAATAAGAAGTCGGGGGAAGAATGAAGCGCTTTTGTGGCGCATTTTTAGACTTTTAAACACCGAGCACGAGGAGGCTGTGAGTTCTGATCTCATCCGCGCGTGAGTACGAGTTATTACTGCAGTGTTCAGGACTTTATATCACCGAGAGAACCTCTTTAACCTACTTTAATCTACTCTAATGCAACTACGTTATCTACACCTGCGCACGAGCGCGTTTTATGCATTAAGTGTTGGATAGAGCATTGGATATGTATTATTATTATTATTATTATTATTATTATTATTATGATTAGTATTTAATTATTCATTTGCACATTCGTCAGGTAAACAAACTGCTTTATTTTGTTGCGCGTGCATTTTTTAATTTTTTTTTTAGAGCTTTAAAAGGTACAACTATGTCCCTTACATTATCTTTAAAAGGTGAAAAAATATACTAAAATATATACTATATATACACTATATACTAAAAGGTACTGTACAAAAAGGTACTGTACTCCATTGATGGTTCCGTCCCAACAGCCAGGAGAAGTACAGTTTGGTACCTTTATTTCTGAGAGAGCATAATTTTTTTTTTCTCTCTCTCTTTCTTTTTAAATAGCATTCCTTACAAAAACAAAACACGTTTTAGTGCTTTAATCATAAATGACTTGTTTCCCTTAATTCACACACCATTACCCACTTCTTAAATCTCAAAAGCAGAGTCCGGTGCACTGAAATAAAGGTACCAAACACTACTCCAGTAGTTGCTCGGGTGGTACCTTTTTGTCAGAGTATCGCTTTAAATGTTCAACAGGTCTTTGAGGTCCAATTATGTCCCTTAAATTGTCTTTAAAGGTGAAAAACATGCACTGGAAGCGACAGGACCTTCTCCCTTGTTTGGTACCGTTCTTCCTGAGAGGGTGTTTAATGTTTTATTTAAAATGAATTCTAATATAAATAAAGGTATAAAACTGTACTTTGTCTTGTCAGTGGGACGCTACCTTTAGTGTGCAGCGTTTACCTTTAAAACACTTTTAATCTACACAGTCAGTCCTTATATTTAAAGCTTTACTTTAACATGTCCGGCACACACACTTTCCCAGGTAAAAGACACTAAAGGTACCTCTATTTCACTCGTAGGACATTAACACAGCGATATAATTTAAAATATACTATGGTATGTAGGATTAAATGCTAAATACGTCTTTTTTTTTTCCTTTTTTTTAAATTAGGGTGCCGATTCCAAAAATGGGAACTGATTCGGGAAGCGAAATGGCTCTTCTTTTGACGGTTTTATTTATAAGAGTGATCGTTTCGTTCGTAAGAGGGATTCCGTGAAACGTTTGACTCATTTGGAACTAAATTGTGGACTGGGAACGACATTTTTGAGGCAGTTCGGATAAAAACGGTGTCCAAAGTGATGATAAATAAGGCTTTGTGTGTGTAAAGGGGATCTGATATGGAATGTGTCTGATTATTGTAATTAAAGGTTAAGCTAATAAAACAATAAGTGCAACAAAACGGTAAAACATGATCACAAACCAGCTTTATAGAAATCGAAGTCTAGATCCCCGACGAGTCTCAGGTGACGGTCACGAGAAACGGATCCGCGAAAAACACGAGGGATAGGGATAAAGAGGAACGCGTACAAAACGTGCCCGAGTACAAAAACGCTGACACCGGAGACTCCTTCCGTAAATACCAGATAGCCATCTTGTTAAATGAAGCTTCACCGTATTAACGGTTTTCCTTCTGTGTACGGTATTAGAACGAGCGCGTTAATGTTTACACGCCGTTCGATCTGTCCGAGAAAAAAAAAAAATCACCGAGACGTTCTGACCAATCAGAATCGAGAATCCGACAACACTGTCGCGTAACACTCTGGGGAAATCGATCGGATTTCCACAGAGGCGGCTTCGAGACCGCCGACGCTCGTTCGTGTGGGAACGAGAAGCGCATGCGTCCTGCTTCGATCATCTCAGTGCCCGAAAGCCACTTTAAGATCCAATCCTAACCCGCGATTGAGCGCTGAAGCTGCTCTGTATGTTTTGGGGGGTTTTTTTGGCACATGAATTATTCACTAAAGTGAATTAAGATCCTGGAGGAGAGCGTTATGGACATATGGCTGTAACGTGAGCTGGAGATCGTCTCTCGTTTAAAGCCTGATGTGACTCATTGGTTCTCTCTCAGTCAAGCTGGAAGACAGGATAAAGCCTTACGAGCGTATACAATATTCATTATCGAAGGACAGATTGTAATTATCCGTGTACGGTCTTTCCTTTTCACATTATTACCTACAGAGAATTTAACCCACAGGGACACTCGCGTCCAACCTGGCAACAAATCACATTTGTATGAAAAGTGATGAAGGGTAACGTTAAGATTATATAAGGTGGAGGTTAGCAACAAATTCTCAACAAATTCATTCATACCGAAGCGAACGAAATCCTGTCGAGACTTTCCGAACTCATAACCCGGTGTAGAACTTTACCCGTCGATGGAATTACACGAACGATTACACGACTTTATCCAAATCGTTTGGCAGAAACGTCTCCAGAAGGTCAAGCGATCGCGAAAACAGAAGAGTTCAGGTGAAAACGATGGGCGTGGCAAACGAGGGAATCGAACACGAAAGCAAGACGATATTAAACCATCGAGGAAGAATAGTATAATATGTGTGGTTTAAATAGGAGGAGTGGATTGGAGTCTAAACAGGAAACAGGTGAGCTAGTGTTCAGGTGAGCGTGAGAGTTAAAATCCGGAGCGGATCAGGATCCGGTGCTGGATTCCGGCTCGGCGGTCGGAACTAAAAAATCTCTTATAACTTCATGCATATGAAATCGGACAAATTCCCACGGCTCCAACCTTCATCTTGCTAAAATGTATATGATAACAGGTTGGGTTATGAATGAAATATCGAAGAAGGCGTCGCTCAGTGGCTCTTTATTCAGTCCCTCCAGAAATGAACGCAAAACTTCGCGCCATTCGCAGGAGCTTGCGATTTTTCAAAATCACCGCGGATTTTCCGCAGATCCGGGCCGAGACGCGTCACGTCGCGTCGTCACGACGCGCGTTCAGTCGATAGCGGTCTTCGATTCACGCGCGTCGAACATGAGGACAGCTAAAAGGTCTCGTTTCACAGCGGACACCGCTGCGAAAGACCGTGCGGAACAATTCCGCGCAATCGCGATTTCGCCAATTCAAGCGGGCCGGATTTGTTAGCTCAGTCTCACGCTTACAAATCCGACCTCGAACTTAGCGGGTTCAGTCGAATGAAAAACGAGTACGGAGAAAGATACGGAGGTTGGAATCAGGGGCGGGGTTAGTGTTTGTACCGTTCCTTACGACTTCGTTTATACGAAATCGACGGAAATCCAACGACTTCGCCGTCGTGTTGTTCAAGCTTGCGTAATTATGAGGGTTAAGGTTGAGGCTGGTGTGTGTGTGTCACGTTTCTTACGAAAACACAACCGCCTTGCGTTCACGTCGTCGAATTCCCACTCGAATTCTCAGTTTGCATGAGCAGCGACGATGGTTCGAGTTAGGGGCGGGATTAGTGTTTCTAACCCATTTTTAGGACTTCCTTTTGCATAATAAAGGGAAACTCATTCATATTAGGATAAATTTCTCTCTCTTACACGCACGATCAGAATCGCAATCACTTCCTCGTAAGACTCGCGGGCATCGGGACAGGTTCGAGGAATGACAAATCTCAGGGTGTTAACACACACACACAAACAAACACGCAGGCTATGGAGATCAGGGTGTGATCTTGACAGTGGAGATAGATTTGTTTGCACTTCCCTCCCCTCCATTAGTACATTTTGCATGCGGTGGAAGAAGACAGCCTTGCTGTGTCCACGTATAAGAAGAACATTCCTTCTTCACAGCTCTGCGCTTTCGCACCTTTCAGTCCTTTTCTTGAGTCTGAATCAGAGCGAATCTGATACTTATGGCGTCGGTTGCTCTTTGTTTCGGTCTGGTTTCACGCTGCATATAATTAAATGAACAATAAAAAAAAAACAAAAACAAAGAGTCATTGTTCAGAAACAGGACTAGTTTAAATATTTTGTATGTCTCATATCGTGTGTAGTTTCTCTTCTTTGTTCATCAGAATCTCCAGAAGACGTGACGTTTCTACGGCGGATACACGTTTATACGTTTTTTTTTTTTTTTAAATATGTACTAAAAATGCTGCCATATGAAAAAAAAAAAAGCACACAGCATGTTTGATTCACTTCCTGTAGGTGAGTCGATTCGGAGTCGAATCAATTTCTCGTTAGAGTTCGCTTATTCCGTCGCGTCGCTCAGGTGCTCCCGGACCCGAGTGTGATTTTCTCACCCGCCTGAAGAACTGCGACGGGTTGGAGAACACACCACGGTTCTGTTCAAACAGACCGACCTCGTAAAAAGACACAGGACTAGAGGTCGTAAAAAACAGGACTAGAGGTCGTAAAAAACAGGACTAAAGGTCGTAAAAAGCATTTCACTGCGTGTCATATGATATATGGTTATGTATGCGACAAATAAAATTGGATTTGATTGGATTTGTGGGTAGTGGTGGCTCAGTAGTTAAAGGCTCTGGGTTACTGATCAGAATGTCAAGAGTTCAAACCCGAGCACTGTCAAGCTACCACTGTCGGGCCCTAGAGCGAGGCCCTTAACCCTCAGCTGCTCTGTTGTATAAATGAGATAAATGTACGTCGCTCTGGATAAGAGCGTCTACCAAATGCCATAAATGTAATGATCTGATAACCTTTCCAATTATTGATTCAGATATTCTAATCTCTTCTCCAGAGAAGAATGGATGATGAATCCACTAATCTCCATTATTAGACTCTTGTAGCCGTTTCTCGTTTCTTGTGTCCATCTGCCCGTGGCATCTGTTTGGGTCAGGAAAGGCCAAACGGAACTGGCACAGTAAAACGGGTTATCCTTTCTGGCCCCGGTAAATCAATGCTTTGCCCACCATGATTAAATCTGAGAACATGACCATGAACCCAGTCGTACGTTAAATCCCAGCCGTCTGTTTCCTCCTTTCAGCACTCAAATGCAGTTAGCGGCTTGCGCTAGCTCTCTCAGCACCCGTTAGCGTCTGTGTTTATGGGTAAACACAGGACCAGCGGGTTGCCATGGAGAGCACGGCTTCGGAGGGCTGAAGAACCCACCTCATTGTTTTCAAGGAGATTAGAGTCTGGGTTAGAGTTCGGAGGTCAAAAGTAGCAGATTAGTAAAAAAAATAAAATAAAAAAAAGAGTTATGTGTTAATTACTTTGAGTGTAAACAAAGTGTTAAAGTGTTTCAGTGCACTGAATTACAGGATCGCCATTTCACCGAAGCTTCGATTGTTTTTAAATTGGTCCCAAATAACCGCCTTTAGAGGACATTCCAGCCCTAATCCGAAACCTGATCTCAACACCACAGGCGCCCTCCAAAAATGACTGACTCCAAGCCCCGCCCACACGTCATTACTGTTGCTACCTAGGGCAAGCCGGAGGCCGGCATCGACGAATTAAACTCTAACCCGGTCCTTTCACGATCGTGCGAACGCAAAATCGAACAAACGGTCCGATATTCGCAGGAGCTTGCGATCTTTCCAGATCGCCGCCGATTTTCCGCAGATTTGGGTCACGTGATGCACGTCACGTGACGCCGTCACAACGCGCGTTCAGCCGAAGCCCTCTTCGATTTACGTGCTGTGAATAATATGTTATATTATAGATCTGATTTGAGGATCCGGAAAGGTTTTTAAGTAGAATCCAAAGACGAGCAGGTATTCGATACATAAATAATGTTCCAGAAAAACAACAACAACAACAACAACAACAACAACAAGAGCTCAGCTTGAGCTAGCTCTCTCATACCTATGGGTATTACCATAATTAAGTCAGATTTTACACAAAAACTAACTTTATGTTAGTCTAAAAAAATTTCCACCCATGGACTATTTGCTATACATTCCACATTTAGCTGGTTACTTTCTTATTGGCTAGGCTCCATCCACAAATGTTGCCAGATCCTTTACAAAGAGGGCGTGTCCAGGTTAGAGCCAATCACTTAATTGGGGGAATTCATTCATTTGGGCAACAAATGACGTATAACAAATATAACGTTCGCTTGCCGTATAACAAACTATGAAAAAAGTAGTAATGCGATACGCTAGCATTACGTATTTAGCGTCGTTAGCTAATTATAGCCGAAGAAATCCAGTGTTACGCCTCCAGACGATGAATATTGTTAACATATTGTGTTCGCTTGCTCAGCTGTTTGTGTTTGTTGTTTCACTAGCGTCAGAGAATGCTCCTCTTCCATGTCCGCTCGCTAAATCAGCCTGTCCCTGCGTGTCGCGACACTCGTCGACGATCCTTGCGGCCGGACCGTGATGGAATCCTCTTTCAGGTGTTCTTATATAAAGCAGTCTTTCACAGCGAGTCGTTCGGTTTGGCATCACGTGACATTCGCGACCGCATATTATGTAAAGATATCAAACGGAAAGCACAATATCTCAGACGAGTGTATTGTGACGTTCATCACAGTATCGATGTCATATGGTCGTGAAGCCCCGCCCTGCCGGGACGTACAATAGAACGCAGAGGGGAAGAAAAAACAAAGCTGAATGCTAATGTTCCTTATATGGAAATGGCGAGATCAAAGGCGAGATTTCACACGTCTTTATTTTTTTCTCCCCAGGGATTGAGAAACGCTTCGGATTTTTAAATGACAAGGTTTTACGACAGATTTAAAAGCGGATTATAAACTCGACTTCAAAATCAAATTAACCGAGGACCCGTGTGGGTTTCAGATCTTTTCATGAAAGCTCACAATAATGTGTAAACATTCATGTGGAGAGAAACCATGATGATACATAACCCTGTCTCTCTCACACACACACACACACACACACACACACACACACACACACACACACACACACACACACACACTACAACCTTTGTTCCCTTAAAGCTGTTAGGTAGCTTTTGGCTTTTGCTTGATCTTCAGCAGCACACGGCCATCAAACACAGTGTGTTTGCTTTCAGGACTTTGGCCTTAAATAGTGCTATAAACTCCATGACTTAAGTCAGTAACATCACCAGAGCTTCCACATATGGTGGAGTGCAAAAGTTTGCATCCCCCCATAGACTTGGAACGGAGAGAGAGAGGAAAAAAAAAAAAGGACAAAATGAACAGAAACACTTTGTGGGCCTACAAGTGATTAAAGAATATATATATATATATATATATATATATATATATATATATATATATATATATTTTAAATCACGTTATTACCACAGCGCTGTTGAATTCTGAATGCTGATTGGTCAGAAGGTGCGGATGAATCTTCTAGAACGGCAGCTCTGACAAATCACAGGTTTATATTAACGCGCTGGTTTCAATACGTTACCGTTTCTATAGTAACGGATCGTTCGGAGCGGGATCGTCGGTACGGCGTCGTTTTACGTGACGAGATGTTTACGGAACGATTGTGGAAGGAGTCTCCAGTGTTAGCGCCTGGTACAGGTCAGAGGTAAAGCTGTAAGGTATGAAGGTGTTTCACAGTATGAAACGTAACTATAACTGGATAAAAAGTATGACGTATCATTATTTAATAAATACTGACGTGTTAGCATTGACAAATACGCGGTGGCGTAAGAGGAATAAAACACGCAATCCATTTCCTTATAGGAAAATAATCAAATTCACCACACCGCGCAGTCGTTGATGAATTTCCTATAGCAGCACGACACGGCGTGTTTTATACCGTACTTCAAGAAGGTCGAGACCTTTTTTTTTTTTTTTTTTTTTTTTTTTGGAATAAATGACATTTTTTATCGCGTCACACACGTGCGCTCGTTCGGAATTTTTCTTGTTCAAACTCTCAATGACCGATTCGATGTTTTGCATGAAACAGCAAACTAACCAAACCTTAAAACAAAATGGCGGCGTGCACACCAGCAGAAAACTGTTCAGGAGATGTTATGCATGGATTTCCAGCTCGAATCGGCGGAGTAGCGAGTAAACCGATGTTATTGTCCTGCAGCTGGACCTGACCCGGCGTATTCATACCGATAAGCGCGACGCTAGACGTGTATCAGGTTCATTTCTGACACGAGTTACATCATCCTGCAGCTCATTTGAATCGCTGTGAGAATGGAAATGAGGCCAGAATCTGAGTCAGCCGCTGGTCACACGATCGCGATCTTCTCGTTAGGCCGTGCTATATTGTATTTTCAACCATTCCGGAATATACATAAGCACGGACGCTTCATTTGACTGCCGTTAGGGCCGGAACTAGCTCAAAACAAAACGGAAACAACCTACCAGAAAGGTTTATGCAAGCCTAGACGGATAAGGTTAAAAACGAGGAATTGTAGTCCATGCTTATCTCTTTGCGCTGGATTCGGGGGTGGGGTTTTGACATGATTTGGACACGACGGCGTGTTCTGAAAGCGTTTATGCGGTTCAATATGTTCACGCGGGGACGTCTCCGAGCCATTTATCCCAGGACCCAACAGCAGTGTATGCACCAAGTTATGTTTAAAATGATGAAAATGAAGTGATTTCAAAAATTTCTCCATGTTTGACTCTTTGTCTCCGAAATAGTTTGCGCCGCTGCTGTAATTGTGAGCACGAGTCCTCGACGTGCACCGGTCTGTTCGTGTGTTTGTTTGTTTACTCATCCTTGTGCAGACAATCGACCAAACACAATTATTAAACAACGCCGAGTGGACAATCCAGTTATTCTGACTGACTGATCCTTTCAGCTGCATACCGAGCCACTCTACACGCCCGAGACAGGTTTAACATACAGCATCGAGCATATGTTAATATGTTATCGTTTCTATAGTAACAGCTCATTCACAGGTACGTAAAGGGTTACCTCAATCTCGCAGTGGTGGCTTGGTTAACTGGGGTTTAAGCTCCAGTACTGCAAGGCTCTGGGTTAGTGATCGGAAGTTCGGGCGTTCAAGCGACAGTTCTGCCAAAGCTGCCACTGTTGGGCCCTTGATCAAGGCCCTTAACCCTCTCTGCTACAGGGGGCGCTGTATCATGTCTGACCCTGAAAATTTTTTTAAAGTGTAACGATTGACAAACTGGTGGGGTATAAAAAGAATAGAGCGTCCCGGGGCTTGCTGTTGTAGGAAAATACTCGAAGGGGGTGCAAATATTTAAAGCGATACACGTCTGTTTTTCCACTATCGATGTCTCAACATGTATTCTTTGAAAACTTATGGCACTTGTGACGAAGAAACATTTGTGAAATTGTAAACATTCCGTCGCTATAAATTCCATAGGAATTCGTGATTTTTGTCGTAAGGGTACACAAACTTTTTCACTCAAATTTGCCTATTTGTAAAAATACAAGAATAATCTTGTCGGATAGATATAATTGGGCAGAATTGTGTTTACTCATAGAGGATTTCGATTTTTTTTTCTTTTCTTTTTCATAGTTTGAATGATTTCCCAGGTTAAACGTTATTTTGCGTCAATATGTTATTGACTCTTTGGGTGATTTCTCTTCTCCAGTGAATATCGGATGAACGGTCGATTAATATTTGACCCGAATGATCTTTATCGCAGTTAAGGAGATGACCGAGTGTGTCTGAACGTCTGCCATGGCACTAAAGGAGCTCCCTGCACCTGGAGTTATAATTACTGCTGCTGCGGTGGTGCTCTGCTTACTTGGTGAGGAAGGATAAAGATATCCTAGCTAAAGGATTAATATCTATGTGTTATTCGTGCTAGTATTGATATTAGTACGTGTTATCCTGTGCTAGGTGGAGTAGGAGGCGAGCGGACCACGCTGCGGGCCAAACAGGGAGGTTCGGCGCTGCTGAATTGCCCCCTCAGTCCTCCGGCGGAAGTTTCCTCGGCTTCGCTGCACGTAGTCGAGTGGGTCCGGCGGGATTACGACGTTCCCATCCTTATGAAGTTCGGCGCACACGCACCACGAGTGCATCCCAGATATGAAGGTGAGCGTAACAGAATTGACTAGCGTGACTAGCATAGCGTTTGAATGTGTGCATGTGTGGAAATCTGTGCAGCGGATAGCGTGGGAGGTGGGAGTATTTACTTATGGAAAGTACGTGTCGGTGTGGTGGATGGTGGGAAGACGTTTTCAGTATTGCGCACTCTGTCCCACGTCTCTAATTTGTGTCCGATACTGAAGACACCATTCTAGAAATCCATCCCTTCCGTAAGTTTGTGCCCCTCTTACACTTACAGTAATTTCTGTGAAGGATGTTTACTTGCGAATGTGAACGACCAAAATCTTACCATCTGTGTGGGTAATACGCCGTGACCTATAGTTTGTTTGTTTATGATTTTATCATTTGTCTAAGCCACTGAGAGTCAAAATTGCATATGAAGTCGATTCCTGGTTGAAACGGAGAATCAGAGAGCTTAGATTAGTAACCGAACTTCACTAAATAGCCGAACCCAGCTAGCAAATAAAGTTAGATAAAGTCTGTAGAGATAATTAGTAATATATCATAGCTTTAGCCTCTTTGTGTAATAATTAACATGAACACAATCCAAATTCAGTCACCCTTGGTAATATTAAAGCCATTAACGCCACTTAAATAAACAGCCTAGTCGCCTAGTCTAGTTAGCAAACATAGCTAGATAATGTTCGTGGAGATAATTCCCAAGATAGCTAAAGATTCTTTAAGATTCATGAATATATGAATCTTGAATTTTGAAGATTCATGAATATATGAAGGCGGAACCTGACCATTTTAGACGTTATAAATACGTTCAACTAGCTAGCTAAGAAAGTTAGATAATACTTGTAGAGATAATTCGCCAGGTATATTAGCTACAATTTATGCTAATCTAGCTAGCTAAGAAAGTTAGATAATATTTGTAGAGATAATTAGCCAGGTATATTAGCTACACTTTATGCTAATCTAGCTAGCTACGAACGTTAGATAATACTTGTAGAGATAATTAGCCAGGTATATTAGCTACAACTTATGCTAATCTAGCTAGCTAAGAAAGTTAGATAATACTTGTAGAGATAATTAGCCAGGTATATTAGCTACAACTTATGCTAATCTAGCTAGCTAATAAAGTTAGATAAAGTTTCTAGAGAGCATTAAGACGATAGCCTAGCTAAAGTTTCTTTGTGCTATGATTAATACTATGCTGAAACACAAGCTGAAATCAGTTCCCCTCGGGAAGATTTAAATTAATCGAAACTTTTAAATAACTTTCACTGGCTGGTAACATATAAAATAAGACTGCTAGTGGTCCTGTAGCTGTTTTGCTAACCCCTACACCTTGTTGCCGTGCCACTCCCTAGTTGCTGTAACTGTACTCTTCCGTGTCCGACGCGACGTCCTCGCTTTTCCCCCATCGTTGCGTATTGTGTGCTCCGAGGCTGTGGCACAAAGGGCGTGTTGGAATAGGACACCCGAGTCAGTGGACCGCGCGCGGAGCTTGTCCTTAAAAAGGCACACAATGCCGCTAATGTGGAAGAGACGAACGGCTGCCGTGGTTACGTGGCGGGCTGCCATCGTGCCCCCTGTCCAAATGGAGGGTTCGACCCTACGACCTTTCATTAGCTCAGAGAAAGATTTCATTAGCTGGCTGCGTAACCGTGGGATGGTCTGCATCTGTCCGTCGCTCTGTTTCCAGGACGATTCAGGAAGGAATGTTTGTAGGAGGTATTAGTGCTACCGTGGCTAACAGTCAATGGAAACAGCTTGCTAGTTTGTACAGTGAAGCTACTAGTGATTGTTAGCGTCATTTCTTCTGCCCAGGATGAGGTTCCCGGCCTCCGGTTTCAAATGATTGCATATGATTTTCATCTGATTTCCATTTCCTCAAGCACAGAACAATCGCATGCTGTTCGAAACCCACGGAATCTAATAGGGCACGGTGATGCTAAATAAAGATTAAACTGTCTAGATCTCATCTAATTAACGTGCACGTGCTTTAAATGATACTTCCTGTAATCTAAGATTAGAGCCTGAATTCCTTAATATTACAGTGGAGTCAGTGTCTGTAAGCTCTGGCAGCACTTCCCCAGCTGTGATATGAACGATAGGTTTATATAAATGCTTATTTATTAACATTATTCATGTTTTCCGACATATTCTGGACAGATGGAGTAGGAGTTTACGCTTTGTGGTTTCTTTGCGACTTTAAATATAAAAGATAAGAAGAGAGGCTGGTGAGGGAACGACTCTTTCTAGCTGCTTTAAAGAGCTATATAGCAGCTTTCTAGCTGACTCTTTCTAGCTGACTCTTTCTAGCTGACTCTTTCTAACCGGCTCTTTCTAGTCGACTCTTTCTAGCCGACTCTTTCTAACTGATTCTTTCTAGCCGGCTCTTTCTAGCCGACTCTTTCTAGCTGACTCTTTCTATCTGACTCTTTCTATCTGACTCTTTCTAGCTGACTCTTTCTAACTGGCTCTTTCTAGCTGACTCTTTCTAGCTGACTCTAGCTGGCTCTTTCTAGCTGACTCTTTCTAGCTGACTCTTTCTAGCTGACTCTTTCTATCTGACTCTTTCTAACTGACTCTTTCTAGCTGACTCTTTCTAGCTGACTCTTTCTAGCTGACTCTTTCTATCTGACTCTTTCTAACTGACTCTTTCTAGCTGACTCTTTCTATCTGACTCTTTCAAGCTGGCTCTTTCTAACTGACTCTTTCTAGCTGACTCTTTCTAGCTGCTGTAACGTAAGTGAGAACATGAACTAACGTGTTTCACGGACGTTTCACAACATTAACCTTCTAACAGTCGTGTTTTATTCTTCGTGCATAAATCAGTGTAATTAATAATGAGATGTATATAAACATGAAATATTTACTTTATTAATATTTTCCTACATTACCCTGGCTCCTTTCTTCCTTCCTTCCTTCCTTCCTTTTTCTTTCCTACCTTACGCTTGCTCCTTCCTTCCTTGCTTTCTTCCTTCCTTCCTTCCTTCCTTTTATCCCCGTTTTTCTTTCCTACCTTACCTTCGCTCCTTCCTTCCTTCCTTTCTTTTTATTTATCTTGCTTTTCCCCCTTCCTTCCTTCCTTCCTTCCTTCTTTCCTTCCTTTTTTCTTTCCTACCTTACCCACGCTCCCTCCTTCCTTGCTTTCTTCCTTCCTTTTTCTTTCCTACCTTACGCTTGCTCCTTCCTTCCTTCCTTCCTTCCTTCCTTTTATACCCGTTTTTCTTTCCTACCTTACCCTCACTCCTTCCTTCCTTCCTTCCTTCCTTTCTTTTTCTTTATCTTGCTTTTCCCCCTTCCTTCCTTCCTTCCTTCCTTCCTTCCTTTTTCTTTCCTACCTTACCCTCCCTCCCTCCTTCCTTGCTTTCTTTCTTCCTTCTTTCCTTTTCCCCGTTTCTTCCCTACCTTACCTTCGCTCCTTCCTTCCTTCCCTTCTTTTTCTTTAGCTTGCTTCTCGCCCTTCCTTTCTTCTTTCCTTCCTTCCTTCCATTTCTTTCCTACCTTGCCCCCCCGCTCCTTCCTTTCTTCCTTCCTTTGTTCCTTTCTATCATACTTTAGTTCCCCCCGTTCTTTCTTCCTTCCTGCTACAGTATATATTAAGTTATAACAGGAACCATCTTGTTTCCTGGATGTTCCACAACATAACTATAATATAACTCTAAACAGACGTGTCGTCCTTTATTGAATAAAAACCGCAGTAATTTGTAAGGAGGCGTTTTATAAGAGGAGCTGCTCCGTACTAAAATAACGTTCTGCGAAGAAAAAAAAGAATTTTTTTTTTTTTTTTTTTTTACGCGATTGCGTAGAAGCATCGACGATGATCATGAGCATAAAGAAACACTCGGTGTATTTTCACCCTGGAAATATCATATTATAAATCTGTATGAGAAAGCGTCCTGGATGAAAATCCCCACTCGATAGCGTATTATTAACATTCCCAAACAAGGAAACGAAACACTTTCCTGATGTAGAACAGGAGCAGGACAAAGACGTCTGGAAGGATTTAGGATTTGGCGTCTCGTCTAACCCCGAGCTCACGTTCTGTTTGAGCAACAACAAAAGATTCCGAGGGACTTTTTCTCTCAGGTGGAGACGACTGCTGGCTTACAGGACGGTGGGATGATGATGATGATGATGATGATGATGAAGTTACATGCCCTCAGGTTATAAACCTTGTCTCAGGTGGTCTCGTGTTGCTCATTGTCGTGTGTTAGTGTTACTCCAGTCATGAAAGTAGAGTCCTTCGGGACAAAAACCGTCCCGGATGCAACGAAACCCCTCTAAAAAAAAAAACAGCACAATGCGGGAGTTTATTTATACGGATTAGACAGGAGTCCGAGCTGTAACGCACATCGCAGGTTCGTGTCGATATGTTATCGTTTCTATAGTAACAGCTCATTCGCGGGGACTTGTACGACGGACGCTTCACAGAAACGGATTTTTTAAAAGCCTGTAATCATTTTTTTTTTTTTTGTAAGGAGTCTCCAGTGTCAGCGCTTTGGTCGCAGAGCGCTTTACGCTTTGTGATTTCTCGAAAACGTGACACGATTTTTGTTATTTTTCTCAGGCGCTGTGTACACTAGTGCGTTTTCGTTTTAAAAACGCATAACCGTTGCTACGGTTACGCCGGTCGTCCACACTACTCCGGCGTTTTTCGACTCTCGTGAACGGAGACTTTCGGAAACGCCGGAGACCCCGTTTTAGTTTGAAAACCCCGGGCTCGCGTTTCAGGGTAAAACAGACCAGAACGTTTTGAAAACGAAGGCGTGGCTTCACTCACGTTCACGCCCTGATTGGGTCTTTTCCGGATCATCGCGTTTTCTTCCCTGATTCGTCAAGCCCCTACCACATGACCGTTACGCTACGTCGATCGTATACGCAACAACACGGAGACTGAACCGCGAACTTCGCCGGCTTTCTCGTCATTCTCAGCCGCCGTCGTGCGGTTCGATTCTGTATTTTATAACACTGCGGCTGCTACACGCGCAAGAGGCGAGCTACGATTAGAGCGATCGCCAACAGATCTCATTTCGAGCGGCGTAAGCCCTACACGGAACGCCGGTTTGGACTAGCAAACGACTTCCTGTTTACGCTCGTACGCGCATGCCCAGTGTTCACGACTGGTCACGTGACATGCGTTTACGGTCGTGTAGCGTGGACGGAGATCGTTTCTGAAACGCGGCGGAAACGCCAGCGTGGGCGAGGAACGTTTTCGTTTTAGAACGAAAAGGCACCAGTGTAAACAGGGCCTCGGAGCGAGAGAAAGAAAGAGAGGCTGGTGAGGGAGCGTCTATTTATAGCCGCGATAACGTAAGTGACAACAGGAGCATGACTTGTTTCTTGGATGTTCCACAAGCTTCTTCTTCTCCATCATTGTTCCTTCTCAGGGTAAAGTGTCATACCAGAATGTTGTCACACCAACACGAAATAATAATAATAATAATAAATAATAATAAACCCTTCTTAAATGATCATGCTGTAAGCTTCCGGAGCCACCATTACTGCTCATCCAGTAAATTCGCCGAAACAGGAAGTGATGTTTTTACTGCGTCGTCATGCGGTTTCGTGGCAGGTCGGTGTTTAGTATACAGAGCAGACACATGCGGGTGTTACAGAAAGGTGAGATCGGTGTCTGATGTCACAAGGTGTATGTTTTATAACACCACTTCTGTTCTCGACTCTGATTGGTCAGAAGGCATTGATTAGTTTTCTGTAACAGCACGGATTAAACAGGAGTCCCAGCTTCTAATACGTTGCGGTTTCTATAGTAACAGCTCTTCTGTGTGGCGGATCAGTCGAGGTCGGTCGAGTTTTCTATAAGGAGGCATTTATGTAATATTTATGGAGGCGTTTACGTCTCGCAGCTTTTTTTTTTCCTGCTTTTTTTCGAAACTTTTTGACTATTATTATTTCCTTCTTTCATTCCTTTCTTCTGTTCCTCCTTCCTCCCTCGCTTCTTAGGCTCTCTTTCTCTTTTTTTTTATTTTACCCTCACTCCTTCCATACTTCGTTCCAGAAATTTCTTCTTCTTTAGTTTTCTTTTCCCACCTGTTTTCTTTCATTCTTTCCTACATTGACTTCTTCCTTCCTTTCTTCCTTTTCTTTCCTACATAACCTTCGCTCCTTTCTTTCTTCCTTTCTTTAGTTTTCCTATTCCCCCTTTTCCCCCTCCATCTTTCTTTTATTTTCTTTCCTACCCTTCGCTCCTTCCTTTTCTTCCTTCCTTCCTTCCTTCCTTCCTTCCTTCCTTCCTTTCTTTCTTCCTTTTCTTTCCTACATAACCTTTGCTCCTTTCTTTCTTTCTTTAGTTTTCTTATTCTTCCTTTTTCCCCCTCCATGTTTCTTTTATTTTCTTTCCTACCCTTCGCTCCTTCCTTCCTTCCTTCCTTCCTTTCTTTCTTCCTTTTCTTTCCTACATAACCTTCGCTCCTTCCTTTCTTTCTTTCTTTCTTTCTTTAATTTTCTTATTCCTCCTTTTTCCTTCTGTTTCTTTTATTTTCTTTCCTACCCTTCGCTCCTTCCTTCCTTCCTTCCTTCCTTCCTTCCTTTTCTTTCCTACATAACCTTCGCTCCTTTCTTTCTTCCTTTCTTTAGTTTTCCTGTTCCTCCTTTTCCCCCTCCATCTTTCTTTTATTTTCTTTCCTACCATTCGCTCCTTTCCTTCCTTCCTTCCTTCCTTCCTTCCTTGCTTTAGTTTTCTTCCCCCATTTTCCTTCCTTGCTTCTTTTAGTGTCTTTAGTGTCTTTCCTCTTTCCGTCCTCTCTATCGGTGCTGTTATGTCTGGAATCGTTTTGATTGTCGTCTGTAAAGCACTTTGAGCTGCGTTTTTAACCGTGCAGACAGCGCTACATATATCCCTACGTCGGCTGGAAGTTTCGCTGGGTTTGTCTGCACAATGGAAAGCCCGCATTGTTCGTCTGCGAGTGTATTATAACAGTGCGGTTGCGGTCATTGTGCCCCAGGCTTAAGAAACACCCCCCGTGCATTGTCCATGCTTTCCCACCCAACCCCCACACGTCTGCATTGACCAAGTCCCTGCATCACATCTCTCTCTCTCTCTCTCTCTCTCTCTCTCTCTCTCTCTCTCTCTCTCTTCACAACCTGCCACTGAAGTTTCGACTCTTTTAACGTGCTATGATTCAAATTTCAAATGAAAACAAGGCCTTAAAACAGAACAATGGGAGCAAAGCCGGTGGATATTGTGGCCCGGGGTGAAACTCTACCTGCTCTCTCCCGAGCTGAAACCCGAGAGTGTGTATACGGGAAACACTTGCCGAGGCAGAGGAGGGAAGAGGCGATGGATTCCCCCGTTCAGACCCCCGGGCGGTGTAACAGAAGGTTGGCAGTAATGTGTGGAGGGACTGAGACGGGGTTTGGGACTGCACTAACGGCTTTGCCGCAGGAGATTAGCCATGAAACGCTCCAGCAGCACTGTGATGATGCGCACTGAATTATGGTCTGTGTGCGAAGCTCTTCCCGTTCCTCCTGCCGTGATCTCGCTGTCTGACAGAACCGAGAAACCTTCCCTGGGTTATTACTTCAGCTTCTCTCGGCGTACAGCACTGCTGCGGCGTCAGTGCGACACTAAACACGATAGCACTAACATGTCATCTATAGGAAATGGGCATCGGACATGAGCTGGGGAATGTAGAGCGCGATAAGCGTCTGACTTTTAACTGCTGGTGCAGAATTGATTTCTCCAGAGAACACAACAGAACGTCCTGCTGAGAAATGAGCTCAGAACTGAGCCGACTTAGAATAGTTCATAAAACTTCTTCCACATAATATCCTTCCTTCCTTCCTTCCTTCCTTCCTTCCTTAGTTTCCTTCCTTCCCTCCTTCCTTCCTTCCTTCCTTAGTTTCCTTCCTTCCTTTCTTCCTTCCTTAGTTTCCTTCCTTCCTTCCTTCCTTCCTTCCTTCCTTCCTTCCTTCCTTAGTTTCCTTCCTTCCTTCCTTCCTTCCTTAGTTTCCTTCCTTCCTTCCCTCCTTCCTTCCTTCCTTCCTTAGTTTCCTTCCTTCCTTCCTTCCTTCCTTAGTTTCCTTCCTTCCTTCCTTCCTTCCTTCCTTCCTTCCTTAGTTTCCTTCCTTCCTTCCTTCCTTCCTTCCTTCCTTAGTTTCCTTCCTTCCTTCCTTCCTTAGTTTCCTTCCTTCCTTCCTTTCTTCCTTCCTTCCTTCCTTCCTTAGTTTCCTTCCTTTCTTCCTTCCTTCCTTCCTTCCTTAGTTTCCTTCCTTCCTTCCTTCCTTAGTTTCTTTCTTTCTTTTGACTATCATTATTTCCCTCCTTCATTCCTTTCCTACACTTGTCCTATACCTTTCTCGCTTCTTTAGTATTGTTTCTTTCATTCTTCTGTTCATATGTTCATCAAAGAAACTTTCTTTCTTTCTTCCTTCCTTTCTTTCTTCCTTTCTTTCTTTCTGTCTTTCTTTCTTTATTTATTTCTTCCTTCCTTCCTTCCTTTCTTTCTTTCTTTCTTCATTCCTTCCTTTCTTTCTTTCTTTCTTTCTTTATTTCTTCCTTCCTTCCTTCCTTCCTTTCTTTATTTCTTCCTTCCTTTCTTTCTCTTTCTTTCTTTATTTATTTCTTCCTTTCTTTCTTTCTTTCTTTCTTTCTTTCTTAATTCCTTTCTTTCTTACTTCCTTTCTTTCTGTCTTTCTTTCTTTCTTTATTTATTTCTTCCTTCCTTCCTTTCTTTCCATCTTTCTTTCTTTATTTATTTATTTCTTCCTTCCTTCCTTTCTTTCTTTCTTTTTTTCTTTTTTTCTTTCTTTATTTATTTCTTCCTTCTTTTCTTTGTCTTTCTTTATTTCTTCCTTCCTTTCTTTCTGTCTTTATTTATTTATTTATTTATTTATTTATTCCTTTCTTTCTTTCTTTCTTTCTTTCTTTCCTTCTTTCTTCCTTCCTTCCTTCCTTCCTTCCTTTCTTTCTTCCTTTCTTCCTTCCTTCCTTCCTTTCTTTCTTTCTTTCTTTATTTATTTCTTCCTTCCTTTCTTTCTTCCTTTCTTTCTTTCTTTCTTTATTTATTTCTTCCTTCTTTTCTTTGTCTTTCTTTATTTCTTCCTTCCTTTCTTTCTGTCTTTATTTATTTATTTATTTATTCCTTTCTTTCTTTCTTTCTTTCTTTCTTTCTTTCTTTCTTTCCTTCTTTCTTCCTTCCTTCCTTCCTTCCTTCCTTTCTTTATTTCTTCCTTCCTTTCTTTCTTCCTTTCTTCCTTCCTTCCTTTCTTTCTTTCTTTCTTTCTTTCTTTCTTTCTTTCTTTCTTTATTTCTTCCTTCCTTCCTTTCTTCCTTCCTTCCTTCCTTCCTTCCTTCCTTCCTTCCTTCCTTCCTTTCCCCTTCTTCCTCCCTGAACAGTTTGGCTGTAGGTCAGGGAGAGTAAGAGTAGGTGATGATGAGAGGAGTGCGTGAGGGAAACATGGGGTTTGCTGTTATAGGAAAATAATCAGGAAGTGGTGTGAGGAAGCAGAAATATTAGTAATATTATTTCAGGTTGTTTTCCTCTAGCAGGACGTCCCAGAGTCTTTTATTCCTCTTATGCCACAGCAGTTTGTCAGCGATTACAATAACCTCTTATCACTACGTACGTTTTTTATCCATTTATGGTTACATGTAACGTCGTGGAACGTCCAGTTTAGGCCCAGTGCTGTTGTGTGTTTAATGACGTCACGCCTGTTAGCAAAGCACTGCAGCATGAGTTGCTCCGGGGTCACGAAACCCCTCCCCTCCCCCCATGGCACCCCTCCCCCCGGTACCTCTTCACTACCCCCACCCCCACTAAAGGTTTATAGACGTTTTTAAAATGACTAAAAAAAAAAAAAAAAAAAACACACCTTTTTTCTGGTATGAACAGGAAGTGAGTGTTGTAAACAGGAAGTGAGTGTTGTAAACAGGAAGGGAATGTTAGTTGTTTACTGTGTGTAATTTCACACCACGTTCAGCCGAACCCTCTGGATGCTCGAGTGACATAGCAACAGACTGAGTGTGTGTTTGTGCTGTGAGTATGCAGTGTGCAGTGAAGTGTGGATAATCGCTCGGCAACAGTGTGTGTGTGAGTGTGTGTGTGTGTGTGTGTGCGCGTGTGTGCGTGTGTGTTTTGAAGTGGTTCCCTACTGAATGAGGAAGCAGGTGGACACACAGATGACGCCTTTGAAAACTTTTTTACTTTGTTGACTCTGTGTGGAGTTTTTTACTGAGTTCTAACCACATCTCTAAACTTTTACCTTTACTGACCCCGCCTCCATCTCTCTCTCTCTCTCTCTCTCTCTCTCTCTCTCTCTCTCTCTCTCTCTCTCTCTCTATCTAAAAAGTTATTCCTTTTTTACTAATATGGGATTCTTTCTTTCATCCCTGCTTCTTTAGTATTCTTTTTCATACTTTTGTTCAAATATTCTTCCTTCCTTGGTTGCTTCTTTACTTTTTCTTTCTTTCTTTCTTTCTTTCTTTCTTTCTTTCTTTCTTTCTTTCTTTCTTTCCTTTACTTCTTTCTTTATTCCTTCCTTCCTTTTATTTTCTTCAATGCTTCTTTCTTTCTTTCTTTTTTCAAACTTTACTTCTCTTTTTTATTTTTTTCCTTCCTCCTTCTTTTCTTTCTTTCTTTCTTTCTTTCTTTTTTCTCTCTTTGCTTTCTTTTTTCCTTCTTTCTTTCTTTCTTTTTTCAAACTTTACTTCTCTTTTTTATTTTTTTCCTTCCTCCTTCTTTTCTTTCTTTCTTTCTTTCTTTCTTTTTTCTCTCTTTGCTTTCTTTTTTCCTTCTCTCTTTCTTTCTTCTTTACTTTTCTTTGATGCTTCTTTATTACTTTCTTTTTTCTTCCTTTACTTTTCTTTTTGGTTTCTTTTTTTCCTTCTTTACCTTTCGTTGATGCTGCTTTCTTTCTTTCTTTCTTTCTTTCTTTCTGTCACAGAATCCCTTTCCCTTTCTTTTTTCCTTTCCATTTTTTGCACCAGTCTTTATATTTCTGTTTCCATTCTCTCCATTCTCTTTACCTCTTTAATATTTCTCTCTCTCTCTCTCTCTCTCTCTCTCTCTCTCTCTCTCTCACACACACACACACACACACACACACACACACACACACACACACACACACACACGTCCTGTCCTCACTGCAGTTGGAAGATGAGTAATCCTGCTCTGAAGTCACTACCTCGCTCATGTGATTTCAGTCCTTGTCTCCATGGCAACTACATTCAAATCTCGACCACGGCTTGCACTGGTGTTTAACTCCGGATCACCGTCCGAGTCCGAGTGTGTGTGTGTGTGTGTGTGTGTGTGTGTTTATACAGAGTGTGATCTGTGCTGTGCTGTAACCTCTCAGCTGCGGGTGCTTTTACCCGGCGCTGTAGACGGGTGAAGTGGAGTAAACAGGCGTGTGCTGGAGCTCGGCGCCGCTCCTGTTGTCGCAGCGTGGACTCCACGGTGCCTTCCGGTCCTCAGGGGAGCGCGTTAATGATTAGCATCAGCACCTAGCATAAAGAAAACATCATGGCATGTGACTCAGTTCGGCACGGCACGCACGAGTCACAGCTTTAACACCGAGACGCCGTCGTGATTCACTTCTTCACCACGCGCAGGACAAAAACGCACAGGAAAGGAAACGGATCAACACAAACAAACAAACAAACAAACAAACACACAAACACACAAACAAACACACAAACATTCTGCTCCGTCCTCAGTGCTGATTATTTCCCTACAGCACACGGGTTTTATTCCTCTTCTCTCACAGCAGTTTACCATCGTTAGTTCTGTCCATCAAAGAACACCGTACTGTTTATCCATTTCCTGTTACAGTTAATGCTTTCCCTTCTTCCTGTCATCATTCCCTCCGTTCTTTCTTTCATCTTCCGTCTATTACAGAATTCTTCCTTTCCTTATTACTATTACAGAACTCCTTTCTTTCTTTCTTTCTTTCTTTCTTTCTTTCTTTCTTTCTTTCTTTCTTTCTTTCTTCCTGTCTATTACAGAACTCTTTCTTTCTTTCTTTCTTTCTTTCTTTCTGTCTATTACAGAATTCTTTCTTTCCTTATTACTATTACAGAACTCCTTTCTTTCTTTCTTTCTTTCTTTCTTTCTTTCTTTCTTTCTTCCTGTCTATTACAGAATTCTTTCTTTCTTTCTTTCTTTCTTTCTTTCTTTCCTTTTTACTATTACAGAACTCCTTTCTTTCTTTCTTTCTTTCTTTCTTTCTTTCTTTCTTCCTGTCTATTACAGAACTCTTTCTTTCTTTCTTTCTTTCTGTCTATTACAGAATTCTTTCTTTCCTTATTACTATTACAGAACTCCTTTCTTTCTTTCTTTCTTTCTTTCTTTCTTTCTTTCTTTCTTTCTTTCTTTCTTTCTTTCTTCCTGTCTATTACAGAACTCTTTCTTTCTTTCTTTCTTTCTTTCTTTCTTTCTTTCTGTCTATTACAGAATTCTTTCTTTCCTTATTACTATTACAGAACTCCTTTCTTTCTTTCTTTCTTTCTTTCTCTTTCTTTCTTTCTTTCTTTCTTTCTTTCTTTCTTTCTTCCTGTCTATTACAGAATTCTTTCTTTCTTTCTTTCTTTCTTTCTTTCTGTCTATTACAGAATTCTTTCTTTCTTTCTTTCTTTCTTTCTTTCTTTCTTTCTGTCTATTACAGAATTCTTTCTTTCTTTCATGTTTTGTGTTTAATTTCTTTATTTGTTTGTTTGTGTTCTTCTTCTTCCTTTGCCTTCTCATCTTTTTTTCAAAATTCTTTCTTTCTTTCCTTTTTATCAGATTCCTTCCTTCCAGGAAAAACCCCAGCAACGTGTAAACCCCTCTGTCCTGATGATGTCGGAAATCTCTGAAAAGTCACACATTCACCTTTGACTGTTCCGAAACTCTGACACTGGAGACTCCTTCCCTAAATGTTCAACAAATATCTCCTTACAGGAGCGGTTGCTATAGAAACAATAGCGTATTAGGATGAGCGCTTTAATATACATTTCTGTCTGCGCTGCTGTGATCGAGAACGAATCAACACCTTCTGACCAATCAGAACACCACAACCCGCACCCAGAGCTTCCAGAGAAGAAAACCTTTCTCTTCAATTTCCACCCGTTTAAAGGCCGAGAGAATAAAAGAGGCATTGAAAAGTTGCTTTCAATGAAAGAAATAGGAGAGAGACAGCGAGAGAGAGAGAGAGAGAGGGAGGGAGAGGGAGAGAGAGTGTGAGAGTAGGGGGAGTGAGATAGAGAGAGAGCGAGAGAGAGAGAGACAGCAAGAGAGAGAGAGAGAGAGAGCGTGAGAGAGAGCGAGGGAGAGAGAGTGTGAGAGTAGGGGGAGTGAGAGATAGAGAGAGAGACAGCGAGAGAGAGCGTGAGAGAGAGAGCGAGAGAGAGAGAGAGAGAGACAGTGAGAGAGAGGGAGAGAGGGAGGGAGAGAGAGTGTGAGAGTAGGGGGAGTGAGAGAGAGAGAGCGTGAGAGAGAGCGAGGGAGGGAGAGTGTGAGAGTAGGGGGAGTGAGAGAGAGAGAGAGAGGGAGAGAGAGAGAGAGAGAGCGTGAGAGAGAGCGAGGGAGAGAGAGTGTGAGAGTAGGGGGAGTGAGAGAGAGAGAGAGAGAGGGAGAGAGAGAGAGAGAGAGCGTGAGAGAGAGCGAGGGAGAGAGAGTGTGAGAGTAGGGGGAGTGAGAGAGAGAGAGAGAGAGGGAGAGAGCGTGAGAGAGAGCGAGGGAGAGAGAGGGAGGGAGAGTGTGAGAGTAGGGGGAGTGAGAGATAGAGAGAGAGACAGCGAGAGAGAGCGTGAGAGAGAGAGAGAGAGAGAGAGGGAGAGAGAGAGAGACAGTGAGCACAGCCACTCCAGGGTGTAGTCACCTGGCAACTGCGTGATTGAATTTCAGAGCCTGCAGAAGTGTGTGTGTGTGTGTGTGTGTGTGTGTGTGTGTGTGTGTGTGTTTTGAAATGTGCTTTATTGCGGTGCTTTTATGTGCTGAGTCATAAACCCGTGCGGATGGTAGGGAATGTATTTGATATAATGTACCTGAGTAATTTGCAGCACACTGCCTCACCCGCCTCACCCACCTCACCCGCCTCACCTGCCTCAACTAACATAACACACTGCACCCTCATCCCTTTCTCCAACACACCCCTTCATCTCATCTTCAAAGGAAGAATTCGGCCAAAAATAAACCGCACGCAATGCAGCGCCGATGCTGAATCCGGCCGACCGGGCGGGGTGTGTGTGGTTCTGCAGGAGCTTCGGTCCGCCGCCGACGTCACTCACACACACCCAGAACAGATCGTTACTTCTTTCTTCATTTTCTCCTTCCTCCTTTTCCTACATGACTTTTTTTATCCTTTCTCTTCTTCTCTTCTTCCTTCCTTCCGTCACGGAATCCCCTTCTGTACGTCCTTCCCTTTTTCTCTTCTCTTCTTTGTCTTATCATTCTTGTGTCCCTTCTTTTCCCATCTTAACCTTTTTTTCCTTCCTTCCATCCTTTCCCTAAATTATTTCCCTTCCTTTCCTCCATACTTCCGTTCCTCGTTCCTCCCTTCTTTCCCTAAATGAGTTCCCTTCCTTCATTCCATCCTTCGCTTCATTCCTTCTTCCTTCCTCCCTTCTTTCTAAAGATTATTTTCCCTCCATTCTGTACCTCCTTCCCTCTTTCCCGTTCAGTTCTCTTTCTTATCTTTCTTTTCTTCCTTCTTTCCTTTTGTCCTTCTATCCATCCTTTCATCTTCTTTCCCTAAATTATTTCCCGTACTTCCCTTCCTCGTTCCTTCCTCCCCCCCCCCCCCTCCGTTCTTTCCCGAAGTGAATTCCCTTCCTTCGTTCCAGCCTCTGCTTCTTTCCTTCTTCCATCCCTCCTTCTTTCTCAATATCACCGCATTTCCCGTCCTTTCCTTCTCGTCTGCCTTCGTTCCTTTCCTTAACTGTTTTTCTCATCCCTTCATCCCTTCATCTCTTATTTTCCTAAATGATCGATCCCTTCCTCCCTTCGTTCGAAACGTTCTGTTCCTCCCTTTCCCTCTCTCCTTCCTTCATTCCTTTCCTTACCGTGAATCAATCCCCTTCCTTCCTTCCTTCCTTCCTTCCTTCTATACTTCCTTTCCTTTATTCTGTTGTCTTACCTTTAAAAAAAAAAAAAAAAAAAAAAAAATCTCTTATTTTCCTTCCTTGCTTCCCGATCCGTTCCCTCTTCTTCCCCTAAATAATTTTCTTTCCTTTCTTTGTTCCCCTTATACCCCCCCCCCCTCTCTTTCGTTCCATCACTCACTTCATCCCTTCTTCCTTCCCGCCTTCTTCCTGACTTCCTATATTGGCTATAAGGGGAAGTTTCAACTTTTTCCTTTTGAACGTATGAGAAATTTAAAAGCAGTTTAAGGTTCTCTGAAAGTTCTCCTATCGGTTCTACATAAAATGTTTACACGCCCCCAGAACCTCCTGTGTGCTCGATAGAACGTACTTCTCTCAGAGGGCGTGGAAAGAGATCCGCTGTAACAGTCGTCCTTTGACCTTTTCCAGGCCGGGTGTCTCTTTCCGAGGGGACGGCTCTGAGGGTGATGGATCTCGTCCTGGAGGATGAGGGCTGGTACGAGTGTCGCATCCTTCTGCTGGACAAATCCTCGGAGGAGACGCGTAACGGCAGCTGGATGCTGCTCTCGGTCACAGGTGAGCGGAAAAACACACACAATAGCGTTGTGTTAGTAGCACGATGCTTTTGTTATCACACACACACACACACACACGTGGGTATTTATTCCTCCTGTGCACCTGTAAGATACGCAGATAGTAAACGAGCGCCGGATCGCTCAACTCGTTCGTCCTGTCTACGTGCCGCCGTGCGACAGTGGTGACGCGTTAGTTTCCCCGCTGTATTGTGCAATCTCATCACGCTTAAAAAAAAAAAAAAAATGCTCCATTCTGAGCGCTTGTTTTTCCGGATTTCCGAGCACGGGTTAATCCGGTTTGTTTATCTGAAAAGCCTGCGTTCGGACCTCTGTTCCGTACGGTGATGACGATTCGTGGAGCGCCTCGGATAAATCATAGGTTTATTACGTACGAGATTACATATGAACACATGGAGATGTTAACCCGATTGAGACGATGCTCTGATTAAGAGACGAGCATGTAAACAGACCTTAATCCGATTAAAGTCGCACTCGGAGTAAACACGAACGGAATTAAGACGTGTGGAGTATTTCCTGTTTTGGTCGCATTATCGGAGTGCGTTGCAGACACGTACGCGCCTTAGTCGTCGTGCGAGTTTTCACCGCATTGTGCGACGGGACGCGATCGCCCACGGCAGCGCTCGACCGTTTGACGGCGAACGAGAGAGCACGGCCGCGTCCCAAACCGCGTACTTACCTACTACGGTATATAGTAGGAGAAATACATGTATCTCGGCTACTATACGGTAGGTAAGTACGCGGTTTGAGACGCAGCCCACGGCTTCAAGCAGTCGTCTGTTTGCACGTACGGCGCGACAAATAATTAACTGCACTCGAAGCGTCCGTAAAATTAAACATGAAACACCCAAAACTGTATACGGGACCATAACGAAGACCAACTGTACGTCGATACGTGAAATTCTGGAAGGGACGTCGTACGGCGTTGCGCGGGGACGTAATGACGTGTGCCGTTAATCGCTCTGTGTTCTATAACACGTAACACGGGAACATGAAAGGAATATTCTAAAAGCGACTCATGTAAACACCTTCATCAGAATTTCGTCTTATTCGGAATAAGGTCGATAGTTAGATTACCGCCGTCCGGGTAAACGTAGTCGTAGTGTGTGCCTTTAATTCACGTCCTTACACATGCACTCTTCAGGGGGGGAAAAAAAAAAGCTCTAAAAGTCTCTCGAAATCACAAAGCATGACACACGTGAAGGACGTCTCCGAGTTATATAAACTCTAAACGTGATCACCAGACTGGAAAACTGGCGTGTTTTCAGAAGCTGTCTAAGCTGAGGAGAGCTCAGACGCCTGAGGGCTTTACTTTAACCTCAGGTGCACAAGTTTGGAGACGAGAAGTCTATTATGCTATTGAGCCCACGGGGGAAATTGCGTAATACACGGAGAGAGAATACGTGTGTGTGTGTAACATCTAGCGTCTAATTCTCAGAGGAAACACCGACCTGCAGGCTGATGTCTGTGAATAACAGCTTCATTAGCAGCAGTAGTAGTGATTCGGTGATCGTGGTGAGATTTGGCCATTATAATTCCTTATAGTTTATCATATTTCAACACTGAATCTAATAAATCTAAGGAAACAATCTCTCTCTCTCTCTCTCTCTCTCTCTCTCTCTCTCTCTCTCTCTCTAGTGCAGTTTCTTTCCTGAGAGGCTGCGTTTTGCTCTTAAATAAGTAACAGGGTCGAGTTTTTTAGCATGGAATTAGCATACTCACAAAATGCTGTTGACTAGCATTCACGTTAATGGTATTAGGGCATTAAGGACAACAACTGACGTGAAATTGTTTCTGGAACTTGTTTAGTGAGTGATTTACTTCCAATCTATAATTTGTGTATTAGTTTCCTTAATATCCAGATGAAATATCGCTGAAAAGAAAAAAGAAAGAAAACAGAACTGACTAGAAACCCGCGTCGCTTGTACCGTAGGTTGTCTCTTGCGGACATGTAGAGGCCGCTACTGTTGTCGCTTGTGGGCGTGGCCTGTACAGCATTTAAAAAAAGATTCTGCAGCCCACTGTGCGATTTACGTGCATGAGTGTTTAAAACATATTTAAGTTTGATTTACGTGTTAAGTGCTAGGCTTCATATTAGCTTTGCTTTCGGATTCTGTAGATTAGCGAAACTAGCAAGCTAACTTCCTTCCGAGCTTTATTTCTCTTAGTAACGTCTCATAAAAAGTCCAGGGGGTAGAGTCAGGGACGGATTATGAGACCCTTGGCACAGACCCAAAAGGCTAGGTTAGGGGTTTAAGGTTATAGGTGGAGCCGGATCAGGTCTAGCTCCACCTCCTGGTTCTTTCTGTCTGCAGCGAGGACGTAATCTCGATTTGATCTTTTTGTGATGACGATGATGAGGAAGAGGATTTATTGTCCTGAGTCGTTATTTATAAATTTCTCAAAGTATTTACTGGTTTATTTGTACTTTCAGCCCCGCCTGTGTTCAGCGAAACTCCGCCCTCAATCAACGAAGCCTTCTTCGGCAGACCAATCACCTTCAAGTGTGTTGCCCACGGCAACCCATCTCCCACCATCGAGTGGTATAAAGACAGAGTTCTAATGACCCAGACCAGCGATGTGATGGTGAGATGTATCTATGAGTTTTAACATGGTGGAGAAAAACTTGAATTGATGTACTACTTTTTTTGTCGTCCATCTTGTGTAGCTGTGCTGCGGAATCTGCCTGAACGGCCGCGTATGGATCGCGTATCATTAGCAAGGAAGCGAAAGCCGACGTTATGTTTCTGAATCACACGTGCAGCTGTATATAGAGGGAGAATAATAACGGGCCTAACAGAGAACCTTGCTGGACGCCATAATGGCGGAATACTTTCCTTTAATGCTAACAAAGCAGTAGCGGTCAGTCAAGAAAGATCTAAATACACAAGAACGTCTGTATAAAATGACGGTGTTTTCAGACGTCTTGGGAATCTCGGACAGCTGCCCTTTAAATCTGCCGTTGTTTCTCATCAAGTCTAAACATTACATTATTTCCTAGAATAAAGCCCAGAGAAGTTCTTTTTCTCAGCCCAGAAGATGAAAAGCGAGAAAGTGTTAACCATCCAAAGAACCTTTACACAAGAAACATGTCAAATGCTTGTGATTGTGTACATTAATAGCATCGTGACATTTGTGACTTGCATCATTGGTTTTCATTTTCCTCTCCACCAAAGTTTCCATGTATGTTCTCCTCCCTTCCTGTTGTCCCCTCCCATCATCCTGACCCCTCTCTCTCGCTCTCTCGCTCGCTCTCTCTAAAGGTCCTGAATGGGAGTCTGACTTTCTCTTCTGTAAGCAGAGAGGCAGCAGGAGGTTACCAGTGCCAAGCCTCTAACAGCGAGGGAAATGAGATTCACACCATGCAGCTCAGGGTCATAGGTCAGCTCCTATACTATGCCTCCCCCTCTATTAGACCTTCAGTTGTCTAGAACAAGTTGTGAACTTATACAGCTCTCTAGCTCACATGTTGAGAGAACAGATTCACTTGGCTCACCACTAGAGTTGCGCTTGTGTGACCAATCCCTAATCATCATTATTCACAGTGTCCAATCACTGATCACCATTATTCCCAATGTCCAATCACTGTTGACCATTATTCCCAACGCCCAATCACTGATCAGCATTATTCGCAATGTCCAATCACTGATCATCATTATTCCCAACGTCCAATCACTGATCATCATTATTCCCAACGTCCAATCACTGATGACCATTATTCCCAACGGCCAGTCACTGATCATCATTATTCCCAACGTCCAATCACTGATGACCATTATTCCCAACGGCCAGTCACTGATCACCATTATTCCCAACGTCCAATCACTGATGACCATTATTCCCAACGGCCAGTCACTGATCACCATTATTCCCAACGTCCAATCACTGATGACCATTATTCCCAACGCCCAATCACTGATCAGCATTATTCGCAACGTCCAATCACTGATCATCATTATTCCCAACGTCCAATCACTGATCGCCATTATTCCCAACGTCCAATCACTGATCGCCATTATTCCCAGCGTCCAGTCACTGATCACCGTTATTTCCAGTGTCCAATCATTAATGACTGTTGTTTGTCTTTTCTATATATATATTCTATATATTATTCTTCATGATCTATTATTTTCTATTCTGATAAACCTTGATTATAGTCAAAGAATCTTTAGAAAATCCTGCTTCTTCACGTAACACATTTGGATATGCAAATTAATCAATCAGTGATGTCATCTGGTAATTTCTAGCGACTTTTTGAACTACTTTCCCTGATACACTTATTGTGTTGTAATCTGAATGGCAGTGAGGTTGGACAAGCAGATACTGCCATCTAGTGGTGAGATGGTGGAGTTTTAAGAAATGTCTGCAAATCACAAATCATCGTTAACGCCGGTCAACTAGCTAAAATGATCTCGTTTTATTTTCTTCCACAGCACAACCCCGAGTGTGTATATCCGTTATTAAAATGACCTTTCCTCATCTCCTCATCGCAGGTCCTCCCGTCATCCTGATTCCCCCGACGGACACCGTCCTTAACATGTCCCATAACGCCTTGCTGCGGTGCCAGGCCGAGGCCGATCCTCCCAACATGACCTACGTGTGGATGAAAGAAGGAGAGAACGTCTACCACATAGAGTGGGTCTTACACCAGATTTACACCAAAACACCAGCTTCAGCGTCGGTGAGACATTTTAGTGCCACGCTTTCATCCTGATCATTTTGTCTTTGTGTGGTCCGTCAGATCTCTGAAGTCTCGTGTGAAAGTGATGGTCGATGGCACGCTGCTCATATCCGGTTTAATCCCGGGGGATTCTGGGAAATACACCTGCATGCCTACGAACGGCCTTCTGACTTCGCCCACTGCCTCGGCCACGCTTACAGTGCAACGTATGTATATGAGTCTGTGAATGTGTGTGTGTAATAAAATATACATAAATAATAACATTTTATAAATTCAAAAATGAAATTTGACCAAAAACGTATATATATATTTTATTGATAATATCGATTATATGATGACTATATGATCGATTATAATTTAAGATAATGCAAATTTATTATTTAGGTGACAAATGGGGCGCATTTCAAATATTTGCATATGTTTTAAAATAAAAGTTTTGGAATACAGTTTTAGATATTAAGGTATTGAGGTTAAATTATGCTCTTCATTATGCTGTGGGGGGGGGAAGAAGTGTAATCCTGAATTTCACTTTCGAGAAGATATCACATAAATAAATGTTTATTTACATTCACGGCATTTGGCAGACGCTCTCATCCAGAGCAAATGTATAGGGGCTTTTATTGTGAAAAATGGTTGTTTTTGGTACCAAAATATGTGAAGAACCAACAATCACCAGGTTCTACTTCCAAAAATGCCTTTTCCTCTAATGGACACTTATCTGGAGTTTTTTTTTAAACCTTATTTGTGAATCCAGAAGCCAAAACAAATCGAATAAAATAATTAAACTCCATTAACAATGTTAAAAAAAAAAAAGAAGCTAAAACCCGTCCATCCCGCCGTGTTGACCGAGTTAACCCCTCCTCCTGTAACAGACCCTGCGCAGGTGACCCAGATGCCCGAGTGGATCTTCCTCCCTACAGGAATGAGAGGAGTGATCTCCTGCCCGCTGCTTTCCGAACCGCCGCTGCTTCGAGTGGACTGGACCAAAAACGGAAAAGCGCTGGACCTCGACGCTGTAAGAGACGCTTCCTGTTTATAAAACACACAGCACACGGAAACGACCTATACGCTCATATCGGTGCGCTCGTTCTAATGCGTTATCCTTATTCTGAAACAACTAGGAACAGCTTGTTGGACGCGCCACGTGATCTAAAAAATAAACGTATTTAACAAAGGAAAAGCATTTAAGTACCATGTATCTCCAGGAAGGAGTCTCCAGTGTCAGGGCTTTGTAACAGTCAGACGTAAAGTAACGACATCGTCAGGAGAGAGGAGTTTACGCGTTGTGGTTCAATTATTTTTAAAAAAATAATTATTCCTTTTTGTCTTCAGCATTACACATTTTTAGACTTGAATGTTAAAACTTTTGGACATTGAAAGATTTATTATTATTATTATTATTATTATTATTATTATTATTATTATTATTCCTCCAGGCGTACTGTTTTAGCCTTTTTTTTTTTTTAAACTCACGGACAATCTCTATTTACTTTTTAATATTTGATTTAAATAGGATTTAAATAGACGCGTATAGTGAACGGAAACGGAAGTTTGAAGGCGGAAGGGAATACATTTAGGAAAGGAAGCGATAATTAAAAACAATAATAAAGAGCTGAGCCTGGACTAAAACAGGAAATGGGACACGTTAGAGCCGGGACGCGGACAGGAAGGGACGAGACTGTGACGGGTACGACACCAATCAGCTTTAAATGTGGTCCGTGTATTAGTAAATAAAATATCACGTTCCTGTTCTCACTTCATTCAGTACCCAGGATGGATCCAGACGGCAGACGGTTCCATCGTTATCACCACGGCTAACGACGACGCGCTCGGCGTCTACACCTGCACTCCGTATAACAGCTACGGGACGATGGGCCGATCCGAGAGCGCCACCGTCATCCTGCAGGTCAGACTCTCGTAACAGGAAACGAATAGATAGAAACGAATACAGGAAGTCATGCAGTGCTGTAATGTGCCGAACTCTTTCAGGATCCTCCGTCTATCACGCTCGCGCCGCGTAAGGAGTACAGGGCGGAGGCGGGGAGGACGCTGATTATTCCCTGCCAGGCGCACGGAGATCCTCCGCCGAAAGTCACGTGGACCAAGGTAACCAGGACGTCCAGCTTATACAGGGTGCTCAGCGATGTTCCGTTCTCAATCCTGATTGGTCAGGAGGTGTCGGTTAATTTTCTAAAACAGCAGCTTTGACGGTCGCGCAGCCGTTTCGCGCCAACGCGCCCGTTCTTGTACGTTCTTATACGTTTCTATAGTAACAAGCCCGTTCACAGGGACTCGAACGGCATGTTTTCTGTAAGGAGAGGTTTATTTAACATTCACGGAAGGAGTCTCCAGTGTAACAGTCAGAGGTAAAGACATTTTAAAGATAAAGGAGTTTGGGGGGAAAAAAAGAAAGAAGAAAGAAAGAAAGAAAGAAGGAGGGAATGACAATATTAGGAAAGAAGGAAGGAGTCTCCAGTGTCAGTGCTTTGTAACAGTCGGAGGTAAAGACGTAAAGTCCCGTCCCCCCCCCCGACATTTGAAGGATGAAGGAGTTTGGAAGAAAGAAAGAAAAAGAAGGAAAGAAAGAAGGAGTCTCCAGTATCGGTGCTTTGTAAGAGACGTAAAGGGTTTTTTTTCCCCGACATGTTTGGGAAAAAAAGAAAGAAGGAGGGAATGACAATTTTAGGAAAGAAGGAAGGAGTCTCCAGTGTCAGTGGTTAGTAACAGAGGTAAAGCTGAAACCTGGCTGTGTTTCGTGTGTTTCTCTTCATCACTCCACCCCGTCACTGATTATTTTCCCGTCACCGCGTGACACCGAGTGTTTTATTCCTTATTCGTTTGCCGCCAGCTTTTACGTAATCAGTAATCAGTTAATCGCATAATAACCTCATATTATCCTCTTCGTTTTTTTTCTTCTCTCTCTCTCTCTCTCTCTCTCTCGTCCTTACTTGCCATCACCTGTCTCTCTCCCTCTTCCTCTTTCTGTCACACTCTTCCTCTCCGTCTCATGTCCTTTGTCTCACACTACTCTTTCTCCCTCGGACTTTTTTTTCCCTTCACCTTGCTCTCTATCTACCCATCTCATCATCTTGCTTGCACGCTCTCTTTCTCTCTCTCTCTCTCTCTCTCTCTCTCTCTCTCTCTCTCTCTCTCTCTCTCCAGCTCAGTCCCTCTGTCTCTCGCCCTCTGTACTCTATAACAGGGAACGGTTCTCTGCTCCTTCAGTCTCTGAGTAAAGAGCATTATGGGGAGTGGGAGTGCAGTGTGACGAACCGAGTCGCCACCATCACCGCCGCCACCACCGTCACAGTGCTCGGTGAGGATCAACACCACGATCCCCCCAATCCCCCCCCCAACACACACACAGGCAGAATTGAGATTTTTTTTTTCTTCTTCTTGTCTCTGCGCTGTTTCATGTTCTTTCTCTGTGTGTGTGTGTGTGTGTGTGTGTGTGTGTGTGTCAGGTACGAGTCCCCACGCCGTGTCCTCCATGTCCGTTGAAGTCGGAGTAAACCAGGCCAATGTGTCCTGGGTGCCTGGATTTGATGGAGGATATACACAAACTTTCACCGTCTGGTTAGTGTCTAGAAGTTCATTATCATTTCCGCACGTGCGCGTGTGCGTGCGCGCGTGCGTGCGTGCGCGTGTGCGTGCGCGCGTGTGTGTGTCTCTGCGTTCATGCTGCCTCCATACCAATAACAGGTTAAACACCACAATACTGGTAGTATAACGGTACTTTATAATATCTTAATATTCTGGAATTCTGGACTCTGATTGGTCAAGCTGGTAAAAGACGTCTTCAGGACATCGAGAGAGAGAGAAAGAAAAAGAGAAGCTGGTGAGGGAGCGACTATAAGTCTGTAGCTACTATAATGCAGACGAGAACAGTAAACATAACAATAATATATATATATATATATATATTTTAACGCATGAAAATGTGTTAATGTTGGTAGAAAACTGGAAAATAAACCTCGGGGCTGTTAAGAGTCACGCCTCTTCATCACACCATCCCGTCACTGATTATTTTCCTGTTTCTGCATGACACGGAGTGGTTCATTCCTTATGTAATGGCTACTACTAGTGTTCCACAATCAGAAACGAGAACTACTACAAAGGATATTCTATTTAACAGGAAAAAAAGGATAACAAACTGTAACTAGGCTGAGTTACACGAGTACATCCTATGTGACCGACTTTATTTCTTCTATACGGCTCAAAAAGCACAAAAACAGCAATTTTTTTTTTCTTTTTAGGTTCCTCCAGCTGTTGCATTTGAGCGTCGTATATCCGTGCACGCACCCGTGTAAGAATCTGAGGCCGTTCATTTTTGTGTTCGTTTCTCGACTGGGCGGGGCTCGGGTAATCCGGCCGCCGTGTTAAGCGTCACATGCAGGGGGCTGTCTTGTCTTTGTCTTTATCGACATTAAAACGGATTTTGGTCGCACAGGGCCGTATTCGGAGTTGTCGAATCGAGTCCAAAAGTCCTGTCGATATTTACACGGCGAAAGTTATACATATTCAGAGACGGGTGTTATGCGGCTTGGCGCAGCAAATTACCTGCACCTTCAAGGTTGCCAGGTTTATCCTGAGCAGAAGTAGGCTTGTGCACAGACGAGGTTCTGAGTAGTGTTTAGACCACAAACGCTTTCCGTTAGTCTATATCGGATATGTGAATCCTGAGACCTACTTCATGGACACGCCCCTCAGTCCACTTCTGATATATCTGTAATAATTGCGCTTGTTCTCATTCAGGTCGAAGTGCGTGTGTGCCGTTGAGGAGCAGCAGGAGTGGCGCTCGGCTCCCGGTCCGTCCTCCAGCTCCAGCGTGTTGGTCGGTGACCTCCTTCCATCCACCGAGTACCAGTTCAGCGTGATGCCTCACAACAAGCTGGGCAGCGGCCCATTCAGTGACATCACCTCTGCCCGAACCATGGGTCAGAACCAGCTTTTATTACCTCTATTAACCAGCTCTAGATCTCCTTTCTCTCTGTCCCGATCCATCTGCACGACTTGTGATTTATTTATATTTTTTTTGGCTTCCTATCCAGATGCGCTCCCTGCATCGTCCAAGCTGGAACCGCCCACGCCGCTATCCTTCAACCAGAGTTCCGAGGGTGTTTATCTACGCTGGGCGGTTCCATCGACTCGGCAGCTACCTATCGACAGTTTTGTCCTCCAGTCACGTCTTGAGGACGGGGAGTGGTCGACGTTGGATGAGGACATCAGTGCGAATAAGAGTGAAATGCTTGTTCAGGGATTGCAGAAGGTATTGTTTGGTACTTTTGTTTGTCTTGTAGTCCTCGGGTACGCTGTGAGCGGAAATGCAAATGCTAAAATCTCAAAATCTGTCGCGCAGCGATTTCGGCATTCGGTTACATGTCGTGGCTTTGAAGGTATTTTGAAGGTTAAATGATTCATATAGAGCTAGAAACACATTTAAAGTCCCCTCAAAATGGTTGGAGAGCTGTGATTTGATAGTTCCATTCAAGTATATATCTAAACGCGCTTACTTAGAGAGCTACCTAAATACGGGGCGGCTGTGGATCAGGTGGTCGAGCGGGTCGTCCACTGATCGTAGGGTCGGCGGTTCGATTCCCGGCCCACGTGACTCCACGTACCGGAGACGGCGTATAAAGACGGAATTGCGTTCTCCGTCAGTCTGAGGTAGCGACATTCGGGCATCAAACAGCCCCGCGATGGTCAAAGACCTCCGTAAAGTCACGTCTCCACCTTCTTCCAAATATACAAACTCCACCCACTTCACCGAGTGATGGCTGGAAAAGGAAAGACGCACGGTCGAAAACACACTGACGGAACAGAGCACGTTTACTGTTAATGAGCTGCTTCTGTAGAGCAAGACACGCCCCTGGGGGTGGGGCTTGTACATTTTAGACAGCATATCACTGGACAAACACAAGACTAGTACAGGATGAGTCATCAAAAATGACATTGTTTTCTTGGAAAGGATGAACTTTCAAATGAAAACATGAATATCTGATATAACACAGTTCTCCTCTCGTGTAACAGACAGGTCTGAAATGCCAAATTTGACATCAGGGCTGCTTTAAACGTTACAAACCGCACCTTTAAAGCCACAATTACAGTCTGAGAATGGAGCGGTTTGAAATCAGGACTCAGTAGTGCGATGTGATATTTCCATTCTGTGATGTTTCAATAAATGTCATTCCGGTGCCTTGCCTTTGTCGTTTTTTCTCTTCACTTTGTGACATTCTGCAGAACTGCAACTACGAGCTAAGACTCCTGTCTCGCCGTGGAGAACAGCTGAGCACGCCGAGTCACTCGATCAACGTCTCCACTCTGGGTCAGTGCCTAAGCCTCGCTCCACTTTCCTTCCAACTGCTCTGGTTATTCAATTTAGGCCCATATCTGTTTGGATTATTCTCATAAATCATCCATTGTTCTGTTTTTGAGCGGTGTGATGGAATTAAACAGAAAAACAACTTTTTATTTTGCAGTCATGGACACGAACCCTCCAAGTTCACACCTACCTGGGACAGAGCCTCAGCCACTCTGGGCTGGAGTCATGATTGGGATGGGCGTCCTGTGCCTTTTGCTTCTGGTCATTTTAGTCACGGTGTGTTTAATTGGCCGTAAAAGAAACCGGCGACACAGGAAGATGATGCGGGGTAAAGAAACTACACGTCGCTTTTTTTTTTTAAACCACAAAAACACAATGAGTGTTTTATAGACTGTGTCTTTCCCAGCTCAATAAAACGTTCTTGTTTAGAACAGAATATGAAGTAATTCTTCCCTCAGATTTCAATTCACCGTGTCGTTTGCTTATTTCAGGTCACCCCGCTGCTCCGTCTAGGAAGTAAGTGTATTTGATCGGTCTGTTATCATTTACTTCCTGTTAATGAAGATGGATGCGTTACTTTTACCTTCTGTCTCAGGAAATGGATGGAAGGTTTTTATTAGCATTATTGGTTCGTTGATGTGAAGTAAAATCTAGCAGTGTGTGTGTGACTTCTGTTATTACTGCTCATTCTTCACATCTTGTATCTCCTTCAGAGCTGAGTCAGACCCTGACAGCCCTGACAGTGTATTAAAACAGAAGCTCCTCCCTCTTCGCCCGCTCTCCAGTTCCTCCTCGTCTTCAGACCACTCTTCGGACAAATCCAATCGCAACGACTGTCCTGACCAGAAACAGCACCAGCTCCCGTGTACCCAGACCCCTTCCCAGGGATCAGTACCTCAGATTCACCTCCATCGTGCCTCCACCGTGGAGCTCATTCACCGTGGGCCAGATGGCCGATTCATGCTTGAGCCTTATGAAGAGTTTGGCACGTTCTATACCTCTCCATCCAGGCATGAAATGTCGAGGCAAGGCTTTTCACGTTCATCTGAGCGACCTGGTGATGCCAAACTTCGTAAATCACAATCTTTGCGCTCGTACAGGAGTGAAAGAAGGCATCCTCCTTTCGTCCTGTCCGTGGACATGCCGTCTTGTGGATTGGACATTTCTCCTTCGGGCAGAGCGCAAACGTTGCCCAGATATGGCTGCTACTCTGTGTCTCTTGGACAGGAGATCTCAAATAGATCAAGTTTGTCCTCTGAGATCAGCGGTTCGGTTCTCTACCCACCGTCGGACAACTGTCCGACGCTAAAGCGTGGCGACACTCACTCCACAGCCAGCACGCTTGTTCTACAAATGGAGCATGAAAGAGAACAAGGCAATCTTAGCCGGTGTCTTAGGCTGGCCCAGGAGAGAGAGGAGCTGGAGCGAGAGTTGCGTAAGTACACTCTGGATCGGAACTTTGAAGTCAAGAGAGGTGGGTCACTCCGAGTGGAGTGCAAGAGAGGAATTGCAGAGAATGATGAAACAGCCTGGAAAAGCAGAGGACCAGGATCCTTGCATGTTACACAACTGTCCAACAGAGAGCAGTGTCTATCCAGTAACACTATTATTCCAAGAGTAAGAGCTTCCTCTTGTATTCCGTGGGAGGCTGGATATATAATGTCTCCCAGTAATCTGGTAAAAGCACAGAATTGCCATGAAAGTACGTTTGAGTGCCTGAAGAACTCTCATTTAAACCAAATGTCAAACCACAGAAGGTCTAAAAGTCTAGAGCGAGGGGAGCACCAAAGATCACGTGTTAAAGATCAGCGGCGAAGGCGAACCATGACTGAAGGTGCCCCTGTCAATTTTGATAATAAACCTTTAGACTCAACACTGGAAAGATCTCATTATAGTGTGGAGGGCAGCCTGAAGAATCCTGTAGCCTACAGTCGCAGTCAACAGCATGTTTTCCCAAGAATGAGTCACCTGGGAGAGGCACAGCAAGGAGGAAATGTGGAGAAAAGCAGAGGACGGGCTGGCTGTGCAACTGATTATGTGGAGATGTGTGTGGATGAGCCAGAGATACAGGCTCATACTCGCTTAACGAGGTCCATGCCAAGGTCCATGGATTCTCACAGACCCAGTCTATATCAGCTGCAGATGGAGACAGAAAGACAATCAGGGTACAAAACCGTTCAGAGAGGCTTGAGAAGAGACTCCGAGAGGATGAGTAGTGGGTCAAGCAGAACCCTTCCCTCAAAACATCGACAAAGACCGGCTTCCCAGAATGGTCTTAGTGGGGATTCCCAAGATATAAATCACCACAAAAGTGCCCCTAGTTTGGATGATAAAAAGTACAGTGAGCAATTCCTGCCCCCTGACGCCTGGATTGACTCCCTAAGCATGGCGCGAAATTCCTCCCTGTCTCCTTGTCCAAGTGGAGAGGAGAACCAGGTGACCCAGAGTCAAGAAACTGAACCGTGTGCACCTTCAGAAAATCAGCTTCGAGACTCCTATCGTCAGCAGGCCTCTAATGGTGCCTCTACTGCTGATCAAGACGGCCAGCGCCACAGTCCGCCTTCCGTGCCTCTAGAGGGTTCCCACTGGCCTCCGATGCATTGCTATTCCCCAGAACCCGAGGGAAGTTGCCGGAGCTATGCCAGCCATAGCAGTGGCAGAGGAAGTATGGATCAGCCGAGCAGCAGGCAGTCTCTGTCTTTTAGCCCACCTCTAAACAGCTCCCTAGAGATCCCCGAGGAGAGCGATAGAGACGAGGCTGGCCAGCGCTCGCTACATAAATGGTGAGAAACACCTGCTTCAATCTCCAATTCCTTTGCCCATTATTATTTTATTTATATCTAGGCTAGTGTTTTCCTAGGGGGGCGAGGTGTTATTGAACCAGCTAATTGAATCAAGACTATTAAATAAAAGAAAAACAGCATACTGCATCTCAGGGGTCCTTCAGTATTGTGATGGAATCCTACAAAATCGCTTTGTCGTCCATTTGCAGAGTTTCTTTTTAAACACACCCAAATTTCTCATAAAGTCCCACTTGCTAGCTGGTTCTTCTGTGCCATTTTACAGATATATTCCGACATGGGCGTTTATAGTTTTGCCTATACGGTGTGTGTGCTGGAATGAAAACAGCAAAAGAAATATCTTTAAAACTATATCTCCAGCTCCAGGAGAGATTCCGTCGATGAGAACTACGAGTGGGACTCTCACTACGACTCCGTGAACTCTAATGACCTCAAAACTTCAATGAGCACAGTATGCCTGCAGGGGGAGATCCTGAGCAAGGGAAGACGGAGGAGTGTGGCGAACGACAGCAGGTTGTCCTTAAAGCAGGACAAGAGAGGTGGGGGAAATTTGTTGAACCAGACACATTTAAAATGTTCTCCTAAATGTTCTTACAGTTGAAAAAACCGTTCTGTTTGAGTCCCGTTTTATGTAAGGAGTCACACATTTGCGGCGGGAGTCCATGTTACTACCCTGAAGTCGATTATTTTCATAGAAACAGCGCATCCTAGAGAAAAAACACCACAGAAAAACCACAAAGCGTGAACTCTTCTGTCCTGAAAATGTCGGAAAACTTAACATTACAGCTTTACCTTTGACCGTTAAAAAACGCTGACACCGGAGACTCCCTCCGTAAAGCTTAAATAAACACCTCCTTGTAGAAAACGTCACCATATCCACGATTCCACGCGTATTTAAATCCGTTTCTGTCGCGCATCCGCCATACAAGTCGCTGTGTTAATTAATCACCACCTTATAACCAATCAGAACTGAGAATTCAACAGTTGATTTATTAAATCTAATCACATTTTATCACAGTCTAAAACTGGATTTAAAGAGAAGCAAATCAGTAAATGAATCGCATGTAAATGAATCACACGAAAATGAATCACACGAAAATGGCTCACAGGTAAATGAATCACATGTAAACGAATCACATGAAAACGAATCACATGCAAATGTATCACAGGTAAATGAATCACATGAATATGAATCACATGAATATGAATCACATGAAAATGAATCACATGAAAATGAATCACATGCAAATGTATCATATGAAAATGAAGAAATAAATTAAAATGAGTCGATTTATTAAATTAATTAACGTGTGTTTGCAGGTCTGTACCGCTCGGTTAGCATTTTGCCCCCCAGCTGTGAAGAGTCTCTCCTGGAGCGGGAAATTCAGCACGGCTCCATGTCCTACTCTGACCCTAATCCTGCTGCTGAAGCGGTGTTATTCTGAGTCTTGACGGTAAGGACACCTCCAGTATGTACACGCTACATTAGCAAGCTACGGAGTGCCAGGCCGTCATTCAATTTCTGTGATACGAAGCCGCGATTTCACCACGACCAATCCTATGGCTTTCTTCAGTTCCCCACTCAAAACCTTAGCTCCTATCTGCAATTACTTTCCGTTTACTAACTGAAAAATTACCCGCTCTCATTAACTGTATATACTGCAGGGGCGGTATGTTGAAAAAGAAAGCATGGAAACACGTAGCAGAGATTTGTTTGGGTTTCCGGCGAGTGTACATAGCTAGGACAGTTGGCTTGCTTTGCTAAACTAATCTAATCTAATCTAATCTAATCTGAAAACGAAGCTAGTATGAAGTTGTGCACGTAACACGGAAATCAAGCTGTAGGCTGTACGTTTACAGTCTCCCGTCGGAAATAAAAATATGCAAGCGCACATCCAGACTAGTGATGCTTGTTGCTTGCTAGTGTGAATGTAGAGTCACGTACACCGTCTAATAAGTGTGTGTCCGGCCGTGTGTGTGTTTGTCTATGCATATAACAAATAAGAAAAATACCAAAAGTATCGTTCGATACCAAAAGTAATATTGTACTGGACACGTGATTAAGCCGAATGATAACTTCGCATATTACATTCTTAGATGGAATAGCTCTATTTAATATTTAAACACTTCAATATTGAATATTACCCAGAGCGAACCCCAATGCATATTAGATACTGTAATCTAACACACTGCAACGTTCATTTCTCTTTCTGTGTAAAACAGGATCCTCTGGACCAAACATGGTGGACCTCGAAACACGAGAGACTCCATAACGTCGATGAGAAACCAACAAAGACGCGGGACCTGTTTCTCACGTCCCGTGTTCGAAGTTCCCTCACCGCTTCCGCTTTCCGTTCCGCTCTACGCGACTTTAAACGCCTGTCGGGCGAAATTATGCAAACGAAGACAGCCCGATACTTTCCCGGACAAATCCAGCTGTCATGACATCTCCAGTGACATTTGAATTCGGGATAATTTCCCCGTGGGATCGAGGAGAGCGACTCCGATTGGTTGCACTCACCGGTCTCAAAGGATGAAGGAAATGAATCCCTCGTTTCATCACTCGTCTGAGATCACACCGAGGAGCAAAGTGACTCGAGATACCTGCTCCAAATAAACTGCCGCGCTCTTTCGGCACTGCGATTCACACTTCCTGTACCTGCGAAATGAAAGAGAACGTAAAAAAAAGAAAAAGTTTATGCCAAGGATGGAACAGGTCTAAATCGAGGAAGGTTGCCAGTCCATGTGGTCAGATTCGGGTATTTTCGAGTGCTTCGGATGCAGTTCGAAGCAAACTTTCCGCACGGCGGTCAGCCGCGGACTAGGATATCGATCCGCGCTCGGAGACCGAGCAGTGGGATTAAAAGCCTGGTCAGTTGTGAGTAAAAGTTCTAACGTGAAAGCTTTCTTTTTGCACTCCTTGCCTTTGGGAATAACATGAGAGGACGCAAACTGCGATCGGTGCTCTGAGGGCGTAAGAGGTGATCCATTATATACTGTGAAAATGGCTCGATGGAAGGCAGAGTTCTCTTTTTCAAAACAAAACGGAAACTTACGTGAAGGATTACAGCGAAAAACGACAACCGAGATCAGACTGTTAACCGTTTATTACACTTTTACAGTCAGTATATTCGATATATTTTTCACATTTACTTCCAGACACTTTATCCTCATTTATGAATGGATTTATTTGTCAGTTATTTGCAGGGGGATTTAGACACGAAATGTCGTTTCATGAAAATCCAGTCGTATTTGTGTACATTTATATCACTTAAGGAGAGTCGGTAATGGGAACCTCGATTGATCAGCTTCAAAACATATAACCGTTGATGAGTTGCTTCGATTTTATAATATGGATTACTCTGACCTCACTTATTTATTTCCATTACACACACTCAGTTCCTGGTAGCTTAGCGGTTAGCACGTTCGCTCTAACCCTAACCCTGCCCTCTCTGGGCGGAGTTCGCGTGTTCTCCCCGTGCTGCGGGGGTTTCCTCCGGGTTCTCCGGTTTCCTCCCCCGGTCCAAAGACATTCATGATAGGCGGATCGGCGTGTCCAAAGTGTCCGTAGTGTAGGAACGGGTGTGTGAGTGTGTATGTGATCGTACCCTGCGATAGATTGGCACTCTGTCCAGGGTGTACCCCGCCTTGTCCCCTGGGATAGGCTCCAGATTTCCCCACGACCCAGTAGGACAAGCGATATAGAAGATGGATGGACCTCAATTCCTTGACTTCTAGAACAGAAAACATCTATTCATAAATACTAGCCGTTTAATTTAAATAAAAGCAGAAGAAAAAAAAGAGGAGGAGTTATTGTGTGTCTGTGGTAGCTGCAGTGGCTGAGCTGCATTACTGGATTTAGAAGATTTGGAGCATACCATGCTTAAGAGGCGCTCGTCCACCGTCTTAGTCACTCCCTATGAGGGTTGCCTTTTATGGAGTTTTGTAGGCGTGGCCGAATGTAGATCTGTCACGAAGACGCTCTGTAGTTTACAGATGATTGGTGGTTGTCGGCAAACGCACGAGTCCGAAAAACATCAGTGTGGTTCTCTGTAATTTTGTAAATCTATTGGGAATATTTATTTCTGGTATTTAATTCCAGTATTTACTTGACCTATGAAAGCAAAGATTGATAAATGAGGCCCAGCGTGCAATTTATTACTATTATTATTCATTTTTTTCATATAAAAGTCAGTCAAAGCACACAGTTTGCCAGATATAACTCTTTTATAAAAACACAGGATGTTGAATAACTCGTTAAATGTCAGCTCAGTTCACAGGGGATCACACACACACACACACACACACACACACTAAACTCCTTTAAACTCTGCGGACACGGTCTCAGCGTACAGATTCACACCGAGAGCATCAATATCTCCATTGAAACGGTCATTAAAGTCGCCACACCGATCGCGAGATTATTCCGTTTTAACGTCGTGAGAAAGAAGCCTGGAGAGAGACGGGACCGTACGACTTAAAAGGTACAAAAACGTCGACAATTTCCAATTTAGACTAACATTGCGGAGTTATCGCAGACTGTAACGCACCACATCGTGCGGCGTTTTCCGAGATTCCAGATCCAAACATTTCCGCTCATCGGCGCCGAAAGCTGAAAAAAAAAAAACGAACGAAACCGCGGAGCGATTCGGGAAACGCTGACGCGCCTCGGAGAGTCGCTGAAACAGAGTCATTTGGCTTTCAGGGTTTGGTGAAAGAGAGGATTAAGTATAATTACACATTGTAGGATTTCACACACGGTAATCTTACTTGAAAGCTTCTGTCACTGGAAAAAAAAAAAAAAAAAAAGAGAGAGAGAGAGTCAAAGAGTAAAAATAAAACAACCTGACAGTTTCAATTTTTTGTCATAATTGCAGCTCGCGCGGTTACGAAGACAATCAGAGACGGAATGATGGACGTCTCCGGCCTAGTCGTTATTTTATCCTGTTTTTTTTATTTAAAAAAAAAAAAAAACCTCGCACGGACCTCGTTTTTCGAACTGTTAAAGACCGGAGGAGGAAAAGAAAGGAGATAAACAGAAGAGAACAAACGGACGAATAAATAAATAATAATTGAGAAAATCATTTGTAATGATGATACCGCGGGAAAAATCTCCATGCTACGTAGGCTACGTTAACAGTTTAGACATCTAGGCTAATTAGCTTTCCATTCACATCCGTCGGTCCTTTTTCTTCCTTCCTTCCTTCACTCATCCGACAGCCGGAGAAACACGACTTCCTGTCAGCTTTCACAGTGTGACCCTTTACCCTGATCCGTTTGTCTGACGACGCTATAATCAGCGCGCGTATCTCTCGGTGGCGCTAAAAGCAACTCATCGCTAATTGTTTGCAGGGCTCCTCACCTCCTTGCGTTACTCACGTGACCCCGGTAATCGGCTCGAACAGACGCTAGACAATCTTCCGAATCGGGACGTGGAAAATACAGCATCGTGTAGAGAAAAAGAAGAAGAAAAAACGTCTGACGCTAGCACGACGCGGTCACTTAGCACGCTAGCTCAAACAGCTCCCTGCTGAAATGTCAGTCAGAGACTTCCTGCCGCTTTAACGCATTACGATTCTGTGAATACGATGCTTTTCATCTGCTTTTTATTCGGTAGTTATTTTAGTTTCCTCTTATTCAGGCGTGACACAAACCAAAATAAATGCATCCAAGAAACTTTTCTATCCACCACGCTACGCTGAGCGCGAACGCCGCGCCTGCTTCCGAAATCGGTAGGCCTTAATCCCGCCGCCTGATTAACCGGATTAATTAATAATTGAATAATTCACCTTCGAATCGTGAAATGATGTGTAAAAGGAGTTTCATTACCTGCTTTACCTTCAGCGTAGCAGTGTTTTATTCCGTTTCTTTTACAGACAGTTAGGCACACGAGATGCACGCTCGCCTCAGACTAACCGCGATCGACATTTACGCTTAATCAGGAGAGGTAATGGAGTGCCACATTTCCATCCGGCATTGTCTTCTAGCAGACACTCAAAATTAGTCACGGATAATCGAACGCATTTAAAATGTGTGTTTCTCGGCGTTTTAAGCCGTTTCGCAACGACGTCGTTGTAGGCTATAGAGCAACGGTGTCGGATCTTATCCGGAAAGCTCCGGCGTGGCTGCGGGTTTTCATTCCGACCGAGCGGGGGCCACACCCGAGTCTACCGGAAGCTCAAGATCAGCCGATTTAAACGGGCGGAATCGGGTGTGGCTCCTGCTCGACTGGCATGAAAACCCGCACCCACACCGGCCCTTCCCGGATAAGATCCGACACCCGTGCTATCGGCTACGCAAAGCATCAAAACCCATCACGGGAAGCCAGATCGGGATGCGTTTCACGCCACGGCGCTGTTGAATTCTCCGTCCTGATTGGTCAGAAGGCGTTGGTTCGTTTTCTGTATACAGAAAAGAGTTATCGTTTCTATGGAAATGCTTCATCCACAGGAATCGATGCTGCGCATAAAAGGTTTCTGCGTCGGAGACGTTCACGGAAGGAGTCTCCAGCGTCGGTGGCTTGTAAGAGCTTGTAGGTTTTCAGGACAGGGGAGTTTACAACTGCTGTAACGTAAGCGACAACAGGAAATACGCTGTTCTACAGGTATAAATGGATAATAAGTATGATGTATAGCTCTTTAACAGGCAAAGCGTGCAATCACTGGGAGGGAAGTTGCTGTCATATAAGAGGAATAAAACACTTCACGGTGTGGTGTTGTAATAATAATATTAATAATAATAATAATAATAATAATAATAATAATCAACTTCCACATCTAAACCTACAACCGCCGCTTTATTCTTTACTCGACTCTGACCAAAGTGTGAAGGAAAGACGCACGTTTGTCGCACGTGCTCTATTTTGCTATTATGATATTTTTGTACACTACTGTTCATGTGATTATGATGATTTTCTTTTTATTTTTTTACATTCCTTTACCACCATGCAATGTAAATATCCTGACATGTAAATGTTTATATAACCGATCGACGACTACGTGCTGTCTATCCAGATTTTAGAGTATTTTTCTAGACTAGACAAGGTTATTTTTCTTTTTTTTTCTTTTCTTACTTCTCTTTTAAACTCCTGGGCTCATCAGTAAATAACGAGGGCAGTTACTGTACAGAACGGCGATATCTCCAGCTGTTTAAACCCAACCAGATGTTGTTACAGCTTTGTACAATGATTTTATCGACATGGTCACATGGGATATTTCTGTGCGATGAGTTTATACATTAAAAGTAAATGATTAATAGTTGTTGGTTGGTGTGTGTGTTTGTGTGTGTCATCTTGGTGGGACCAACTGTCCCCACAAGGACCGGAATATCAGACGGTTTTGGTCTTCAGCTTATCTTTAAAAAATAAAATAAAATAAAATAAAAAAAGCCGAAGGGTTTCATGGGGTTTGTGGTTTAGTTAGATTTGGAAGAAGCATAGCCTTAATTAGCTGCATTAATAATTAAATCAATGGGAAGGTCCTCACAAGGATAGTACTGTGTGTGTGTGTGTGTGTGTGTGTGTGTGTGTGTGTGTTTACCGAGGAGTTCTACCTTCATTCCAGATGATTCAATTAAAAAATCCAGTAACAGCTCATTAGGCCTTCTAAGGACAGAGACGGCCACACACACACACACACACACACACACACACACACACACATACACGCCTAGACAGTTATTTATTTAGTTTTTGTACTGAAAGGGTTACAGTAATTAGAAGTAATGTAATGTCTCGGCACGTCTTCAGCACCTTATTAACGTACTTTATATGGTTTTTGTTTTTCTCCCTCTAGGTTATTACTCGGCTGCATGTGCACTCGGAGAAATCAGCGGTCGGTCTAAATGATAGATTCGGGAAGATCCGCGTCTCGGTTCTGCTGTGGCAGATTGTTGCTAATTTTATACTTTTAATGAGCCACGCATTTAACGAGTCGTGCGACTGATATCCGGCAGCAACATGCAAATCAGAGAAGAAATCCCAAACGCTGTGTTTAAACGCAGCTCGATCTGTCCATCCGCATGGAAATGCGACCGACCTATCCCACCATCATCTCGTTCCGGGGTCGCGATTATATCCGAACAGATTTGTTCGGGCAGAAATCTCTTTTCTAGTTCACGTTCCGAACACAATGTTATCTCCCTTCATTCTTTCTCCTTCGTTCTCTAACAGCGCTCTCGTTTCAGCCCGGCTGTAGACGCATTAGTATGCGTCCGACGTCCCGTCTCCCGCGTCGTTATTCCTGCCTCCCGGCGCTCCCGCTCTCGCTCTCGCACGCGTGCTAGCAGATATCGATTAGCATACGGTGATGAATACGAGTGAGCTGATTCAGGATCAACACTCGCGCGCTTGATAAACACGCCGGCGAAATGCGTTTCCAATACAGTTCAAGCTTTAAGAACGATTTTTCCTCTCAGCTTGGACATCTTCAGGGTGGAGGGTGGTGGGATGGGGGGGAGGGGAGAAAAACCTCCCGAACGTACTCACGTAATCACTTTTAAAGTCAAACTGATTGGACGTGACCTTTCGGTTCATTATCTCAGTAAGCGATCCTCTTTCTTCACCCTTTTGATTTCATGCACTAGTTCTCTTTTTCTTTGGGCTTGATTATAGTGGGGGGGGGGGGGGGACGACGACGACTCAGTCGACTCTTTCTTTTGTATTCGACGCCGTGTGTTACTAAAAATAAACGTGGAATCGAATTTTCAAATTCATTTCTTTCTTTTCACCAAGGAGAACGCTTCCGATGGACCCAAGACTGTTGGAAAAGAGAAGAAAAAAAACCCCCCACATGAGAACACTATAACTGACTGTTGAAAAGCAGACTTGCGTTTCATGTCTTTGATACCCCACCCCACCCCACCACACCACACCATTTTCCAAAAAAAAGTACCATTTTTTTTTTTTTTTTGGAGTATTGCCGATCTCCTTTGAAGCACTAACATGTCATGCATTTTTCGCAACCCTATACTCGAAATCTCTCACTGTCAGTGAGATAAAACAAAACCTGTCCAGATCCACAGTGCTTCATTCGTTCATCACCGTTCTCCAACTTTCTTACCTTTTCACCCATCACGGCACTAACGGATGCTTTGTATTTTTTATTTTTATCAACACTCCAACCCCAGCAGATAATAACTGCTTTCTGGTTTCAAATTTTCCTTTGGTTTCAAAGGTTCCTGGATGTCTGAAGTCCATCGCAGTTTGGTTATTTTCCTTCTCAAAAGACCAGGAATCCATCTAACCATGTTCAGTAGATACATCAGATCAGGGAAGAAGTTATAAAACTGTACAGTATCTCAGATCTCCAGAACTAGAAATGGAGAAATCCATTAACATGATGCTCTCCTCCAACATCTCCTCCATGCAAGGCTCAACTCTCAACTCACAGCTTTCTTTTCTCGATGGCATATCTTCTTCTACCACAGGTATACTGTTATGATGCCTCACTCAGATGTGCATGGGTTTCCTCTCAGCTCACAAGAACATCCTGGTAGATGGGATTGGCGACAAGAAAACGCCCCTAGGTGTGAACGAGCACGCTAATGGAGCCCTGTGATGGACTGGAGTCCCGTGCATGGTGTATTCCCGCCTCGGGTCCAGCGTTCCCTGGATTTTCTCGAGCTTGACCAGGACTGAAGATGGGTGGATGGATGAGTGAATGAATGAATGTCAGACATCAATGTTGCATCAATATTTGTATCCTGTCAATTCTCTTCAATGTCATCATCACAGTTGAATGTGAAGTTCTAAGTAGATTTATTAGGCTTTCATTGTCTGGTGATTTTTATTTTTTTTTTCTCCTGCCAATGTGTTCCCAGGATCAGCTCTGAACCCACGACGTCCCTGACCGTCCGTTTCCTGATCATATCAGGAAACACGGCGTGGATTTCCTATCTCTCATCAGTTGGTGTCCCACAAGGCTCAATCCTCAGTCCACTCCTCTTTCGCCTCTATACAACCTTCTCTCGCTGATGTAACATCATCTCCCAACACGGTTAAAAACCTTATGACATCCGACTAATCTTTTTCCTCCCACAGTCAGATAAACAAGTATTTTATCTCTAGCCTGGAGAATAACAGCTCACTGTCTCATGTTGCCTTTTCTAAGAATACAAAGCGCTCTCTATGCTTTACTTTACTGTTACTATAACAACAACAACAACAATAATGTATTAGAAAGAGCACATTCATACAAACCTGTGATTTGCAGATGCACCGCGGGTACAGTGTAGAAATGAAATATACAGTATGCGGATCGGAGAATTCGACGACGCGGTGATTTTAACGTCGGCATTTGAAGGAAGACCAGCAGGAAGAGAGTCGTCAAGTCTAGAAATAACTAGGGCTCGGATGAGCGCTCGAGCAGAACGTGTGGAGAGAAAAGGTTGATCTGGGGTAATCGGAGGGGTTAAGTCTGATCCCTAAAATCACACAGGGGGTTGATAACGATTGACATTTCCAGCAGAGTGGACTTCTTTGTTGATGTTTATTAAGGGTTACACGGGTACTTACATTCTAGTAGTTTCGACCAGTAATTTAAAAATAAACAATTAAATAAATATTTGACTACAGGCCTTTTCCCGTAGGTTTCCGGACATCGCTATCTGTATTAGTACAATAAAGAACATCAAACCGCACTCCAAGTCCCAGCCAGACGCAGGCTACGAACGACATTTCCAGCTTCAGACTTTGTTTATGTTACACTGTTAATAATGAAAGTGGAAAATAATAACTCGGCTTATCATATTACACTATTTTACGTCACACTGGTTCTTAAAAGGCGCTTGTGTGGGTGAGCTGGTGGTTCGGCTTTGGTTCTGAAACTGGCAGCGCAGGACAGAAGCTCCTTATGACGTGACGACGGATGGCGTGATGACGGGAGATTTTTTTTTCCTCACCGTGTTCAACTTCCAAAAACGTGTCTCGGATCAAAGATCATCTTTGGAATTGGATGGCTATAGAGCTGTTAATTCCTGAACTTTCCACCTGGACAGCACGTGAGGTCCAATTCGACATGATTTAGATCTGACCATTCGGTGAAACGACTTGTTTTCGAGTTCTTGAGGTTCGGATTAAACTCATTAAGTCGAGTCAAAAGTCAGAGAGGTTAATAACTGTACGAACTCAACAGAAATGTGATAACTCTGATCCCTTTTCAGGGCAGTTACAACACCCTTTTGGCGCCGTGATTTGATTCTTTACGCGGACGCATTTCCTTTTGAAGCAGGATGTCAGAGTGGTATAGAACTGTTGGACTGATCGACACAACAGCTAATAGCGTTTGAGATACGCCAGGCCACACCCCTGCCAAAACAACACAAACTCGAGACACAAACACAAACTGCTACTGCTACTGAAGTCCATGACTCCCCCTGGTGGCAGGGAATATATTTTTCTAGACAGCATTTAATTGGATTTAAGGGTGTGAATTTATCCCTATTGGGCGAGACGGTGGTGACGGTGGTGAGGAGAAACTCCCTGAGATGATACGAGGAAGAAACCTCGAGAGGAACCGGACTCGGAGGGGAACCCGTCCTCATCTGGGTCACGACGGAGAGTGTGAGAGTAAAAGAAAGTTCATTATGGTTTTATATGAAGTCTGTGTGTTGAACTAGTCCACTGTAATTGCAGTCCAAGCGGTACCATCCTAAACGATCTCCATGCTGTAGCCTCCAGTTGATGAGATCTCCATCCAGTACTACGGCATCAGGACGGATCAGGCAGGTCCGGAGAGCAGAAAGGGTCAGGATCACTCACATCTCCATAAAATCATGTGTGGCTCTCGGTATCTCAGAAGCAGCCCCACCAGCCGTCGACTGGCTTTTCAAACTCTCCAAAGTCCTGTTAAATTGCGACCTTACATAATCCAGCGGAGCAGACGAACGCATAATGAAAGCCGGAGGAAACGGCAGCTCTGATGCACCTGTAGTTACACCGTGTGCTTCTGTAAAGCACTCACAGCCGAGAGACTGACCCGAGTGATTACGCCAGACTCGAGTCACATCTCGGCCTGCCAATTAGACCGCCGTTTCACAGCGAGAACAGAAAACACAGCAGCGGATCGAGTCATGTTTGTTGGCAAATGTTATGGAGACGATGATGAAATAAACCTCTCTTTCGTCTCTTCTTTTCTTTTTTAAAACTACATTTCTTACAGTTCTTACATTTGGACCTTGTGTCTGTAAGTGTGCTGTATCGTACACCCGTGCTGTTCAACTTCATGTTTTGTTTCGTTTTTTAAGACGGTAACCATCCTATGCTCGTTGATACACGACGATGGGTTTCCATCGTAGATAGAACCGGTATAAATGTGCCAGCAGGGCTTCCAGAGATAAACAGACTTTCACAGATGTCAGGCTTTGTAAGCATCGACAACGGATTATTTCTTAATATAAGAAATAATCTGCATTAAAGGTCAGTGGACTTTTTCGTGTCAGTAGGAGATTAAGAAATATAAAGAGAATACGGAGACACGAGAAGGCTTTCGATTTAAAAGCGACGGGTTAATTTGGCTTCTTTGTAAATGAAAAAATGGCTAAAAACATTTTTTTTGTGTGTGTTTATGAAACCTGTGCTTGTCGCTGGTATCACCATCAATCGTTACTTGGAGGTCGGCCAATACGCCTATAACTCTTAGCTAGAGCGTTACGTATATGGCTTGGAACTGTCTTCTGAAATGATTATATTGGCGAGTCATGGCGAGAACAGGATTGTCCGATTGTCCTTCACAAAACATCAGAGGTTCTGTCTACAAACATTTTTTCATAGGACAACATTCCCTGCGACCTCCGAGCCTTGGTGTTTTGGTTTCTCCTCGCTGTAGAGTCCTAACACCCGGAAATGAGTTGCACTTCCGGTTCCATCGTCCCGAATCGATGCTTTTTCTTTTCTTTTTGTTGCTTAAATGCCTGAAATACTGAAATAAGGTCTGTGGTTAGCACGAGCTCATGATATTCTCACATTTCATTCTACGACGTGAACTACATCGATAAAACCCAACCCGTGACTCGTCTACTACGGCGGCCTCGTCGCGTCCGTACTCGTGCTCTTTTCAAAGTATCCCGACTCAAACGCTGACGATTATATTTAGGCCTCGAAATCCAGAAAAGTCGTGCTCGTTTGTGAAGATCATCTTAAGAATCGTAAACCTTTACTGGTCACGGAGCGTATTTTCTGCAAATGATTCAAAAGCCAATGGAAAAATCCTATTCGAAGGAACCGGGGTGACGCTAACTTCCGGGTCGGCCTACGAAAAAAATAACGCGTCATCCCTGCAGCACTCTACGTACCGCCACGCTTGTAAACGCATTTCCGCGTTTATTTTGGTTTTGTTTTAGTGTTTGACTTCTGATGCTCGTCAGAGTCCGGGTCGCCCGATGTTTTTTTTCTGTTGTTGTTGTTGAAGAATTAGCAGAGGGAGATGAACATACGTTATTACTGCTGAACTTTTATGCCAATACACTGTAATTAAACTAGCGTGTACGTTCAAAATAGTAACCCGATCGTAGTTAGAGAGATTAGAAATCATATCGTGATGTAGGAGACGTGCGAGTTTCTCTCATGACCTCTATCTACAGTATTTTCAGTATCCAACCACCCTGAAAATACCGTAAGGGGAATGATGAAAGATTAAATCACAGATCGATTTAAGCCATGTTCAGAGTAAAATCTCCTAATAGTCCTTGAAGTAAAGCCTTTCGCTCCGACGCAATCATGCGATATAATCTCTGATATGTTTGTACAGGCTGATCCTCTTCTCGCCATGTCGATAATCATTTGTCAGCGGTGGCTTGGCAATTAAGGCTCTGGGTTACTGATCAGAAGGTCGGGGGTTCGAGCCTCGGCACTGCCGAGCTGCCCCTGTTGGACCCTTGAACAAGGCCCTCAACCCTCTCTGCTCCAGGGGGCGCTCTATCATGGCTGACCCTGCGCTCTGACCCCAACCTCCTGACATGCTGGGGTATGCGAACGAAAGAATTTCACCGTGCTCTAACGTATACGTGATTAATAAAGACTCGTTATTATTATTATTATCATTACTTCCGAACGAGGTTACAAACCTAAATTCCAATGACTGGCCTGGATTAGAATACAGAAGTGAGAAGCGAGCCTGAGGGTTATTATTACTTTCTCAGCTGGAACAAGACACATGCCAAATCCTGGACACTGTGTTCTGTCTCGGAGTCCGTTCGCCAGAGCGTGTGTCTAAACACACTCTAAATACAGTATTCATACAGTATACAGTACAGCGTTTCAAGACTACAAATCAGGACCGAAAGAGCGTGACTGAGAATCATATCATTGCTCTTGTTGTTCTCGTCAAATCAATGAGAAACATCTGCAGCGTCGAGCCGGAAACTATTACCCGCGTTGGACGAGATGTGTGTAAACTTCTACCGGATAATGAACGTACTCGGGCGGCTGAAACAGACGTACTAGAAGGACTTTTGAAGATAAAACGACATCAGTGTACGGTTTTATTTAGTTATTCATTTATTTACTTGCTCTTCACGGGGGGAAGTAAAAGTAGATTGAGTCACAAGATCCCAAAATATTCTGTACGGACTTTGTTTGTTTCGATTTCTAAACGACCCGAACTCTTTTAAGTGTTTAACGATTTAAAAAAATAATCATCCGCTACCTCGTCTGCAATCCTGCTCCAAGTAGCGCGACAGAAATGTGCGTGATTAGGCTAGTTAAAGTTTCTTTGACATTGGAAGTTTTGCATTATCGGTGACGTTTGACGACGCGGGTACGTAGTCGCGTCGCCGTAAAATCGAGTCACGGGTCCAGGGTCCTTAGCGGTGCTCGAACTCGTGTACACGATGTACCGATTCACCACCTACTGAACTAGGGAGCTGATCGAGACACACCCTGGTATACGGTACGTGTAACGCCGGTGAGGATTAGCATCAGGCGTGAATGATTAGAAGTCTGGAGACCGTGAATGTGACAGGGCGTGTGCGTGCGCTCTGGGAAGCGTAGTCCGGGCCGACCATGTCCGTGTGCTGATGTTACTATTATGAATGTTGCTCTAACTATGAAGGTTACTCGTTTGAAACGTTAGTGGGAGTCGCATTCAAACAAACAATATTTAAATGAAGAGCGTACGTGGTATTAGTCTTTCTGTGATGAAAAACTGAGAAACGCCTCCATCCGTCTTCCTCCGGTAGTTCCTCAGTGTGTGTGTGTGTGTGTGTGTGTGTGTGTGAGAGTTCTTATTAGGCCATCGTTGAGACCTCGTATTATAACGCGATGCTAAATATTTACTTTCGAGTCACAATACTGTTAGGCATTAAATAGATTTCTCCCGTCGCCGCTTTGTTGTCTAAACGTTCTGCAGAAGAATCGGTTTAAACATCTCCGTCCACTCGAACGCTGAAGAAGAACTAAGAGAGTGAACGGGAGAGAAGGAGAAGCTAATATAGATGCTACACCATGCTTTGCATGCTTGAACGAGAACGAGAGAGTTCTTATAGAGTTCTGTCTCTTGCCGTGAGTGCCCGAGTCTGGCACTCAGACGGATTAACCGGAGCGAGAAGTTTAATGACGTGCAGACTCGAAACCTTTATTTAGATGTCACTCATTAAACCAACAGAGCACAACGACGGAGTCAGGAAGAGACTGAAGATTAATTTCAATCAGGCGGACATCAGGGAATGATTAAAGGAAGGACAGTGGGTCATAAACAGGACGGGACTGGGCTCTAGGAATATATATATATATATATATATATAGTGCGTTACATATTTTTATCCAGAGTCAGTGACATACAAGTGCTTCCTATGCTCAAAAGGATGAGGATGAGGATGTGTATTTTCTTTAGTACACACACACACACACACACACACACACACAGTAAGTGGTCTTCAATGATGTTGTGCATTTTTACACAATTCGTCTATCTTCTTTTGTTATTCATACAGTTTCACGTGATTTATTTTATTTATTTTATTTATTTATTTATATTAATGAACCCTTTCACGCATAGTGTCCACATTTATGGACTGTGCATAGTTGTAATATTTCTTGAATATTTCTATATAGTATTGTCATCAACATTAAATATATTGGAGCTGAACGTTAACAATTTTCTTCTTTTTTTTTTTTTTGTTGTAATGTTTTATATTTTATTTATTTAATTAATTAATTATTATTATTTTTTAAAATCCTGTTATTGCTACAAATGGACAAATCCATTTACTTTTTTTATAGAAGTGATATTTAGACCATATTCTGCCCCATAGTGGGCCCAAAACAAAACAAAACAAAACAAACAAACAAACAAAAAACAACAACAACAAAACCCTTGTATAAAATGTCATGTGTAATTTCACCAGAATGCAGTGAATAATAACTTTGATTGATGCCCATTCATTTTGTCCCAAAGTGAAAAAAAAAAAGCTTGTTTGTTTAAATGATTCATCAAAATGATTCGTTCTAATCGTATGAATCAACTCAAATGTATCCAATTCATATTTGACTCTCTGAATCGTTTCATTAATGTGTGCTTTTGTCACATTTGTGAACAGTGACAGCATTTACACAGGGAATGTCAAAGTGTTCTGTGCAAAGGTGAAAAAAAGTTATATTACAATATCATATACTTTAAAAGTAATATTGCCTTAGTGACATTTTTACCTCTCTCTCTCTCTCTCTCTCTCTCTCTCTCTCTCGACAGGAAAAAGGAATGAAATTACATGGTAATATCACATTCTGCTGTTTATCTGAATATTCATGTGGCTGTATTAAAATGTTCTGGAGTTCCTGCTCTGCTCTGCTCTCTGGGCGAGACACTAATTAGTGTAAAATTAATTTACCTGTGCAGTTTATATATATATATATATATTTAAATTTTTTCTGCTCTCATGTCCCTGAGCGATGTTTACACTCAGTCAGTCATTTTAAAAAGTCTCATCCATTATAGGAAAAGATATTCACTGACATTTTTCCCGACTTAACTGATTAAAATACAGAGAGTCTGTGGAGTGCACTGTGGAGTGAAAATTCAAGAAGGTGTTTTGATGTTTTGATTACTGAGACTATAACAGCGAGGTCTTTATGAAATGAATTCTTCACGTCCCCCTTATTATAGAGCTGGAAGGTCGTCTTTCACTCCTCCGAAACGAAGATTTCACACCTATATAAAATTCCCTCGGAGCTCCATACCTGTATATCCGATACCGCTCTTTCGTAGAATGTCATCTCGGTCCCGAGGGTCTAACGACCGGCCTTGAGGACATTTATACACGCTTTTCAAAGGATTAAGCCGGGGATGTTCAGTTACAGCGGATTCAGAACGTGTTCAGACCCCTTTATTTGGTGCACACTTTATTGTGTTGTGGATTCGACTTTTGAATAGATATAACTGTCAATTTTACCCGTCGGTCTACACTTAGTCATCCATGATGATGACGTAAGAACTGTCAGGACAAAAAACAAGCCATGAAGTCCAAGGAACTGTCTGTGGATTAAATTAACCTGGCTAATCACAGAACCTGGCTAATACCAACCCTAGAATGAAACATGGTGGTGGCAGCATCATGCTAAGCGGATGCTTCTCAGCGGCAGAGACAGGGAGACTGGATGAATGCAGCCAAATACGGGAACGTCTCCTGTATTCTCATGAGCACATACAGACTCGGACTCGTGACACGGTTCACCTTTCAACACGGCAATTACCCTAAGCATACAGCCAAATCAACACTGGAGTGGCTTCAGGGCACGTTTCGGTTTATCCTTCAGTGCCCCAGGCAAAGCCCAGACTAAAACCCCATTGAGCATCTGTGAAGAGACCTGAAGATGGCAGTTCACAGATTCTTCCATGCAGTCTGACAGAGCTGGAGAGGATCTGCCATTAAGTGTGCAACGCTTGTAGAGACGTATCCATGAAGCCTTGTAGCGGTCAGGGGCTTCTACGAAGTATCCGATAAAGCCTCTGCATACTTTTGTGAACAAGTCTTTAAGATTTAAGTTTTTAAAAGTCTCTAAAAACAGGTTTTCACGTCGTCAGGTCTAGCACGACGAGTAAACATGGCAAGTATATTCATTTCAAAAAACTCCGAACCACAAGCAATAAAGTGTGCGACAAATAAAGGGGTCTGAATACTTCCTGAACCCACTCTATGTGCATTTTATTCCTGGAATAATTCAACAGACCTGATGTGATATCGAGCAGCTCAGCTTAAGTTAGTTAGATGTTGGTTTTCATTAAAAAAATAAATAAATAAAAATCTCGAAGTAAGTCATGCGCTTGAACAAAAATTGAAAAGGGGGGAAAAAAAAAATATATCTATGCAGCCTGTACGGAATATAAAAAACTAACACCGTCAGTTCAACCGCTCAATTACACACGGTGTCCAAAAATGAATGAATAAATAAATACATAAATAAATAAAAATAAAAATGCAAAGGAGTGAAGCAGTTTTCTGCTTTTACGCACCACGAATTTGGAAGTCTTTACCAATTTATATATTCATCAGGCATCCCCGGTGACACGGTTTAAAACGCAGTTGAACATTTTTATTTAGATTACCATTCTGTTCATTCTTATTTTTATTTATTTTTTATTTTTATTTTATTTATTTATTTGTATTCTTATTTCTGTATTCGTCTAAATCCCATTGTATTATTTTATTATAGAAATAAATTAATCATTTCTAAAAAAAAAAAAAAAAAAAAAGCGAAAAAATGAATCGACTAATAAATTAATCTTGTAAAAAAATTCTAATGTGAATATAAATGAATTGTTTGTGTGTGTATAATATTATAATATATACACACACATACATTATATATATATATATATATATATATATATATATAAAATATACATACAAATTTTTCATTTATATTCACATTAAATTTATATATATATATATATATATATATATATATATATATATATATATATATATATATATATATATATATGCGCACACACATGATTATAACAGTGTGCTACATTATTAAATACCATAAAAGTTTCTCACTTGTTTGGGGTCCTTTCTGCGCAAATAATATGCCCTTGCAGCATTTTATCTCTGGAAAGTCCACAAAATTAAAAATGCATTAAAACGGGCGGTGTTCGGGACGGCGTGCTTGTGTTCACACGCTAAACAAACACACTGAATTGGAACACATATCGGACGGCGCTCGTCTCCGCCGGTTCTGCGGATTAGAAGAAACACATTAATTGCAAATTATCTTCAAACCTGCGGATGATCGGGTACATTTTCTCCAGAAAGCATCGAGTGTAAACACCTGCGAGGTTTTCCAGGCTGCAGCAATTTGTCTTGTTTTCTCAGATGGAGGACAGGAACACGGCTGTAAACCTCCGGCCGTTAAAGCTGAGGTGAAAGCGTGCTGATGTTATTAATAGACGAACAGTCGCAACTTCCAGACTGAAGACAACGCCTTTAACATGTTTGCTGTGCCGTGTTGCGTGTGAAAGTTTCACGACTTCCACAGAGCTAAGAATGGATAGAGTAAAAGCATAGCATAAACCTGGAGTATACGAAGTTTAAAGCTTAGCATAGAGAAAACAACGAGCATAAAGGTTCAGGTGATAAAGATAGCATAAAGATTAGCTTGCATGTTCTCACAGACGATGCAGTAGATTTCAAACAGAAGATTAATAATGAAAAGTAAAATAACAATAGACACTGTATTGACTGTGTGAGGGATTCGTGCAAGATATTTTGTGATTGTGGAATAAAATAAAACTCTACATTGTCCATTCTTAGCTTTAGCCTTGTCTTTGAGCTTCGTACATTCAAGCTTCATGCTAGTTTTATTTTGTCTATTTTTAGCTCTCTGCTAGTCTATGCTAAATGTGTATATGTTAGCTTCATGCTAGTTTTGTACTTTGTCCATTCTTAGCTCTATGCTAAATGTGTATATGCTAGCTTTATGCTAGTTTTGTACTTTGTCCACTCTTAGCTCTATGCTAAATGTGTATATTCCAGCTTCATGCTAGTTTTGTACTTTGTCCACTCTTAGCTCTATGCTAAATGTGTATATTCCAGCTTCATGCTAGTTTTGTACTTTGTCCATTCTTAGCTCTATGCTAAATGTGTATATGCTAGCTTTATGCTAGTTTTGTACTTTGTCCACTCTTAGCTCTATGCTAAATGTGTATATGCTAGCTTTATGCTAGTTTTGTACTTTGTCCACTCTTAGCTCTATGCTAAATTTGTATATTCCAGCTTCATGCTAGTTTTGTACTTCGTCCATTCTTAGCTCTATCCTAGTCTATGCTAATTTTGTACTTCCAGCTTTATGCTAGTTTTGTTCTTTGTCCATTCTTAGCTCTATGCTAAATGTGTATATGTTAGCTTCATGCTAGTTTTGTACTTTGTCCATTCTTAGCTCTATGCTAAATGTGTATATGCTAGCTTTATGCTAGTTTTGTACTTTGTCCACTCTTAGCTCTATGCTAAATGTGTATATTCCAGCTTCATGCTAGTTTTGTACTTTGTCCATTCTTAGCTCTATGCTAAATGTGTATATGCTAGCTTTATGCTAGTTTTGTACTTTGTCCACTCTTAGCTCTATGCTAAATGTGTATATGCTAGCTTTATGCTAGTTTTGTACTTTGTCCACTCTTAGCTCTATGCTAAATTTGTATATTCCAGCTTCATGCTAGTTTTGTACTTCGTCCATTCTTAGCTCTATCCTAGTCTATGCTAATTTTGTACTTCCAGCTTTATGCTAGTTTTGTTCTTTGTCCATTCTTAGCTCTATGCTAAATGTGTATATGCTAGCTTTATGCTAGTTTTGTACTTTGTCCACTCTTAGCTCTATGCTAAATTTGTACATTCCAGCTTCATGCTAGTTTTGAACTTTGTCCATTCTTAGCTCTATAGGAGTCTATGCTAATTTTGTATATTCCAGCTTCATGCTAGTTTTGTTCTTTGTCCATTCTTAGCTCTATGCTAAATTTGTACATTCCAGCTTCATGATACTTTTGTGCTTTGTTTTAGCTCCATGCTAGTTTTTTTTTTTTTTTTAAATTTGTCAATTTTTCTGTTTATTTTTATAAACAAACTACACACTCGCCTGTACATAATATAATTTTTTTTAAAAATCAGCTTTGCTGTATAAATAGCTATAAATATCCGACATCAGAAAGATTTTTTCCCCTCCTGGTTTTGGTTAGGCATGGAGAAACGTTATACTGTATATTCTTTCAGGACTTTTCCCCCCAGAGCAGGGAAGATCCTTTTAAGATCTTACTCAGCCATTCTGTTTTGTTGATGATTTTGGCCTCATTCCTTCTGATGCTAAACCTCAGGCAGCTTCATTTTCTATATTTTCCAATACATTCACGTAAAACCGACAAGTCGGCCGTCTGGTCTCTTTAACGCATGTTTTGACCCTCACTTCTTCCTGACACAATGCGTCTGATGCTAACTCATTTTTAGAGATAAAAAAAAAAAGTAATCTAAAATGACTCTAGTAATCTTACTTCCTTACTGAAATGAAGTTTACCTGAGAGCGCTATTGGATATTTACTTTATTAATATAAAAATCAGAAATGCATTCCAGGTCATTATTAAAATGAATTCAAAGTAAATTGTGTGTAGAAATGCGTACTGGCTAATCGGCCGTGCTCATTAAACGCTCATCCTTTGGCTGAGGGGCAGTTTTACATCTAATGTTTCTGTTATCACCCACTGAAATCATTTCCACATACAGAGTGGCATTTTTTTTTTTTATCATCATCATCATCCTCTCATATCTCTGAGCAGCAGCTTCGCTAATGAGAGAGAGAGAGAGAGAAATCTTGCGAATTGTTCGTGGACGCTTCAGGCTTTTCTCTAATGAAAGGATTGCACTGAACATGTGAATTATTGCTGTGGTTTAGAACATCATTTCAGACGTCCAACCTCTTGGCGTCTTTTGAGCCTTTCATTAACAACCTTCATTACTAGGCTTCAAACTCTGACTCCAACATACAGGATACTCTAAGATCCTCACCATACCATATGTACAGCCATACGATCTTTTTTCTTCTTCTTTTTTATCTGTACCGTAATATCCTGGACGTCCTAGCCTAACGATATGCGTCATTATTTTACATTAATTCGTTTTCTTTTTTTCATCCGACGTGTTTGTAGTTTCCAGGAGCTCCCAGCGTAATGATTATTTGTTTGTTATTATTTCATGAGTAATTTTTAATTTTTAAAAAAAATTTGTGCAACTATTTTATTACTTTCCTTTGGTAGTGTATTTTATTATAACATTTTATTTCAATTTTATTTTTGAGTATAGATTCCGAATAATTCATTATTAATTTAATTTAATATCAATATCATATAATTTAATATTAATTTAATCATTGATAATTAATCATTAAAAGTTTATGCCTGATTTCTTTTCTCACATCCTGTTGGCTAAACGGATATGTTGTCATGTTCGGAATAATTAATAATGATATTTTTTATTATACCTATATAAAAATATAGTTTTATATTTTATTTTATAATGACTATTATATGATAGTTGTTTTTTTTATTTATTTATTTATAATAAATTATTTTGTGTGTCTGGAAAATTTGAGCATTTTTTTGTACTTTTATTTATTTTTTTGTTTTTAATTTTCTTTTCTTTATGAATTAAATGTATTTTTTTTTTAAAGTCATAACAGCCTTTTGTGCATCTATCTATCTATCTATCTAATCAAATCTTTGTAAATGTAACTCTAAATGGGAAAAAAGTGCAATGTGTTCTTTAGTAAATAAAAATATTTAATTGTTAGCAATTTGCTGTGGTATAAGAAGAATAAAACACTTCAGGATTTGGTATATGAAAAATATATGCCGGCTTTTAGCATTCAGTTAGTTTGTATCATGCTAGCTAGCATTTAAGAGATTAGCAAAGGAAGCTGTGGTACTGCAAGTTAGTGCTGGCTAACGTTTCCCCGTCATTCTTTTGTAAACCTTGTTTTTTCCTACTTTTGCTTTCATACTTCAAGTCATTCCTCTGAGTTCATTCATTTCTATTTTGATGTGAGAGAAGAACTTTTACCAAAATAAAAAAAAAAAATAAAAAAAACCCCAAAAAGATAAAAGTGTCTTCTACGTGTTTCTGGTCAGTTTGTTGGGAAATTAATCTCGCAAGCACTTGTATCTCTGTCAGCTCATTGAACAGCTTTACGCTTGAACTGCGTTCTGAATCACTCGTACAACGTTTCTGCATTAAAGCGTCTGCCAAATGAAGAAACGCAGAATAATTATTGCACGTGTTTAACAATCCGGAAGGTGCCGAGCCGGTCACTGGAAAATTGAATTCGTGTACTATGGGGGAAAAAATAAAACCCAAGAATAAAATAAAGATCATAAGCGTCCAGGATTTGAACAGAGCTCAGGCTGGAATGGTCGTTTCCTGAAAGTGTCCATGATCATCATCATTTTTTAAGTTCAGTAGAATAAGCTGTTCTGTTTTTATCCTTGAGAATCTTAAGGTTAAAATGTGGGTGGTTTTTGTTGTTGTTGTTGCTGTTTTTGTTTTTTCGGGTGCTCAATAGTACTTGGCTTCCTTGGAGGTACCATAAGTGCCTTTCTGAAAGTTAACGGCTAAGCAAAGCATGAAAACATTTTGAACTGCTGCTGGTATAAATGATGTCATGAAGCATGAGCTGTCTCTCTTGTTCTTTCTGTTTCCTTTCTTTCTTTCCAGTGATTATATATATATATATATATATATATATATATATAGGCCGCTTCTCCAACGGCCAGCTGTTCATTCTCATCAATGAAGTATTCAGAGGAAAATCTGGTTTGTCTGTTTTCATGTACATCTGTGTATTTCTGTAAATTTGGTTCATTTTGTAGATTCGAATGATGAATTAACACAATATCGTGATAATACTTGGTATAGTATCGTAGGCTATAGATATAGTATTATGACAACCCAAATCGAAACAAAGCTAAAATGTCTCCGAGGCCCTCTAGTGGCTGGTTGCGGTGCAATTTCTACCCCACCCATTCCCACGTAAGTGAACGGAGAATGAGTCAAATTAACGAGGCGTGGTTGAAGAGGTGATTAACGGTTCTGTAGCAAAGCCAGGTCTTACGCCGCTGTAAACTGTTCTCCAAGACCCTCAGAAGTGAGTTCTTTGCAGTTTTTCCTGATATGTTGCTCATCATGATGTCTAAGCTAGCTCGTACTGATATTATAACTAGCAAACACGAGTGAAAGAAGTGATGGCGATCTTTTCCTCACAATACAGACGGTGTTAAGTGTACACTAAATGCTGACTGATCTTTCCCAGTATAGTTTCACTTGGTACCTGTGACACTGTACTGTACTTAACACGTTGAGCTAGCATTCAAAGTTCAGGTAATATCCCCGAACTTGTGCGCTCCGAGCAGGAAGAATGTCGTGGAAAATCTCTTCAATCAAAAAGGGTCAAAAACTTCCAGAGGGAAGGGGTTAAAAAGCAAAACTTTACTGAAAACACAATAAAACCGGGACTCCGAGCACTGCCAAACTGCCAATGTTGGGCCCTTGAGCAAGGCCCTTAACCCTCATATGCCCAGTTGTATAAAACGAGATAAATGTAAGTGACTCTGGATAAGGGCGTCTGCTAAAAATGCTGTAAATGTAAAAATATAAATGACAGGCTTTTATACCATCCTGAAACAGCGATCTCATTTAGGCTGGGTTTTACCCCTTTTCTCTTTTAGTCACACCCCGACCTTTTGGCCACAATTAAATTCATCCTGTTCGTACCTTATTTATAATTGTGGCGTGAGCTCAGTTAGCTTAACTCGGATCCCTAACCCGTAACCCCTAACCCTTAACCCTATTTTTGTAAAAGAATTTATTTTTATAACACAATCGCAGTTTAAATTCTGATTTATCGTCCAGTCACGCTTTAAAATGCTGATTGTTTTTCAGTGACTCTTAATCATGCGCTTAAATGCTGATTTAACACTCAGTCTTGTACACTGTCAGCACTGTCAACGCTAACATTTTCCTGACTAAAGCACATTCAAGGTTGATGTAAATCTTTTCTGGATGATTAAAATGCTTCGGCATCACCAGAAGTAAGACGTTTGGAGACCAGGAGGTATTCTCGAAGAGCAAAAATCCCATTGAACTGATCTTAAATGAATCGTAATCATGGAAAATAAGGATAAAAACCTTTCACAAAGTTATTTTTTTAGGTCTTTGACAGATACGAAACATTTCTTGTTGATTCATTCACATTTAAAAAAAAAAATGAATCAAGAAAAATACTCCAATACACACCATACGAGCAATATGGGTGGACGGGAGGTGGACCCACTATCTGAGCGACAGTGTTTACTGCTCAGAAAAAGGCTCTGATTTTGATGAACGGTGCAAAATCAGTCAACATGGCAACTTTCGGTGCGACCAAACAGGCTTCAGAATCGTACAGCGAGAGTCAATAGTGCCGTGTTATACAGCGCACTCATTGATGGAGACGCATTGGGGCTGGAATCATGCTGACCGGTGCTCACACGATGAACTGGGGGAGGAGCAACAGACAGGACAGCTAATGACAGGGGTTGCCAGATTGGGATAGTTTAAAACAATAAGATCTCGATTAATCGGAGTAAAATCGAAGAAATTTCAGCAAACAAAGGTAAAGTGTAAGTGCATACAGTGTGTCTATGGCATACAGAATCATCGCTATTGGGAGTGAAATAAGCGAATAAAGTCCGTACATCGAAAAAGCTTGTGACCTTGGTTCTCCACATAAAGGCTGAGAAAACGTTTTTCTGAAATATCGAGCCAGTTTCTCTCGTGTGGATTTTGAGACGTCGTATGGACTGGAGAAAAAAAAGAAAAAAAGAAAAGAAAAAAACTTTGCTGAACTTTTTCGTGTCTTTCTTACCGTCTTTTGGTTTAATTAATTAAGTGGAGTAGTTCCTTTCGTTCTGTTTCATTTTTATTCATTTTATATTCCTGTCCTCGACACTCTGCTCTTCTTTTGTGCCAAATGCAAATCTCACATAAAAGCTCCGGGATGTGAAGCTGCACTTGAGAGACGAAGCGTATTTCAGGTCCTTATTCACATTCGTTTCCCTCAGTGAGAACTCATATGAATGTATATCGCTGGCAGTAGCATCGAGGTTAACTGCTGAATGGATAAAAAAGAAATGCAAAAATGTAAAATAAAATGATCTCTTAGGACTATATATATATATATATATATATATATATATATATATATATATATATATATATATGTGCTTATTGAACATCCCATTCCCCCTTTGCGGTTATTATTGATGAGGCTTTCCACTAGATTTTGGGGCGTGGCTGTGTTTTCATTCAGCTACAAGAGCGTTAGTGATGTTGAGGTCCGACACTGATGTTGATGTGAGGAAACTCCAGTTCCAGATCATCCCAAAGGTGTTCAGTGGGGTTGAGGTGATTGAGGTGCAGGACATTCGAGTTCTTCTACCTTCTTCCAACCTTCACACACCACGTCTTCATGGAGCTGGCTTAGTTCCAGTGAAGGGAAATTGTAGCGTTACAGTGTACAGAGACGTTCTATACAACTGTGTGCTTCCTGCTTTGTGGTAAAAGTTTGGGGAAGAAACACACATGGGTGTGATGGTCAGGGGTGCACTTACTTTTGGCCATACTACTGTATATATGAAAGCTCTGGGGATAATGTTTCCTTTTTTCTGTGCTTCACTTTCTGTAAAAATGTATTCTCTCATTTCTCTCAGACACTGTTTTATGCCTTTCGACTATTATAGAATCTTTCTTTCTTTCCGTTTTATTCATTTGTTTGTTTGTTTGTTTGTTTGTTTGTTTATGTTCCTCTTCTTTTTACTTCCTATTTTTTCCTGATTACTTTATATCTAGGCTTTTACACTATTATAGAATCCATCCTTCTCTCGCACCTTCCTTCCTTCCTTCTACACATTTGACTGTTACAGAATCCATCCATCCATCCTTCCTTCCTTTCTTCCATCCATCCATCTTTCCTTCCTTCTACACTTTTTGACTGTTACAAAATCCATCCTTCCATCCATCCATCCATCCTTAAACACTTTTTGTCTGTTACAGAGTCCATCCATCCATCCATCCTTCCTTCCTTCCTTCTACACTTTTTGACTGTTACAGAATCCATCCATCCTTCCTTCCTTCCTTTCTTCCATCCATCCATCTTTCCTTCCTTCTACACTTTTTGACTGTTACAGAATCCATCCATCCATCCATTCTTCTTTCCTTCCATCCATCCATTCATCCTTCCTTCCTTCTACACTTTTTGAATCCATCCATCCATCCTTCTTAACTTCCTTCTACACTTTTTGAATCCATCCATCCATCCTTCCTTCCTTCCTTCTACACTTTTTGACTGTTACAAAATCCTTCCTTCCTTCCTTCCTTCCTTCCTTCCATCCATCCATCCATCCATCCATCCATCCATCCATCCATCCTTAAACACTTTTTGTCTGTTACAGAGTCCATCCATCCATCCATCCTTCCTTCCTTCCTTCCACACTTTTTGACTGTTACAGAATCCATCCATCCTTCCTTCCTTCCATCCATCCATCCTTCCTTCCTTCTTTCTTTCCACACTTTTTGACTGTTACAGAATCCATCCATCCTTCCTTCCTTCCATCCATCCATCCATCCTTCCTTCCTTCTACACTTTTTGACTGTTACAGAATCCATCCATCCATCCTTCCTTCCTTCTTTCCACCCATCCTTCCTTCCATCCATCCTTCTTTCCTTCTACACTTTTTGACTGTTACAGAATCCATCCATCCATTCTTCTTTCCTTTCTTCCATCCATTCATCCTTCCTTCCTCCTACACTTTTTGAATCCATCCATCCATCCATCCTTCTTTCCTTCCTTCTACACTTTTTGACTGTTACTAAATCCATCCTTCCTTCCTTCCATCCATCCATCCATCCATCCATCCATCCTTAAACACTTTTTGTCTGTTACAGAGTCCATACATCCATCCTTCTTTCCTTCCTTCCTTCTTTCTTTCCACACTTTTTGACTGTTACAGAATCCATCCATCCATCCTTCCTTCCATCCATCCTTCCATGTTTCTACACTTTTTGACTGTTACAGAATCCATCCATCCATCCATCCTTCCTTCCTTCCTTCCTTCCATCCATCCTTCCACACTTTTAGACTGTTACAGAATCAATCCATCCTTCCTTCCTTCCTTCCTTCCTTCCTAGCTGTTTGACTATTCCACAATCCTTCCTTTGTTCCTTAACTGTCTCTCCGTTTCTTTCTTCGATTCCTTCGTTCATTTACTCGTCCTTACGCATCTCTGAGGAAAAGGAGTTGGTATTTGTTCCTGCGCTTCACTTCAGCGTTGTGTTTCTGTGTGAATCTTTTCTCTCCTCTCAGCGTGTTTTGGTGAAGAGCTGTGCTGGAGGTGTTGCATTAGAACGTGGGAACCGACTCGACCCTGAGATTTTCAGCCTGGGTTTCTGGATTTAGACTCTGTGAGCACGAGCCAGTGCTGAGGAGACGAGAGTGGAGGGTGTGGAGCGCGAGCGAAGATTCAAGCTGATTTCTCAGCCACAGACGCTTCGGAGGAGCAGAACTGTGAGGTTTATAATTGAAAACGAGGCACACGAGGAGGCGTGTACTTCACTCAGAGCCGCTGTGTTCATACCGAGTCAGCTTGTTGTTGTTGTTGTTGTTGTTGTTGTTGTTGTTTTTAAATAATTCCCATGACTGCTTTCAGACATCAATCTCCTGGTTTTATGATTGAACACATTGAGCTAGCTGATTGGATGGAGTGAATGGATAAAACAAACAAACAAACACTGGTGATAAATCATCGAGACAAAACGTGACAAAAAGTGTCAGTGAAGAGACAAGACGGCTTTCTTTATCCTTCTTTCTCTTATTTATTTGTGTGTTTATTTAATTATTAGTGTTCTTTTTTTCCCCCTTTGCTTTTTTCTTTCTCTCTTTCTTTATAATTTCTGCTTCATTTATTTATATATCTATCTATTTTTTTGGATTTAATTATTTATGCATTTTCTTCCTTTTCTTTCTTCTTTTTCTGATTCTTTCTGCTTTCCCCTATTGATCTGTTTTTCTGAATTTATTTATTTATTTATTTATTTATTTATTTACTTCCTTCCATATGCTTTTACTTTTTCATTCATTCTTTTTATCCCTTTTTTTTCTGATTTCTTTCTACTTCACTTCTCCCAGTTTCACTTCTTTTCCCTTTTCTTTTCTTCCTTTTCTCATTCGGCCTTCCTTCCTCCTTTATTTTTGTTTTCGGTTGTGTGCTTGTTTGTATTCCTCTTCTTCCTTATCCTCCCTTCTTTATCTGATTTATTTCTCCCTGCTTATTTATTAATTTATTTATGCTCTCTTTTTTTGTTTTTCTTTTTTCTGATGTTCTTTTCCTTGTTTCGGCTTGTCCTTGTTTATTGATCCATTAACAGATCTCTCTCTCTCTCTCTATCTCTCTCTCTCTATCTCTATCTATCTATCTATCTATCTATATATATATATATATATATATATTTTTTTTTTTTTTTTTTTGGGGGGGGGGGTTGTTTATTTACGCATTTTCTTTCCTTTCTTTCTTTTTCTGATTCATTCATTCTTTCCGCTTTCCCACCCATTTCTTATTAGATCTGTTTTCTATGAACTTTTTGAACTGAACTCTACGTCACCGTTTCCCTTTTTTTCCCTTTTCTTATTTTTTTCTAATTCTTCCTTTCTCCTTTATTTGTTTCTTTGTTTGTTTGTTCTTCTTCTTCCTTATCCTTCCTTCTTTTTTTATCTGATTTCTTTCTCTCCTTCCCTTCTCCGTTTCTTTTTATTCCTTTCAATTGTAAACAATTGAAAGTTTAAATTGTAAAAAAAATGTAAACAGTTGGTAAAAAAAAATAAGTTACAAACATATAAACGGACTAGGTTGTGTTGATGTGCATTTGCTCTCGTCTACCGCATTGTTTACAACGTTTGCGATAAATACTCCCACAGAGCGTCTCCTGGGTGTGTTACAGGTTGGCCGATTCATCACTGTAATGAGGGAGTGGACTTAGATGGAGAGAGGTGAAAGAGAAGAATCATTATGGTTATGTTTGATGAATGATTAGAAAGACACTCGAGGAAGGTTGGGACACCGTGCCCTTTCCATGTGATGTCAAGAAGCTCACCTGTTCTCCATCCGTCAAGTTTAATTCCTCCGTTTATGGCTCGGGTGATAACGATCAGAGAGATCAGAGTGGTGTTAAATCTCAGGTGGTTCGTTCCACTACACTGAGCACGACCGTGGCCTTGAACCTTGAACAAAAGCACAGAACCTGAAATTCACCTGAAATTCATTTTTATCTCCATCATCTTATTTCTTCCCTCTAGGAGACTTCCTGTTTTTTTTTTTTTTTTTAAAACGTAATTTCCTACCTGCAATTATCTCCTCAAAAAACAGAGATTTTACTCTTCAATCCGAGAACCGTACTTTCCCCTAAACCTGTCATATATGACCTCTCATTAAACGTGCATAGAGAGGTTACGGAGAAAAATAAAGCTTCGAAGGACGTAGTCGAGATCGTTGGGGCGTCTGGGCAATGTTTTCAGCTGGTAACTGAAACAGAGTGTGCAGCATGTAATCTGATTAGCATGTTATTTGATTTGTGCTTAACGAGTTAGAGGAAAATAATCGAGATATATAGGTATACGGTGGTTCCTCCGGAGAGTGTATGGAGCTAGGGCAGTTAGCTTGGATTAATATGAAGCCTGGCACGTAACGCACGCCAAACCTTAATTGGTCGATCTGCACACGTTCACTTTACTAAAATATTAGAATGCATTTTGAACACAATTCATTCGTATGCTGTAGGCACACGTTTTTGGCTACTACCCTCTCTCAACATGGATTGAACTCAAAAGTTCAAAAGAAACATTAATAGAAGAACATGTTATAAGAAAGAAAAGATTGAAACCAGGAAGTCAAATTGCTCAGAATTGCAAATCGAACAGCTCTTCAAATCCATTTGTTCTCAAATCCATTGTGCAAATGATCATAAAACTTGCTGATAAAAGATAAAACTTTTCTAACTAGGCTAGTTTGGTGTCGCTACCCAACCTGGGGCAGAGCTAAGCAATCACTGTATGGGTTTAGCTGCTACAGCGCCATGCGAAGTACATTATCTTTCTTTACGCTCTGCTCATATCATGTTCACGGAAACTGGAACTCATCTAGACGTCTACGCACCTTGTTTTCCCGCTCAGCATCAGAGGATGTTACCGTTTCAGTTTCGACCCCTTTACTGATGACACGAAAACGAAGATTCAAATAAACCTCTAGTGAAATTGCGAAAGGTTCTCATAATTATTTTTGTCCTGATCCACGTGCACGAGGTCCAGGGTCATACATAAAAGATTCAATGATTGCTAAAGCACAAATTCATTTACATGAATAACAACTAATCAGCAAGGATTCACAATTAAGTGAAGTGTCTATGGGGTTTATGTACGCTAGGGGCAGGAAACGGGAATGGGAATGATAACCCAGGAAGCGTTGGTAGAATTTAGGCGAGGTTGCCCTCTGCTGGTGTGGTGGTGAAATGTCGCAAACAGACCGGACGATCCTCATCCTACACAGGGTCACGGGGAGCCTGGAGAATATCCTGGGGAACTCGAATAGACAAGGCAGGGGACACCCTGGATCGCAGGGAACGATCACACACACATTCACACACTACGGACAATTTGGAAACGCCAATCAGCCTACAACGCATATCTTTGGACTGGAAGAGGAAACCGGAGTACCTGGAGGAACCTCTCAAAGCACGGGAAGAACACGCAAACTCCACGCACACAGAACTGAAGCGCACTTTGCTCTTAATAGGCATTGTGAAATTTTCTTTGTACATCAACTGCTTCCTTTCCGATTTCCGAACATGCTTATTGACAATGTCTGATCTCGATTCTGAATCCGCAATAATCCGCTCTGCCAGAGATAACCGCCCACTTACACCGGGAAAAGATGATTTCCGAGACCTTATGCTTGTCTCACGAGCACCTTAATCACAGACATGACGCAGAGATGTAATGAATCGAGACCGCAAGGCATCCTGGGAGCTTGTATTGAACTGAATGGATAAAATTGAGGATGAGGAATATGATATAGGCTAAAACGAGGCTAAAATATCTGCCGATGCGGTGTTACAGGCGTGTCTGAAACATGCCAGTGCATATGGAGATGGCATCGATGTAGTCACCTGACACGAGCTGATTGAATGTACAGTCTGTGCTAGAAAGAAATCAGCCCCTGGCTCGTTTCCTGCTTCTTCAAACCGTTCCGTGTGGTTTTCTTACAAATGTTGGTGGTGCTCTTGCAGTGCTGGTTATTTCCATTAAAAAAACAAACAAACAAACAAACAAAAAAAAACAATCTACTTTAAGACTTCAAATACAATATCCTGATGTGACTGCCAAAAAGTAAACCTTTTACTGATGTGTTTTTATCCTCAAAATCCCTGTCAGGGCTTTATATATCAGCAGCCCCTGCACACAGGAGCTAATCATTTGGTGAAGTTTACACACACTTCCTCGAAGAGAACCGCACAGGTAATAATTTCAGTCTTGACACGGAATTATTTTCAGGTTTCAAATCATTCTCATTAACCCGACAACAACAACAACAACAACAACAACAGCAACAACAAGGTCCTCGGTAATGGGCTTTCATGCCTGACTTTTGAAATGTTTGCAGAAAATTACCTGGCGTTTAAACACACATTCTCCCAAATGAACGCAGAGACGGAAGCGTCCACGATTTGGCATGCGTCATGTCCCAGCCGAGCGTCTGGTCGTTCCTGCGCAGACGATTTATTGTCTGTGAGTCACAACGCACGCCGCACAATGTCATCTGCGCAAGCGGTGAGATGTGAGGATCCGGTTAAAATTCATGCCAGTCTTCTGTCTTGATGGACGTTTGAAAGAGGTGCAGCAGAATTTACGATAAGCTTCTGGGTACGGACGGCACGCATGGAGAAAGAGTGGTATTTTAACACAAAGCAACTTCTATCTATAAAAGAAAGAAACGCAGTCATTCTAACGCACGGTTTTACAGCTTTGAGTTAATTTCCTTTAAACCCCAAATAAGAAAGTCATGAATTCTAAGGAACAATTTTCATGCTCATTAGGAATTTTTTTTATCTCTTCAGCGGCCGTTCTCCTGTGAACTTAAGCCTTCAAACACCTTAAGAGTGATTCTCATTGGTGCAATTGCCAGTGTAGATCCAGCCTGAATATTCCTATCATTTAAACAGACATTTTTCTTGGAGGCATTTGAGAGCTTTTGAGGGACTTGAACAGACTCAAGGCACTGATTGGTACAGGGATGCCTGAGGTGACTCTTAATACCATGGCAGCGCAAATCACAAAAGGAAAAAAAAAAAAAAATAGGAAGAAAGAAATTTAATAGAAGCCTCGATCTCAGAGGAGGTTTTATTCTTGTACCTTCAGAAGAAATGTTAAGGACAGAGGACACCGCATCCCAGAAATGGAATATCGAGTAAATGTAACGTTGTGGTCTTACAGCTCCAGTGTGCCGGTGTGGTTCGACTCGGAGGTCGGGTTTCTCTCCGTGTAGAGTTCCACCTCTTCTCCTCATGTCCAGGTTCTCCGGTTTCCTCTCGCCTCCCAAAAACATTCCAGTAAGTAGACTGAAGACTCTAAATTGCCCCTGGGCATGAATACGTGTCTGCAATGTTCCCTGTGATGGACTGGTGTCTCCAGCTTCATGCTCAATGTTCCCAGGATCGTCTCTGCATCCACCGCTACCTTGACTTGCATGAGTACCTCAAACTCTACGGTGTCAGGAAGCAAAAACTCTAATCCATATATGTATAGCATGAATTGAAAATGAAAATTTGAATTAAAAGCCTATACTTGACTAGCTTGTGTCTGTGTTCATGTACTCTAGGTTTCCTCTGGGTTCTACAGCTTCCTCCTAAAAACATGCCAGCAGGTGGATTGGTGACTCTGAATATTCCCACTAGGTATCAATCATCTTCAAGGTTCGCTGCAGTGGTCCAGCATCCCATCCAGTATGTATTCCAGCCTCTGGTCCAGCGTTCCCAGTATGTGAATGAATAGACCTCATGCTGCACCATCGTTTATTTATGTATGTATGTATTTATTTATTTATTTATTTTTGCTCAGTTGCTGTAACTGTTTCTATAGACCTCAGTGCTTAATGTTCCTCAACATCTTTGGCCTCAGATTCTCAAAACGCAACAATACCAAGCACACAGTTAGCTAAGCTCAGGCCCCGCCCTGTTTCAGAGAAAGCGAGAGTAACCTGAATGAGATGAATAAACAGGAGGACATGATCGTTTAGTTGTCTACGAGGGTAGTAGTAGTGCAGTGGATAAGGTGTTGGTCTAGTGCTTAGAAGGTTGTGGGTTCAAACCCCAGTGCTGTCAAAGTGGGGCCCTTGAGCAAGGCCCTTAACCTTCAATTGCTCAGATGTATGAATGAGATAACTGTTAGTCACTCTGGATAAGGCTGAATGTAATATAATGCACTTTTAGCCTCTACATCAAATCCTTTGTAAATTATCAAGTAAAATGTAAATGATTATAATTTACTCACCAATATCTATACTATTCTATGTCTCACGCCCTCATTCAATATCGCTTTGAAACTGGACTTTAAAAAAAATACGTATTTTTATAATAATTTTATTATTTATTTATTTGTCAATCCACTTGGTCTGGAATGTCAGCGTAGAGAGTAATACTTTTCTCCCAAATGAGCAAACTGGAGAAAAATTCCTCCGATCGACCCCGGCGTTGACACTTTACCCCAAACAGACTTGGTTACGGGGTCAGGAATATTCCCCTCACTTGAAAAGCCCAACAGAAAGTGAAGCTCGGTCAGATGTTTTGAGCGAGCCGCGTCCGTTAGCAGAGATCTGATTGATAGAAGAGAACTGGCAAATAGAATTGAACCTCTAATTTAATACATGATTTCGACCCTTGAGTCGGAGCGCTAATTGTGTATATGGGTTTTTAGTCCATTAGGAGGCCATATGCGATTCCAGCACTTATTAATGAATGCCCAGTAAGTATGGATAATTTGAGCACTCCTGGGAGTTTGAGCAGAATTAAAACGCCGCCTTCATCACATTCGCCCTCTGAGTGAGAAGTTAATTCACCGAGTTTGAATTGTTTCGTGGAACTGCGAGTAATGCCGTGATCAGAAAATAACCCTTATTTCTAAAGTAGCACTTTATAATGACATTTCTCATATAATGTAGATAGTTAGCATTGAGAATGCATCGTCGTTTATAAAATAAGGAACAACAACACCGTGTAGTGCTGGTGTAGGAAAGTGATCAACGCTGGGCTGGGGTGGAGTGATGAAGCGGAGATACAGTTATCACCCCGATGTTGATTATTTTCCAAGAACGGCAAGTCCTGACGTGTTTAATTCCATTTATACAACAGCAAATTGCCAAATTTTATTTATTAATGGGTGTTACTTTTTTTTTTTGTATATTATAGTGAATTGATGAATCATTTCCTGTCAGATTTAAAGATATACATCCTTCTATATATGTATATGCTAAGGTTATAACGTGCACTGTTCCAGAATTGTTGTTTAAATGCCTTATATGCTTCCTAGCTGTTGTTCAAATTGTGCATTTCCAATAAATACGCATGCTCACTCAATAAACTATCAAAAAATATCGATTTTTCTCAACCTCACCACACTGTTTTAACCGATCGTACACACTGATTGATCTTATATGAGGTTTTTTTTTCCTTTTCGAATTACAGCACTTCAAGCCACACATTCACACCTGGTGGCAATTTGGAGTCGTGACTCAACCTATCTGTTGTTTTTGGAATTGGGAGGAAACCAGAGAACCTGCAGGAACCCACAGTGACATGGAGAGAACATGTGAAGCTCCACAGAGACGGTAACCTGAGCTCAGGATTGAACCTGGAGCTGTAAGGCTGGAACTCTGCCTGTTGCACCAGCCGTTGCCAAGCTATCTCTTATGTTTGGATGTATTTTTAGGTTTCAGTGCATACCTCGTTTTCCAAACCTTCCACCAAAAAAAAATAAAAAATAAACATCAGTGGGTGTAGATGATGTTTTTTTGTAGATTGTGTGCCAGTTGTGCTGAAGGTTGTTTTGCTCTGGAGGAAGGAAGTAACAAAGAAATGGTTCAAAAAAAAAAAAAAAAAAAAAAAATGGTGCATATGTCCATCAAATCCAGTGTACGCAGTATATAAATGACCTACACGCACACACACAGCTCGAGAAACACACACATCGTGGCTGTACACTGCACTCTTAACAAAACATGGCCTTTAAATAATATTATATAAATCTCATTATTATAAACACATCAAGGCCAAATATCAGAAGTGACACGGCTTCTCTGAACAAATTCGCACCTCTGGAAACCATGACAACTGGGAAAACATGATTCTGAAATAGAAATACGGGGACGTTGTTCTATCTCGCGCACACGTGGCTGGAAATAAGTGTGATCTTTGTGTCTATATCGTCTTTCAGGGGAAATGATAGGAACTAAAACAAGAGACGAGACGAAATTACGTTCACACATTACAAGGGGACATTTCTTACAGTGTGGTTCATTTACATGTCGTATCTATTTTGGCGTTCCGGTCCCTCATTTTAGACCCTTAGCTTCACTGTTTACTTTGAACGCAGTGTGAATTATACCAAGACTCATGGACTGGAAATTGGGGTCGCAACATGGATCTTAATTAACGTTTTATAGAGAGTCAGGGTCGTTTTAATACGAAATAATACTGTCGTCGTTGGATAAATGGGCTGGGAAAGACCAGAGCACTCTTTTAGACAATATTTCACATTAACAATGCCTGAACTTCAGAATATCGACACTCATACTGATACTGTACAGCTGTAAATACTATATGTTTTTGTTTTTATTGCATCCCTCATTGTCAATGACTGGTACGTCATACTGGGTAAAGTCTGTCATTTTCACTCACCTAGCATTATCTGCCGCTTCTATTTGTTGTATGAGAGGAATAAAACATTGCGACGTGCTGTTTTTAGGGAAATAATCTTCAGGGTGGTAAGAGTAACTCCAGAATAATTTCAATTCGTGACATTCACACACCAGCTGGGATTGAAAAGAAACAGTAATAAATGAAACAAAGTCAATGCATAACAGAAGACAGCGCAATTTGTATCAGACCACCAAATTTGTAGGTGAGCGACTGACAGGTGTCTCTCGTTACCCAGGCACGTCCTGTTAGACGGATTGTTTGAACAGTAAATAGCTCTGAACGTCTACTTTTAGTTTGCGCCTTCGGTTTCATATGCGAAGATTGCATTTGTTGTTAAATAGGATAAACCGACATGAAGATCAGAGAGCCGTCTGTGGGAGAAAAGCGAGCCGGTTTGAAGCTGAGATAAGAAGGAAAACAGCAGAACAAAGCAGTAGACTCAGGTAGAGTCAGTGCAGTTTTACTGAGCGTCTTGCAGAACCAGCCACGGTTCTTCTCGTCTCTAGACTGACTATTGCATTCGTTCCTTATTTTTTTGAAGCAAAACCCCAGCAGCCTTCATTATGTTTAACGTTGGTCCGAGAAACGGCCATACAAACATTTAGTCTGTAATATTTAAGTTTGTGCTGGAGAACTAATGTTTGGAAATCTAAAATGTTTTGGAACTGACTCCATAATGCAGAAGTCATCAACAGTTTGTAAAAATAAATAAATAAATAAATAAAAAAAGTACTGCATGTGGACATTCTTTAAATACAAAAGCTGATAAACAGGAGATGTTGAGAGTTAACACGATGAATTTAAGATTCGAACCCCAAGAGATCGTCTCAATCGTTAATTAATTTTGTATCGCATTAATTAGACTATTATGCGAGTAGCCTGGCTCACTAAATCACTGGTCTGTACTGTTTTGGTTGTGTTTTTTTCCCCCCTGTGTGGTCTTGATAACAAACCATAATTATCCCTAGAGCTTTAGGGATTTGTTTACGAAAGGATACGGAATCTGTCTTCAGGACCGCATTTCCATTTTCATGCTTCTATCTTACTCAGAACATATGATTACCGTGTCGGGAAAAAGGAAAGCGTCATAAACGGCCTGATGTGTTATTGCTCGCACATCTGCCAAGCTGTTTGTAACCGATTGTGAGTAATTAATGTTTCCAGCCAAGTGTGAGGAAAAGCTGTCTGGTGTCCGGATTGAATTTAATAAAAGAAAAAGAAAGAAGAGGAAGAAAAAAAAAAGCAGCAAAATTCACAGAGATGATATCCTGCCAGTGTGATGTCACTTCTTTGGCAGTTTTGCGCCTTGATAAATTGAGAATAAGAACAACGGATGTGCTTTATCGCCTGATTTTATTTACCTAGTCGATGTTTCGACGGAGGAGAAATGAAATGAAAAATCCATACTAGATGAATTCACTTTATTACTGGAAGATTCTGCTTAGCAGAATGTATTTTTTAGACGTGTATGATGCATTTAAAATAGATAGACAACAATTCTGTGTATGTTTACGTTTTAAGCAAGGCAAGCACTTCCCAAACACTTTTGGGTGAGGAAGTATAATGGTCTCACAGGCGGTGTCATAAATCTTTCATGAAAGAATCGCAGTGCAGTAACACGACCGCGAGTCAAAAATAGACAAGATTTATCAGTAATGATGGTCAAGTAGAAGTGAGATGTCTATTAAGTGGACATTTAGTAAAAAAAAAAAAAAAAAAAAAAAAAAATCATTACTTTTTAATTCTGAACTCTAACTTCCGTTGCGAGTTCTTTACGGTGCAGAAAAGGTCAGCGAGCTCAGCCTGCGGTTTTTATGGACTGCTGGCATTTCGATAATGAAAAAAGACATATGAGAGTATGAAGAGGGGGGAAAAAGATACAAACACTCAATGAAAGCAATTTTTGTTAGTAATTAGACGGTAGTGGTAGTGAAAGGTCAAATGTCTAACTGTAGAAACGTCACGGGCTGTCCAGTGATTCCCTGATGAGCTCCGAAGGGTCCCTTCAGAGACTCAGAGTGCACTTTAACTCCATAGTTTGAGGACCAAGCTTGAATTCTGTCCGTTGCGCAATTGCTGGAACCCGTGTAAACGAGAACGTGTGTGGCAAATTAATATTATAAAAAGAAAAGTATTTCATTTCCACTCATTAGTTAATGTGTTTCAACTCTCTGTGTGTCCTTGTGTAGGTGCAGTAAGTCTTGTCGTCTTTTTTTTTTTTTTTTTAATTGAAAGCAAATCTTAAAATTGTCTCATCAGCATAATTCCAAACAGGCTAATTTGGTTCTTTGAAAACATCCTGAGTTTTCCTGATATATCTGCGCTCCTGGCCTTATTTACATCATCATTCATAGTGCTTACAAGGCTGCACCCTGCCTCACCTGGGCTGCTCGACCCACATCGCTGTTATACTAATCCCAGGATACAGACCACTTCGAAAATGCGGCAAACTGCTTCTGAAACAGGTGAGAACCTGGTCCAAGGGAGCCATCTCAGTACTTCAGGACTGTTTTGAGGACACTGACTGGAATATGTTCAGATACAGTAGGTTGTTAGATACCACAACACCACAGACTTCCATGCACCACGTGCAAACCTACTAGGTGCTCAGGGAATGTTCTGCTCAGCTTGCAGACATCATTAGAGACATCGTCAACATATACCTGAGCCAAGCAGTTGTCATGAAACACATAAAGAGAAGTCTTCCCACCACACTGGACCCATTCCAGTACTCCTACCATCCTAAATGCTCAACAGATGATGTCATATCTGCTACCATCTACCCTTATCTCAGCCACCTGGACCAAAAGGACAATTATGTAAGGTTGCTGTTTATTGACTTCAGTTCATCATTCAACACAATGATTCAGCTGAACTGAACCTGCTGGGTTTGAACACCTCCCTCTGTAACTGGATCCTGGAATTTTTGGCCTGGAGACCCCAATCCGTTAGGATCGGCAACTCCACCACCACTACCACCACCACCACCACACTGAACCCCGGCGCCCAAGTTGTATGCTATGTCCACTGCTGTTTACCCCACTGACTCATGACTGTGCTGCAAAGTACACTTCAAATCACATCATCAAGTTCACTGATGATTCTCCAGTTGTTGGCCTCATCAGCAACAATTTTGAATCAGCATAGAGCGAGGATGAGAACCAGCTCGCAGAATGGTGTAGAGACAACAACCTATCTCTTAATATTGATAAGACTAAAGCCATTATTGTCGACTTCAGGAGGATATGAGTAGAACACTCACCACTCACAACTGTGGAGAAAGTCAGAAGCTCCACTTTTCTTGGTGTGCACTTGATGGAGGACCTCTCCTTTACTCTCAACACCACCTGCCTAGCCAACAAGGCACAACATCTCCATTCCCTAAAGGCTGAAAAGAACCAACCTCCCCTCTCCCATCCTCACCACCTTCTACCAGATGTCTCACGGCTTGGTATGGGAACTGCACAGTCTCTCACTGCAAGGGCCTACAGCAACTTGTCAGGACATCTGAAAAGATCACCAGGGTCTGTCTTACAACCATCGTCACATTGTGCAATAATCGCTGCATCCGCAAAGTCACCGGCATTGTGAAGGACCCTTCCCACCCTCCTGCAACCTGGCAGAAGTTACAGGAGCATCTGTACCACAACAGTTTCAGATTACTCGACACCTCGCTGCCTCCCAACACTCACCTGGGCTAGTCAAACACCTGACCCAGGGACTTGGGAAAATCGTCTAGGAACTTTCCAAGTCCCGAGTATAATGGATTGCAGCGATCGTATATATAAGTACTATTAGAGACTCCAAACCATGCTCAACGATTGGCTAATGTGATTGGTACAGAAACCTGGAAATACAATATAAGTAAGCGAATCGTAATGCTTGTGTAATATTTAACTGCTTGACATTGTGCCCACATCTTGGCTTATTTTTTGCTTATTTAAAAACCCATGCACTTTATTTATTTTAAGTAGGTGTAGTTTAGACTCTGTTCAGTCCTCCTACGATTAGGTTGTGGGTGGCAATGGCAATATGTCTCACATCCACATGCTAACGCACAATTAAAAATGTCTATCCGTAATGATATTCTATATTAAAATGAACGCATTAATATAGAGTAAACCTGGTTTCTGCAGCACCTCCGTCAGAGCTGTTGTTATAGACTACTAAACAACACCTTCTGACCAATTCGACTCAAGGGTGATGAGAATAACTGTTATAAAAGGTCACTAGGGAGTCATAAATACATATCTCCACTGTCTTCGCTCCTTTCACACCTCATATAAAGCACAGAATCAAGACTGAACCATTTATTCGGAGGTATAAATAGATCGGTAAGATTCTTCCCCCCCGTAATGGAACCAATTTGAGAAGGAGCAGCATTGTAAAGAGCTCAGCACATTTCTAACTCATTAACTGTCATTTAGGAATGTGAGATGGGCTTCATTAAAAGTTTGAACACCTGTAGCGGTGACATTTAGGCTGAAATCCTGGCAGTAATTATACTCTCGCGTTCGGAATGAACAGCGAGCTCAAATCAAGGTTCAGGCCGAGTAGAAAATTCTCATCTGTTTAAGTAAAGTGGTTAAAGTCTCGTTCTCTGTCCTGCACTCGGACCGCTCTGATTGATGATCGGGGAATTGTTTATCATCTCAACAATTTTACTTCTACAACGAACTAATACTGTGGTTCCCTAAGCCATTTTTATCGTTTAATGACTTATTTATTTATTTGTTTGTTTATTTATTTATATAAATCACGGCGTTCATGAAATTCAGCCTTTAAACATTTAAATCTATTTTTAGGATTATGCCTCAAGGATGGGTAACGGTAATGGGTTTTTAAGAGGCGCAGGGTGGGAGGGGCATACCATCTCTATCTAGTCATTTAGAGCACCGATAGCCAATCCTGGGTGTCTGTGAGCTCGTAAATGTAGAAGAGATACGAATAGTGCTTTCTTCCGATTGTGTTATACCAACATATGACTAAAAAATGTTCGTCGTCTATAATCTTTGACTAAAGTGCAATGACTTTTTCCTGCCTCTAAACTGCCTTTGATTTTTTTAGCGTCATGGTTGAATAGAATGCATAAAATAAAATAGAACAATCTACCGATGCCTGAGATGCTCATGATGTTGATCAACAAACACTGGACTCAGCATTTGAGAAACAAATGTGGCCTGACTGCTGAGGTGAAATTATGTCTTTTTCCTCCATCTGTACCCCCCTGCATTACCTTGATTACTTCCACCTCGGCCTTCTCAAGTGGCGGTCTTATTTCACTGACAAAATGACTGCAGGAAGAGGAATCTACATTTGACTTAGTGTTTGTTTTGGAGTGCCAAGTTTTCACATAGAAATCCTGCCCCGAAGCAGCGGTACTGATGAAACGGGAAATAGACATCAAGGAAATTATTATAGAAGGAATTGTTCACAGTTATTACTGTAAATTTCACCAGGAAAAAAAGCGTAAAAAAAAAAAAAATGAACAAAGTGTGTGGGTGGACAAACACATAGTAATCAGTGATTGGTCGTTAGGAGTAATGGTGATCAGTAATTGTCAATTGGGGACAACAGTGATCAGCGATTGGTCATTGGGAAACTATGGTGATTAGTCATTGGGCAACTATGGTAATCAGTGATTAGTCATTGGGAAACTATAGTGATCAGTGATTGGTCATTGGGAAGCTGGTGATCAGTGATTAATTATTGGGGAAACTATGGTGATCAGTGATTAGCTGTTTTTTTAAACTATGGTGATCAGTGATTAGTCGTTGGGAAACTATGGTGATCAGTGATTAGTCGTTGGGAAACTATGGTGATCAGTGATTAGCTGTTTTTTTAAACTATGGTGATCAGTGATTAGTCGTTGGGAAACTATGGTGATCAGTGATTAGTCGTTGGGAAACTATGAGAAACTGAGAGAAATCGAATATATATCCTTTTCTCAAAGGTCATTCGCAGTACTACAGGAACTGCACAATGCGCTGTACATTCGCATTCTCAGCAATTGACATGACTTTGAATAGAAACGCATTTTGTATTGCAGAGAAGAGTTTGCACTGTGGCCTTCAGGAAAAGTTTTCACAGCTTGATCCTTGCAAAACTTTTTTGAAAACAAAGCATGGAAGGCTAAAATACTACTGAGCTGTCAGTTATCCCAGGGACGCATCTACATCAGGTGTTGTCCCACATCTCAGGCGTGAGTGGAGACCATCTGGAGTTTGAAAATTTGATCGTTTGAGTCACTTGATGCTCGTCACGACTCGCTCAATCCCACGTTTAAGGAACAGAATTGACATTTTTCAGTTTCATGACCCTTCCGTTCAAAGTCAGTTCCTGACACAGATTGCATCCGACTCTCGGCGGTTTCGTGCAAAAATCTTGAAGCGGTAAGGAAACACTGGCTGTTTCTCCAAACCCTGAGCTTGCATGTTCTAAGGGAATTTGTCCAGCTGTCTGTCAGCTGCACACAGTGCACTCAGAGTGCACAGATACACACTGAGCTATGTTTGTTTTCACAAATCAGTGCAGTGACTGTCACTCAGACACCGCCGACGTAAACATGGCACCGCACTGAGGAAACTCTGAGCTTTAAATGTGTTCAGAATCTATCTGTCAGCTTCGACCTGGTTAGGCTTGACGGACAAACCTTAACAATTTTTGTGTAATGATACAGAGTGTCCCAAAAGTCTCTGTACAACGGGGAAACGAAAAAAGATTTAGCAAAACGTCTTTTTCATGCTTGGTTTACATTATATATATTTTTCAGATAGCCTTTAAGAATAACTAACAGCACGACCCGGAGGGTTTGGTTCCTTATTTAACACAACACGCAGATTTACAATGCCTCCGCACATCCTTTTCTACACCCGCGATTCAACAAATTCATTTTTGATGAAGATACGGTCAAGTTACCGTCTATGCGGACTCAGTCCGTAGTAATTAACTACATGATTACGTGATAATGTACGTGTCGTAGTATAAGAAAGTCTGGAAAAACAAGACAGAACCTACCAAGAAAATACACCGACATGCCACAAATACAAATGATTTGATTTAGTTCTAAGCCAATTGCCTCCAGTCATGGGGCATGACCTGATGTGGACGCTGCTGGAGGCGAGAACATCACCTCTTAACCTCTCTGCACTGAATGATTGACAGGCTGTGTTTGAAATACGTGTGTGTAGGGGGCTCGGGGCTCATCAGCTCCCCAATGGATTGAGGGTCATGTACAAATCGACAGAACACTGGGGTTAGCTCTCTCAAACACTTGTTTGGACTTTGATCTTCCGTGCTCTGAAGGCTTCAGTGTTTCACTTGATTTATTTTGTAAGAGAGCCGATGAAAGAGATTTCGGCAGGACCTCAGAGGAACTTTCAAAAGCAAAGCCCCGATGTTAACTTCATCCCCGCTGTGTTGTTTTAACATCCTGATTAATTCATACAGCTCAAAGCCTGATGGTTTCTAAAACGGTTTTCCTAATGCTATGCGGGAGACTCATGCCATCGTCGACATGATAAAGTTTTCTGTAAGGAGATGTTAACAGTATTGAACATTTTCTGGAAGAAGTCTCCAGTGTCACTGTCATTTTTAACTGTCGAAACCGCCCTACCACCACCGACAAATCTGATCTCACTACCGTTCTCGCTTGTGGGCGTGGTCTGTCCAGTGTTTCTTAGTTCCAATCAGTGCGAAACTGTCCTAGCGATATATCGCTTTTAAAGCTAACTAGTTAAACGCCAATTAAATATTGCATTAATCAGTGTAAAAATGTTTTGTTCTTGATTAACGTTTAGATGTTGTCTTATTTATGTTGGTATGCGTCGCGTCAATTTTTTAAGACATGCACAAGCGATCACACGATGAGCATGGCGGCCATGTCGGGTACACACATGCATCACTGATGGCAAGTATAAACAAAGCCTAATGCTTCTTAATCAGACGTTCTAGCATTTTAAAATCTGGTTAAAGTCAAAAGGAAAAAAATCACATTTAAAGATTTCTTCCCAGTTCCACAGAAAGATGCCATGCCTACCTCTTTACTTCAGGAAAGGTGTTCTCATGTTTGGCGTTCACATCAAACATCAGAATGCGGAAAAAATGTGATCCCAGTGACCTGGTTGTTGGTTCCAGACGGGATGGTTTGATGATTTCAGAATCTCGTGCATTTTAACGTGTCTAAAGTTTACAAATAATGTTGAGAAGCACTCTTTACAACTGTGGTGAGAAGAAAAGCGTCTCAAAAAACGGAAAAGAAGTTGAACGTCAAGGCGGATGAGCTACGAGAGAAAAATACCCCATCGGCTTCCGCTCGTGTCAGCCGCGAACAGGAATCTAGGGTTACAATGGGCAGAGAATTTGGCATCAGCAGAATGAATCCATCATCGTAACCTGCCTGGTGGTGGTGGTGTAATGCTGTGGGGAATCGTTCTTTTCGGCGACGTACTGGGCACGTTAATACTAATTCAACATTGTTTGAATGCGACAGCCTATCTGAGTATTGCTGGTTCATGGTAAGGCCACAATTTACCCACCTTATAATGCCTACAGGACTTCCTGCATCATAATGAACCAGAGTATGAATATAGTACTTTTTATAAACACTAAACATGCATTTTTCTGGCGTTGTTTACAGGTAATGTATACTTATGCCTCTTCCTTCTGAATACAAACCAGTGGATATCCGAGCTCAGGATTATCCACGTGACATATCTGATTGACAGACGCTTATGCTGTACCTGAAGCGTAAGCCGCTCATAAGAATAAGAACTCCAGATCGGCAAAAAGAACAGCAAGGCGCTGGAAAGATTTTAAGGAAGTAAGTAAGTCAAATTTATTTGTATAGCACGTTTCACACAGCAACGCCGGCCAAAGTGCCGAACAGAGTACAGAAAGTAAAATAGAAACAGAATTAGACCAAATAAAAGGAGACAATTGAAAAAATTTGTTTAAACAATTAAAAATTTGATCAAAAAGCCTGGTAGAAGAGATCTGTTTTAAGCCTATTTTTAAAAGTGGTAATAGAAGGTGCAAGGCGGATGTCCAGTGGCGGTTGATTCCATAGACGGGGGGCAGCAACAGCAAGAGCTCTATCCCCCTTTGTTTTTAACCGGGAACGAGGGACATGCGAAAGAATCCTATCAGAAGATCTTAGACATCGGTTTGATGAACGTGGATTAAGAAGATCCACAAGATACGAAGGAGCTTGATTATTAAGAGTTTTAAGAACAAACATCAGAACCTTAAACGGAATCCTAAAACGGACCGGGAGCCGGTGAACGATGCTAAAATCGGGGTGACACGATCAAACTTCTTTGCCCTGGTCAACAGCCTTGCAGCTGCATTCTGAACCATCTGAAGACGAGCCAGAGATGACTGAGGAAGACCCAAGTATAATGAATTACAGTAATCTAAGCGAGAAGTAATAAAGGCATGAATGACCTTCTCCAAATCCTGGAAAGACAAAAATGTTTTGAGTTTTGAAAGAATCCGTAGTTGATAAAAACTAGTCTTAATGACCGAATTTATCTGCTTGGTTAAGCATAATTCTGAGTCCAGGATGAAGCCGAGGTTCCGAACCTGGGAAGAAATTGAGGGGAAGTGTTTATGGAGCTCGTTAATGAGACCATCTCTCAATCTCAGGGGGCCAAAAACAATTATTTCAGTTTTGTCTTTATTAAGGTGGAGGAAATTGTTTGTCAACCATTTTTTAATGTCATCCAGACAGTCCAACAATGGCTGAATGGAGTCGCCGGCTTTCAAAGGAATGTACAACTGGGTATCATCAGCATATAAATGAAAAGAGACATTGTGAGCGCTAATAATATTCCCCGACGGCCGCATATATAAATTGAAAAGAAGTGGGCCCAGAATGGAGCCTTGAGGAACACCACTAATAATAGGACTAGAAGAAGAGCAGAAATTACCCAACGCTACCGAGAAAGACCTGTCCTCAAGATATGAGCTGAGGCATTGTAGGGCGGTGCCCTTGATACCAAACAGATGCTCTAAGCGCCAGAGAAGTATGTAATGATCTACAGTATCAAAGGCGGCTGTAAGATCTAGTATCATCAACACAGTATTTTTTCCAGCATCCACTGTGAGTAAAATGTCATTGGACACCTTTATCAAAGCAGACTCCGTGCTATGAAAAGCAGTGAAACCAGACTGTAAAGGTTCAAATAACATAGCTGAGTTTAAAAACAGGAGCAATTGAGATTGTACTACTTTCTCAAGCAGCTTTGACAGAAGCGGTAGCTTAGAGACAGGCCGATAATTATTAAGGCGACCTTCATCCAAACCCTGCTTCTTAAGCAAAGGTTGAACAATAGCATGCTTAAAACAATTTGGGACCACCCCAGCATCCAAAGATGAATTTATCAACACTTGGATACTGGGGCCAGTTTCAGAAAAGGTTACCTAGACCTAGCTGACTTTGCCGCACTCTGAAACTTAAACAAACAATCTTTAAAGATCTGGAAGGACACCGTTAACTGATCACGCTTCCATCTCCGCTCAGCTCCACGACAAGGCTGTCTGAGAGAACGTGTATCATCGTCCAGCCAGTAATAAGATTTACGATTTGGTTGCTTCAGCTTAAAAGTCGCAATGGAGTCTAAAATATTGGAGCAAAATGTATAAAATAAGGCGATCAAATCATCAGAAGAAGACTCCGCAGATAGATGTTTCAACGGCATTAGCTAGAAAACTTTCACTAAACTGAGAGGCAGTGAGTGAATTAATACAACGGGGAATAATACCCTGGAGGCCTCGTCGTAACGGCAGACACTTTTTTAACACTTTGTCTATCCAAACATGAATAATTAATGAACACACACACACACACACACACACACACACACATCTACTAATTTGCTAATCATGCCTTTTGACAGAAATATAATTCAATTACGCAAAATAAAAGGGAGGGATTAGAGTTGGTCACTTATCTCAGGGCTGCTTTCTTGCCTGGTTTGAGGAAGCACTCTGTGCTAATTGGCCGTGTGTGTATCGGTGCCAGCGCGATGGCTAAGTCCTACATTTAGTGCCTGGAATTAAAAATGAGCCTCCTTGTCGTGATGAAACAGTCGGGGCTTTTCTTTATAGGAAAACAAACAGGCGCATTCATTAGGAGGCAGAACGTCTCGACGGGAGCCTCCTAGTGGAGAGGATGTACACACACACACACACACACACACACACACACACATACACAAATATACACACAAACTGTTCAGATAATGGTGTAAAGAACACACTCGTGTGTGTGTGTGTGTGTGTGTGTGTGTGTGTGTGTGAGAGAGAGAGATGGCACACGTGCGAGAATGTAATTATATTTATTGCACATGCGAAATTTCACCAGGAGCCACATTTAGAGTGTTTTTTTTTTTTTAAACATTCACTTCTGCTTTATTTGTTAAAAACCTGCGAAATAAATTCCTGGTATTTTCTCCTCTAAAAGTAATTCCAGTCTTTTTCTATCGAGCCTTATGGAAAGTGTCATACGTTTCACACGTGAGTCCTGTGTGATCATCATCATACTGTGTGGTCACGTTCCGACTGTTAAAGAATCCTTCCTTCCTTCGTAATGTTCTCTTTTCTTCTTTCTTTCTTTCTTTCCTTTTTGAATATTACATAATCTTTTCTTTCTTTCTTTCTTTCTTTCTTTCTTTCTTTCTTTCCTTTTTGAATATTACATATTTTCTTTCTTTCTTTCTCTATTTCCTTTTTGAATATTACATAATCTTTTCTTTCTTTTTTCTTTCTTTCTTTCTTTCCTATTTGAATATTACGTAATCTTTTCTTTCTTTCTTTCTTTCCTTCCTTTTTGAATATTACATAATCTTTTCTTTCTTTCTCTTTCTTTCTTTCTTTCTTTCTTTCTTTCTTTCTTTCCTATTTGAATATTACATAATCTTTTCTTTCTTTCTTTCTTTCTTTCTTTCCTTCCTTTTTGAATATAACATAATATTTTCTTTCTTTCTTTCTTTCTTTCTTTCTTTCTTTCTTTCTTTCTTTCTCCACTTTTTGACTATTAAAGAATCCTTCCTTCCTTCGTAATGT